>NW_022987714.1:7887904-8437904 GCF_902827165.1 Trematomus bernacchii
TGAGACAAAATATAAAGGTGGGGTTTCAGGGGAAAGAATGCTGAAGCACTTTTTCAAATAACAAATCCCTCTTGGTCTCATGACCTTGTCCTGATGCACAAACTTTTAGGAGGCAAACTATAAATCTAATATACATAAACATCACATGTTAAGGTGCATTTGTTGCTCCTGAATAACTCTGGAAACATGAAACATGTCCCTAACATAGTTCTATTGCTTTCCAAATGGTAGCTTGAAGTTCAAAAGAAAAAAAGGTGCAATTGGAATCATAAAGGCAATTTAAGACATAGTATATCGTCTTCAATCTATTTGACCTAAAATATTAAGTGAGAGACCAGTGTCATAACTTAGGAAATAAAAGCACCTACAAGTTTAGCCTAAATAATTGATTCCCAATTTTCTCCCCTGATTGTCCATTCCCCTTCTGGGAGCTTATGAGACATATTAATATTTTAAATGTTGCCCCAATAAAGATAGGGATCATTGCTCATCGTTCAATGAACGAAGCATGGTAATAAAAGGTAGCCTATAAGCTCTGGAGTTAAAAGCCTGTATCATGTGCACCCACACAAAGAGAAGATCATTTTCACAGCAGAGTTTACATAGGTAAACCCATGGCAAGGTTTTGTTCATTTAAACAAAAACACTCCATAGCTATTCATAGCTATTCTCTGCCTGACTGTGCTCTTAAAATGTGTGTTACTGCTTAGTTTACCCCGCTCACACGCAACAGAATATCTTAAGCTCTGTGCTTTTATATTTCACAGAAACTAATACATATTTATTTTTGTTTGTACTCTCACTCTTGGCCGGTGCTCAGCGCCTGGAGATATGGGAGTTGTGCTGGTGCTTTGACAGCATGACAGGTTTAGTGCTGGAGGATTGTCAGATGTCTCTCTTGCCAAATATTGTCCTCAGTATCTACTCACAGATTTCCCCGGAGCCAATATCTTCACAAATGCAAGGCTCACACAGGAGCATCACCAAGGTGACATTTGTAAACAAAAGCCAGGGATTAATGTAATTATGGCTTCCATTATTTTATATCTACATATATCCTTCCATATCAGCTAGAAGCTGCCAACAATAAAGTAGCTTGGATTACGAAGGTGAAACCATGGCACCATACAGTATTTGTATTGAGCTGTTTAGTATAGATCTTTTCAGATTTCATTTGCATGCATTGAACCATAGTTTGAAGGTGAAGTCACCATCTCCACATCACATTACATTATATTACGGCAGCAGAATTTTCCCCGCAGCAACTTCATTTTCATCAAGTTGCTATTGTGTTATTCCCTTTTGACTTCATGCAAATATAGAAAAACACGGATTTCTTTAACATGTATAAGAGTGACACTTTAGAGAGTGGATTCTTTAACAGTTTGCCTTCTTTGCATGTCAGAAACTGTTAAGAAAAGACATACATCTGACTTAAGGTGTCTGAAATTCTCTTCAACAATGAATATTTCAATTCGTCATCACTCAGTATGATATTATCTCTCTCTTGGTGACCCCAATAAGTCAAAACGTGCAATACTTATTTTGGCCTCTTCAAACGTAAGCTATTTAACAATCACAATGCTCTGTTGTAACATTTGCAGTTAAAATGATCTAAAGAGTCAGGTTTACTAAAGGAAACTACAAATAATGTATAAGTCTAATGTTCAATTTGATCATAATTAGCATTTTGACAAACAAACATAATCCACAACTATTTATAATAAGCTATGAAGTTTTGTAGAGCTGCAGCAGTTACAATAAATGTGTGTTAAATTGTAATGTAAACTATAAGATTCAGTCTCAATCATTTAGGTTAATATGAATAGTGCAGCTCATGGATATAGCCACTTTGTTTAAGCACACGTATCAGGTCCAGTTGCTACTGCACTGTGTGAACAGTTTGGACAGTGGGCATCAAACCTCATATTTGAAAAGCCAAGGTCATTCCTACTATGAGCTTTAGTGAATTCAGCAGAGGGATCTAGATGTGGAGGACTTCAAGCATAATAAGGTAGTGCACAACAGGGTATATTATTCATTCATTCAAGTGTATGTTCCGCATTTATCTCAACATCTTATGTGGCAATAGCCTGGACGTGTGTCTCAATTCCACAAAACGATGGAAAGGAAATGGAGAAACACAAGTGGGTATAGGTACAGTATTAAGATCTGGTAGTTTTAAGTTTTCAATGTGGTTACACTGAAAATCTTACTGCTTTTTTGAGCAATCTGTAAATTCAACTTGATTTCTGCAGCTTTACGAGTGCAATGAAAAAATACATTTAATCCACTTCTTCTCCAGAAATCCAGAGGAACAGGTGTATGAATGTAAGGTCAAAGAGAGGTTGTCAGAATCAAAATATGTGGGGTTTTTTTACACACAGAAATTATGTTTCTCATGTTCAAGTGAAACAGATTGTCTCCAACAGCTATAGGCAGCACTCATAACTTGTGTAGTAAAAGACAAAGTCATCCTGAATCACAGCAGTTGTGGAAGGTATGGAAAGAGACAGAACTCTTCCTTCGAATGCTGTATTACCTCTCCAAAAGCTTCCATTACTGGACTGTCAGCTGAGAGTCATTTTGTCACACTCCATATGTGACTAAATAATCACTCTGCTTTGATGCAACGCAGGAAGAGAACTGAAGCAAAACATATTTTGAAAGCAGCAATTTATATCCATATTTTTTAACTCTGAAAGGCACACTTAGACTTTATATATTTTTCCTTTTGTTCTCTCTGTTTTGCCCCGTCCCCAGGCCCGGACTGGCCATCGGGAGGACCGGGAGGTTTCCCGATGGTAGCATGCCCCCGGACCCCCCTATAGGATTTCAGGTCCACCCCCACTTAACATGAATAGGTTCCTAAATTAGATTTCCCATGTCCATATGTTTATTTTTGGGTAGTAGATTTAAACTAGAGGGCTATCACTACGGGCAGCAACGCTGTAAATATTCACAAGTAATACCAGCAAAACGGCACAAAAAAAAACTGGTAGTGCCCTGGCTGGGTGTATAATTCCCGGCCTGACTTATTGTCCCAGTCCGGCCCTGCCCGTCCCCGTTCATCAACACTACTTTTTATAATCTCTGGTGAGCCCACAAAGGACATGCTTTGGTAATGATGATTGACCCAGTATGTGGGTTTCAAGCAGCCAAGCTCTCATAGATAATTCTTCCTCTCTTTCTCGGTTTGTGATTAGGTAGCTGGCATGCAGCAACTCGAATAGTGCCCAGAAATGTGATAGTGTTAACGCGATTGGAGTGAGGTCGAGGACTGCAAAGACCCATGGAAATCACCACACAGGGATAAGTGATGGCTTCAAAGTAAATCAAACTGGAGAGACCCCTTCCTTCCTTCACATGTCCCTGTCCTGATTTCAAGCCTTTTTATGGAGTTTTAAGACACGTCACAGGGGGCTGTTTACTGCTCTCTTTCTCCCTTCCTCTTTCTCTCTCCTTTTCCCAATGTTTGTGTGTGTATTTGTGTGTGTGTGTGTGTGTCCTCATTCAGGTTGATCTTGGTGGGGAATTTTGGTACTTATGCATTCATATTTTCAGCATTTTTTACGGCACATATTCTCACTGCATAGGGCCATGGTATTAAAGTATTATCTGTCCCAGAGAACCATCTAATAGCCAATTTCATGCAAGAATGATGAAGACAAAAGTGAAGGGTTATTAGTGGAAAGGAGAATAGTTTGGTGTCACACCTCAGGGATCTTTGATAAGAAGTGAACAGGGATAACTACGGGCAATGGCAGAGCTGTAAGACAGTGGCAGGGGCTTCTTGTATCTTGGCGATAAAGTAAACAAACCCACAACAAGGCAGAGGCATGTCTTTCAGAGTAATACAGACACACACACACACCTACATACACACACAGACACACACAAAGAAAAAGGATTGACAGTCGTATTTGTGGTGCAGCTTATCCACGCAGAGCTATGGACTGGGTTGACATTTGAAATGTTTACATCAGAGCATAAAGCACCGTGCCTGCCTGGATGACTGTTACACCCATTAGCCTCTTTACATATGTCAACATTCCCAGGGAGAGCAAACAGAACAAAGAAAACCACTGTTGAGGGTACTTAAAAAGAAGCTTCTTCTTCAAAATAGACAAATGAAAGAAGAGAGAGAATAAGCATTTAAGTAAAAGCCACTTAATAATAAAAGCTTTCACTTTTTCCAACTGAGAGAAAAGCTTTGTGCCTCCACCCCCTACCCCAACTGATGCCTTTTTGATACTGACAAAGCTGTCTTTTGGGCTACATTGTTATTTGACACTCAGAGCGTCTTAGCTGATGTGATCGCAAATAAAGAACTCTAAATACATTTTCAATTGCAAACAAAATATATTGAGCAAGCAAGTGCAGCTGGTAGTTGCATTTGGGGCCGATGATGAATTCTTACCACAAAGTAAAAGGACTAGGGCTGTCAGTCGATTAAAATATTTAATTGCGATTAATATATTTAATCGCAAATTAATCGCACATTTTTTATCTGTTCTAAATGTACCTGAGAGGAATATTTTTCAAGTTTTTAATACTCTTATCAACATATGAGTGGACAAATATGCTTTATGCAAATGTTTGTTTATTATCATTGGAACAATGACAAATATTCTCCTGAATATTTTCAATACAACAACCTGGAACCTCTCTCTCTCTCTTACACTCTCTCCCAACCCTGTGTACTTCTTTGCACTGAGCCATTGGCTCAAACAGACAAGCCTGTTTACAGTTGTCGGCGAAATGCCGCTCCTCTGTCTTCATAAAAGTCAAAGCATGAGACTGAAGCTCCCACTGTGGGTCACAATAATGCGCTGTGATGTGCAGTCGACACGTTGGATGCGATCCAAATTATCTAACGCAGCCCCTTGTCCTCCACAATGTTAAGCTGTAGCCACCCATTTAGCTATCGCTGTAGTTGTCCAGGCGTATGGAGCTAATTTCCTGCCATAACTCCACAAACAAACTAAACAGGTTTTACAAATGCCACATGATTCACTAACAAACACAATGTGGTTTGCAAATACAAAACACCATCTACAAACTAATGCATATAGCTTTGCAAAGAAAAAACGTATCTATCAAATAAACACATACCATTTTTCTAATGAATCATGTTTCAGAGACAAATTCAGCATAGGTTTTACAAGTACACACATTTTTTTTACAACTACAACACTTTTTTTTACAAGTACAAAACTTTTTCTTCTCACGGCGGAATATTACTGCCAAAAGTCACGTGACTCACTCACGTGACTTTTGGCAGTAATATTCCGCCGTGGTTGTGCTCATACACACTCACACATGCTCACTCACACATGCTCCACGGCAGCAGGGGGTGCTACTGAGTCCATTGGGAAGGCGGGAGGTTGAGCAGAGCATGGAACAGCCCTTGCAAGCCTGATGACAGCGGTGTTTCTCGCGATCCAGCGATCTGAATTTAGCGATCACAACGAAAACAGCCAAGACACATAGTGAGCCCAGAAAATGAATGTTCTTAGGGCTGTAAATATAATAAGCCTTTGTCTAAAATGGACAACATTGTGACCAAGGAGATTTAAACTATACAGCGATTCTGCACTCGGTCAATCAGCTGCTCTTCATTTTCTTTCCTGCTATATTCAATGAGTGATACAAATATGTTTTACCATACGTTCTGAATAAAACTGATACTGTTGGACTCGGTACTAGTTGACTGCTACCAGAAATAAAAGGAAGTACTTTACTGTGTACTTTGTGAGTAATCCTCTGTCAGAGTCCCCTCCATAGTACATAATGCATGTTTTTTGCTATCTTTGATGAATGATAAAAATAAAATGTTACCATTAGTTCTTAATGAAATTGATACGGTTTGACTTTGTATTAGTAAGCCTACTACTAACAATACATTGAAGTACTTTTACTGTGTATTTTTTACACCTGCTGAGAACAAAATCTAGCCACTTCTGCTAAGTTTGATGAGGGAATTCTTTTTTGTTGCCATTAGTTCTTCGTGAGATTGATCCTGTTGGACTCAGTACTACTGATACTACCCCCACAAGTACTATGAAGTACTTATTGTGTACTTTTCCAGTAATCCTCTGTCAATGTCCCCTCCTGAGTACAAGAATGCATGTTTTTCTTTTAATAAGCGTTAAAAAACATTTCTTCCTGAGACTGATATTGTTGGACAGAGTATTTTAAGAGGATGGTAGACATGATATCAGCAATACTTCCAGTCAGTACTCCGGCAGCAGGATTTTCACACCTTGGAAAGTCTTTAGAGTCTGGCCTGGAATGGATAGCTGGTCACAAATATCCTTCAGCAAAGTAACACACTCTGTCACATGGTTGCCCTCTTATGATGCTGCTGTCTTTTAATGTATAATTATTCCTCTGCCGCTAGTTCGTTCCTCGCAGATTCTTCAGTCTCATCAGCCTCATCCTTCCATCAGTCCCAGTTAACGCCTCCAGCACACTTCCAGTATCTGACTCCATATGATATTGTCCTGATGCTGTAAGGGTGATGCCCCATGATCTCAAAATGACCCCTCTAAAGTCTGAGTGGCAAGGACCTCATATTATGTCTGTCATTAATGTTACATCACCCATTATAACAATTTTCTTTCCTTTTTTCTCTTCTCTTAACTGAATAGTCCTGTCTTTAAGTATAACCCAATGTAAAGTCCTTTTCCTGCACCATTTTAATGGTTTACTGTATGTGTTTGGAGAAATAACACAATCAATGCCCCAGAATTGTACTTTATAAACTATGAATCTTGTGGTGCTTGAAGAAATACAGACGGGTTAAGCCGGCCAGGTTATATATATATATATATGCCTTTTTTGGAGCCATTTTTTTCAATATTTATTAAAATGTCACTAGTTATTTAAACAAACCACTATCTGAGGATAATACAAGCAACCATAAAACACCCTTTATCTAGAGAGCCATTGAAGCCCATGAAGAATTTATCCTTCCACAAATCTTTTCAACTGCTGTATTAATAAAGTTGCCACGTGTTTTCAAATTCAAGTTAAGGCACTATCTGTGTAAAACATTACAAAATTCTTCATTTGCAGTATTTAAAAAATGTTCAGAAAGACTGCATCAATTATATGCTATATATATTATATATAAATATATATATATATATATATAATATCAATATTGTTATTAACTTAACAAAAATGGGATAATTGCCATGGATGTGGTGTTTGATATAGTTTACGTTCAATTTTAACTATTTTAGGCAGAAAAACGTATATTGACGAAACCTTTTTTAATAATTTACTATAATTTAGAAAGGTTTTTGTGAGAAATCATTTCAAAAGTAAACTTATTTTTCATTTTATATTTCAATTTGAAATGTTTGCACACAGCATTATTAATTTATACATTTTTATAAACATTTAAAATTATGAACCCATTAATTTTATTGTATTTCCTTGAGGCATGGGGAAGATATCCAGCATGTGGTTCAACATGTAATACAAGTAAGTATATGTACAACATGGAAAAGTAAATAAAATAGGAGGTTTAATAGGAGGATGTGGATTTATTTTCTCTCACCTTGTAAATACACAATCAAACAATCTAGAATTTAGCTCTGACCTTCACAAAAACATTTAGTTGAATTGGACACATTTTTCCAAGTTCTATTGACAGACATGCAATGACTGGGACTGATGGAAGAATCTGAGAGGAATGAACTAGGAGCAGAGAAATAATCATATTTAAAAGACAGCAGCCCCATAAGAGGCCAACAAGAGTCACAAGGGTGTGTCACTTTGCTGAAGGATATTTGTGACCAGCTATCCAGGCCAGACTCTAAAGACTTTCCAAGGGGTCAAAATGCTGCTGCTGGAGTACTGACTGGAAGTATTGCTGATATCATGTCAACCATCCTCTTAAAGTACTCTGTCCAACAATATTAGTCTCATAAGAAAGGTGTTTTAACGCTTATTCAAAATAGCAGAGAAACATGTATAATTGTACTCAGGAGGGGACATTGACAGAGGATTACTCAAAGAGTACACAGTAAAAGTACTTCCTTTTATTTCTGGTAGCAGTCAACTAGTACCGAGTCCAACAGTATCAGTTTTATTCAGAACGTATGGTAACAAATATTTGTATCACTCATTGAATATAGCAGGAAAGAAAATGAAGAGCAGCTGATTGACCGAGTGCAGAATCGCTGTATAGTTTAAATCTCCTTAGTCACAATGTTGTCCATTTTACAGCCCTAATAACATTCATTTTCTGGGCTCAATATGTGTCTTGGCTGTTTTCGTTGTGATCGCTAAATTCACCTTGTTTATAATATTATCACTATAACACTGACCCAGATCGCTGGATCGCTAGAAACACCGCTGTCATCAGGCTTGCAAGGGCTGTTCCATGCTCTGCTCAACCTCCCGCCTTCCCAAATGGACTCAGTAGCGCCCCCTGCTGCCGTGGAGCATGTGTGAGTGAGCATGTGTGAGTGTGTATGAGCCAGCCACGGCGGAATGTTACTGCCAAAAGTCACATGAGTGAGTCACGTGACTTTTGGCAGTAATATTCCGCCGTGAGAAGAAAAAGTTTTGTACTTGTAAAAAAAAGTGTTGTAGTTGTAAAAAAAAGTTGTGTACTTGTAAAACCTATGCTGAATTTGTCTCTGAAACATGATTTATTAGAAAAACGTTATGTGTTTGTTTGATAGATACGTTTTTTCTTTGCAAAACTAAATGCATTAGTTTGTAGATGGTGTTTTGTATTTGCAAACCACATTGTGTTTGTTAGTGAATCATGTGGCATTTGTAAAACCTGTTTAGTTTGTTTGTGGAGTTATGGCAGGAAATTAGCTCCATACAGGCGTCTCCCCGGCAAACTTTCAAGTGCAAGCGAGCGGCAGGAGCGGGGCTGTCAGCATCAGAGGCCTGTACTACGAAGCCGGTTCAACATAACCTGGATATGTTTGAGTTAGCCGGTTGACTAAATCCAAAACATACGCGCTCTCGCTAAGCAGTCCTACGACGCTGGTTATCAAGTGGATCGCTCAAGCCAGCCGTGTCCTATCTAGTTAGGTGCGCGTTCACATGAAAGGGGTGGTATTTGCAGCATTCGACCAATCACAAACATGGACAAGCGTACTGACAGCGCAGCGTCATACTTCCTGAATGAAAAGTGAACTTTAATATTAGTCAAATATGAAGAACTTAAACTTTAAACATCCATGACTTAAACACTTTATCCAGGATAAAAGCCACATAGCTGCACCTGCAAGGTGAATACAGCTGGTAAAAGAAAAAGTGTTTGAATGCGTACATTAACAGGTTTATGATATCACTGCCCCGTCTAAGACACGAGTGGATCTGACTTGAATTACATTTGACTCAAGTGTTTCGTCAACTTAAGGTGTTGCTTAAAATAATACTTCTGCATACAGTATGTGACACTGTGTTGCACGGCCAGATACGGCTCAAGAAGCTGACTCAGATAAGGAAATATATGATACATTATGATGTGATATGATATGAATGATAATGGGACACATCGACGTCTGCACTCACAGTGCCGCGGACTGTACTTAATGTTACTCTGATCCGGTTACTTATGTTGTGGCCGCTAAAAAGAGAACCAGCGTCGTAAGACCGGAAACCCCGAGTTTTCCCTGAAGTTAGCCCGCTAAGCGAAAATCCTGCTTCGTAGTACAGGCTTGCTGTTTAAAACACCTTTTTTTGTATCCATATCTCTCGCTAGAATCTCCCACCATCCAACTAACAACAACAACAACAACGTCAAGCCTTTGGGATCTGAAACTACGGGGCGGGCCGAGGACAAATACACATGTGTTAATCGCACGTTAAAATAATTAGTGGCGTTAACTTGACAGCCCTAAAAAGGATATATAATAAAAATAACGTAAATTGCATCAAGACATTTGTCTATTATTCACTCATTCAAGTGATTGCCCCAAATGATGGCAGCATTATCAGAAAGGACTTAGATAGGTTGTTTGTGTGTTCGTTTGTGTTTTTAAGTGCATGTGTTTATAATTGTGTCCACACAGGAATATGAGGAAGAGCAATTACATCTGAAGCTCAAGTTCATCATCGCAAAATAAGTGTATTCTGGTTCCAGATAGCTGGAATGGCCTCTTATCTTTCTTCACTGATACCAGGTCTCGTGTTGTGTTCAGTGACCATTGTTTAAAACACAATTTAAAGACAATCAAGGCATTTGGTGATAAAGAAAAGGAAAGCTATTTATCTAACATAGCCCACCCAACTGGCTAAAGCTACATCCATTAAAGAAGCATAGAGAAATCAAGTGTGGTTAAGACAGACAAAGTTCAATTAAAGCACATTTGAAAATGCCATGTCTTGAACATACATGACAAACTGTATGTGCTCCTAGAAACTGGTTGCTGCTGGCCACTCCTGCACAAAACAGCAGCTTTGTTACTATGGAATGTGAGGAGGAAGGGAGGGCGCCAAGGGGCAGCAGATAGTCAGCATAGCGGCCTTATTGACAGTTATTTAGCAAGATAAAAGTAAGCTAACAACCTATACTGCTTCCAGAAGATCGTTTCAAATTGCTGAAGAGTAGAGTTTTCTACTGTCTGACTTTTCCAAGTTGTCCAAGGATCAGCAACTTGTGACTTCTAGATTCTACTTTTTGTCAGGGCTCTCTTTTTTGGGCCATAAAGCGTATCCATTGCAGTTATAGGCAAGGTGGGGATAAGCAGAGACTATTACAATATGTCCATGCTAACTGAGAAAGTAGGGCCAGTTTATACATGAACCAGTTTGTTACTTTGTAAAAAATGTGTTAGGTCAGGGTGTTTCCTACCTCCACTCTTTTTCAAAATCACGTTTGTGTGTCTCACTCACATACTGTAAAACCATCACAGTCCTCAACTGCATGCTGATGGACAGATTGGACACTCAGCTTTAATGCATGGCAGAAATTATATTGAGGCAGCTGAGGTGAATGCACTGGCAGAATGTGAGCCATTAAAAATAACAAAGCATGAACGACTATAAAAAAAGAAATTGCACATGTCCAGATCAATCATGTTACCTACAACACTAACAGAAGATAATTGGCCATCTGTACACAGTGTTTAGTTGACATCACATGTTACAGTAGATGTTGGCAAACACAGGAAAAAGGTTCAACAAAAGCCACTTTGTAAGTTTGAATAAAAAGCTGTGTATTAAGTGTTTACAGCCGGGTGTGTGGGATCCTTTCCTCCAGACAGCTGTTCCAAAGAGCGCATGGTTAAATAGCTACACACACACATTAATTGCTTCCTGTAAATTCAAATGTGGTCTTCTGTGACCTGTAGAAGAAAAGAGTGCTGGTAAACACTGTGCAGACAGAGATGCATCCTATATTACCCAGTAGAACATATCAAATAAAAAATATGAGTATGAACGTGTGGGAAGTTTTTATCTCTTGGCCTGCATAGTCCAGTTCGCGACCAGGAAGCTTGGTACCAGGAATGACCTGTTACCTGACCCAAACCCACTCTATGATTTTGAAACGTAGCCTTGTCAACAGATTAAATGTATTATATCAAGTCCACTTCCTTGTAGCAGAGGGGTATCTCCTCTCACACTTTATATAGCTCTTTTATCTTCTCTTACACTTTATATGTCGTAGCTGCTATATTGTACTGCCCTGTGGTAAATACTTGTTTATGCTGCTCATGCTCTTTCTGCATATCATGTATTTATTTTTGCTATGTATATAAATGTAATTTTCTTAAATGTTGTATGTGAGGGACTACGGATGGAAATTAGCTCAAAGCTAAAATCCGGTATATTTACATTTGAAGCATTATTTGTTTAAAGTGTTCATCAATGTGCATTGTCCCTGTTCAAATAAACGATTAAATGAAAGAAATGAGTGCTCATTTGCATATGTCTTGCTCCGTAGTGTGGGTGGGGTTAGGGTCAGTGTAGACCGAAGGCAAATGTGTCTCTGACCTAATTGAAAATGTACCACATAAGGGAAATGAAATACAATCATAAGTGGCACTTGAAATGCATGTGATTCACACTGGGGTTCCTGGTATTGAGGCCAATCTGCTTCAGCGTAATCTAGACACGATCTTGATATATATCTGAATGCAAGACTATAAGTCTGAACAGTGCTTTAAGTGTCTCTTATTGTTCCAACCTATATAAGTGTATTCATGTATGGATGGATGGATGGAGGAACAGAGGAGGGGGAGGGGTCTGTTAATGGAGGCCTTCTGTATTTCAATTTCTTCTCTGAGATGAAGACCCATTTTTCTCATCTTTTCAGAGGGCAGAATCGATCATGATCAATGCAACTCAATGCTGTGCTTTAAAGGGCTCCTTCTTAAAGGGGATTACAGCCACAAATGACTTCTGTGAAGGGTAAAACCATTCTTTGATCTGTGACAATTTATGAATCTAACTAAGCAATGTCATCTTCCATATCTGTGTTGTGTGGGAGTTTTATAGCATCCCAGCAATTGGATTTCTGTTCAGATAACACATGAGATGGACTTGGTTCGGACCACAACAGTGTGTCTTTTACACTGCTGTTGTTTGGCCTTGTTCTCACAAATACTGTCATTTTCCCTGAGTGTTCAAAAGAGCTTAACTATTACAATGTACAACTTCATGAAGTCCACTATCTCCTGGGAGACATACGAAAGTCAAAAACAGACCATTAGATACTTTTTCAGGGATTTTCTATCTCTGAACAAAACGATTACTGCTATTAGCGAATATAAACAAACCTTGTGACAAAGGCCATGGTAGGAAGTAGCCAATATTCTAGTGACCTTAGTCGTAAAATGGTCAATCAGAGTGCGGAGGGGGACATAATCAGTAGGTAGTTTCATACATTAAGATAACTTTTGAGGAGTGAGTTTTAAGATGTATACTTTAGCAGAAGATTATTATTTGTTTCTATATAAAGAAGGAAGGTTATTCTACTATCTTGGCGTGATGATGGTGAAAAGCTGGCCATGAGCAGACCAGTGCAGGAAGTTGAGAGTCAAACAGCAGTAGTAGGACGCTGTACACTCGCAGGCTTAAAAGGGTAGAAGTGGAGCATGAAGATTATGGAAATCCATTTTCAGTGCATGATGGAAACAACTTTAAATTCCATATTAGTACAGTCCAAAATACCAACAAACAGAGTTTTTCAACAGAGAGTTTCATAATGCAAATATTGTTCAGCCCTTAATGTTTTACAATTTGGGTACACATTCGATATCTTCATTTAACAAGAATTATGATTTAAAACATTTGAGAGATTTTGGACGTAAACAAGAGTCAAATAAAAAAAGAAAACACAGTTAATCATGGCATACAGCAGCCTGTTCAGTACAAAGTGAGTGGGCAACTCTGAGTTGTATAAAGAATAGCGTGAAATGCAGCTGCTGTCTGTTTGAGAGAGAGTTGACAGGATTTCAGAGCGTGGAGAATGGAAATAAGAAGTGCCATTGGAAGTGGCTGGTTCCTTCCTGCAGGAGTTATTGGTGACTTCTGTCTGCCTCTGATTGCATTGCCAGCCCGATTTCAACAATTCCATGTCTATTTGCTCCCCATTTTTATTTACATGGATCTTTTAGCTCTTGGATTTCATGAAACAAGTTGTATTAACTTGGTATAAACAAGCACACTGATGCATGAGCAAACTAACTGAAGAAGAAGCACATCTTTTATCAGTCACGCTGCAAGTCCACATTTGTTTTGCTTATATCATTTGTTTCAGTCTGTTTTCGTTATATTTATACACTAAGTGGAGATTTTCAGGTAATGCTGTTGACAGATTTTGCGACCGAATGGCGATATGATTTTGTGTCTGTCTCTGTTTTATTAGGATTGGCAGTTCTGTAGATATCTATGCCATCATTCTATAAAATACGCAATCATTATGCTTGACCGGCCTTATTCTCCTCTTTTAATTTGTAAGGGTTCATTGATAACATGTTCACATGTTAAACAGGGAAGAAATAGAGGACACACGGAGGTGCAGGTGGTGTGCAAAGTATCATTAGTGTTTCGTACTAACCTTTGCACGAGAGAGGGCTCTTACTATCAATTATTTTCATGAATTTTTCATCACTCTCATAGGCAGCACACTTCAAACAGCTAAAAAACTCTCCTGGAACTATACAGCCCACAGGCAACCATCAGCTGTCAAACAAGCCCCGCGCTCCCCGTAGATTTATCTGAAAGCAATAAATGCAGATCATCTCAAGGACACGAGGACGGCAGGGTCACTACAAGGAGGAAGACCGATATGTGGAAATATACTGTAGATATTCTAATGCCATTCATTCAAAAATAGTTTATTATATTTAACAGAATGTCATAAGCATAGATGTGATAGCTTATGATACGAAGACATTTGAAAAAAATACAAGAACAACTTCGATTATCAGCTGTCAGGTGGGTGTTGCAGATGATTTAAGCTCATATTTTACTGACTGCTGCTAAACAGACAGTTAATCATTTATGTTGTTCTTGCGGGCATTTTGCCCTTGTTTTGAACTGATGTTTTATTTCCCTTAAGCATGAAGACATCAGGGATGCACGATAGCTTGAAGTAAGAAAACAATTTCTGTTTAATTTGCAGTTTAAAGACTGCTGGAGAGGGTCAAACTAGCCTCCCAGGGATTCTTCTCATGCGGCTTCAACAGATGAAGGCAACCATATGTTCTTCCTTACTGTCAGCGTTTGACAGATACCCCTCAGAGAAGGTTGTTAACAACAGGTGAAGGGAGGCCCAGGGGAATAGCCTTATTGGCACAACGGAGTGATCAATTTGACTGCATCAATAAATCTGTGTTCTATGCTGGTTGGAGAGGAAAAAGTGTCTGTAACCTTCATATTAAGCGCAGTGTAGTATGTGATTAATGTTGCTGCAAAAAACAACTTTGCATAAAAACGTAACATTGAACAGCATCAGAAAACATTCAAGACACATAATTCACTCCTTTTTTTGATTTGGAGCTTTGCTTTAGATGTGTTTACACATTATGTCTTGTATAAAATCGAAGTTCACACTTTGGTTATCAGTGGAAACATGAAGTGCATTTTAATAATACACATACCAGAGGTCTGATTGAAATGACGTGCAGCAAATAACATTAAAGTGACTGCACTGTCAGAAATAAGAAAGACATTATATAAATGTGTGCATCCTTCAAAAGTGCTACTTAAGAAAGCTTGGAGTCAGTGGTTGAAGATATGTTGTTTACAAAAAGAGTTTGATTCACAGAAAATCCAAAGGAGATTTATTTACTCATAAGATTTTTTCAATTTCTTGCCAAGAGAAGATCATTACCACGTTCATGTCTGCATGTTAAGTCTTAATCTATAGCCTGCAGGCAATTAGCTAAGCTAGGCTAAGAAACAAGGACAACCTTCATTTTCATTACCAACCAGGGCTTGTTGTTCGATCTCTACACAAACAGAAATTCTGGTTTACAGGGGAATCCATGCTCTTATCAATCATTTTCTATGGAAGGCCATTTGAGCAAATCATGTCTTTGTTATGTATGTGGGTGACATTCAAATACAGACATCTGGTTGCTTTGTTACTTAAAATCAAAGATGGAAATTGTGAAATCGCAATGATCTTAAATATCAGGTTCTGTAAGGATTAACAGGATAACATGTTATTCAAATGTTGAAGTGTTATTTTGGCGGATTGCACCAGGTCGTAATGCCAAGATAAGCGAATTGCACACTGGTTTTCGAGTAGTATCACTTCATACTCAGCAAGAAACTGAGTAAGCTTATTTCAAAAGGTTGTTTCCTTTAAGGTGATATGTTTAAAATGTTAAACTCTCATGCAGCAGGCAGGGTTTTGCCAGACGGTAACAACGAGGACAAATGGTGGGCTAATAAAATGATTTACGCTACAGCATGAAACAAATCTGCCTTATACAACAACAAGAAGGTTTCTCTGTGTCTTTGTATTGTGCGCCATCATATCACATGGTGTCTGAGAGAAAAGGGTTGGGCACTTAAATGTATTATGCTGCCATTCAGAGTAAACTGGCTAATAGGCTATAAAACTATGGCGCGGCTCAATTATGGCTGACAGGTTAGCACTGTCACTGGCTGTCGGCTAAATGGACAGTGTCCTCACTTAAAGTAAGCAACATCTAGATAGCTTGGTTGCTTTTTAAGAGCTCTAGCACAACACATTTCTGTATCGCTCACCCCGTTTATTGTTTTTCATTTATGTCTGGCAAGTCACTGGATGGCTGAAATGTTCCCCAATTACAGCACTGTAGTCTTATGTCAAATAATTTAAACAATTTTGTGATAAATAAAGTGTCCTTTTCAGATAAAACATTATTGTTGCACTCTTATTTTATTGTTATATAATGTAAAGGTCGGCCTACTGTACCCCAGTTTTTGCGAACGTTTTGGTTTTTAGTATCAACTTGTTGTTGAACATACTTGTTGATTCATCTGTCGGTAGCAACTTTCTGGTAGGTAACAGTATATATATATATACACGTGCCATTATTCTGTGTCTCGTTCAAAGATGAAACCATCAAGAAGGAGATAATTGACCAGAAGCCAATTCACAGAAAGCACATGTAGGTTTTTGTGCTGGTATATGCTTTGTTTGATATAAATGCAATAGCATCCAAAACATGTTTTCTTAAAGCATCTCAGCCGTGAGAGCTCGAGGCAAAAAGCTCAATTTCAATTGCATCACTTACACAACCCCTGCAACTGTACAGTATGACAGTGTTTGTGGATAGCCTGGGCAAGGAATGCTATAGCATGACGAATAGAAGTGAAAATATTGCCATCTGCAACAAAGTCTAAAATTAGACTATATTCGTAGCTTCCTGCAATGACAGATTTCCCATGTAGTTATGGTAACCTTACATTGTTCAAGCTAACACCCGTACAAATGTACGGGTGTTCAATGGGGTTGAATACAAACTCTGAAAACTCTGTCCCTGTTAACGATATACATAACTTAAAGCGGGAATATCATCAAAAATGTTAAACTTTTTCAATGCATGTTGTTATCTGCAGTGCCTACCAACCCACAAACTGTAAACATTTGACAACCAAGTAATTTTTTTTGTTGGATGCCTCAGGCAGAAAACATGGGATTCAACAAGCCATTCAAATTTGGCTCCACTTCATATGCCACATGCAGGCTTATTGGAACATACAGCCTCTTATTGTGAGTATCGCCACCACCGTCTTGAGAACTTGAGAATTGCTCTCACAAGACGATCAGAGCACACTAGCATTTCAGACAGAGGGTGATTACAGGTACTGTATATTCAGACAGACAGGAGAACAATTCTGCATTTTAACATTAAATAATGTAAACATGTTCTAGTAATCTGAAATACAAGTATGAACCTGCATATTAGCATATTATGTTCCCTTTATTCTCAATAAATAATTTGTGTGATAGATAGAGCCTATAGCAATGCCATGTTGAATTTAATATCCTTGTGTCAATGTGAACTTATGTTGAGTGCAGCAGTCACTATATATCACTCTGTATCATGATTAAAGCGGTTGATGTTCGGTTACGCTCAATATGTTTGCCTTTCTTTGTAGCAAGAAAATGGCTTAACTTCAAAGCATATAAAAACGGAATTACAGTGTTTGTGTATTTCAGCATCAAGACGAGTATACTGTAAAATGTTCTGAACAAGATAACACTGTTCACACCGTAGCAACATTCTGGTAAAGATACAATCCACTGGGGACTCTGTGGTCACATATGGAATGAGAGGCAGACCTCAGCTTGACCGTGTGCCATCCTGATCAGATGTGCAGATCGGTAGGCCCTGGAGCGAGCCAGTGCTAATTGGCCTGGTGGTTAGTGCTGAGGTCAATGGTGGGCCAGGTCTCCAGAAGGAAAGGTCACCAGGGGGCCCACGCTGAGCACAGAGCTGTGGTGGTGCTCCCTGGGGGGCTGTGGTTACGACTGCATTTCCTTGGTCATCAGTGTAGTATTGATTAAAAGTGAGAATGCAGCCTGTTTTTAGCATCCGGGGCTTGGAGAAATATTTGGAATGAGTATTTCCTATTTTGTCCAGAAAACAGCAGTAAAAAAATACACTAAGTGTATGTTTACAGTACATTCTTGCTAGACCTTGATTCCATTTGGACACATGGAAATAGGATTATCCTTGTTGATTTTAGACTCCTTTTAAACAAACACTCATTTGTATCCTGCCATTCAAAGATATTGTGATTAAACATAGACCAAACTAAATGCATAATGATCTTTCCTTTAACAATCTATTTCAAAGGTGGTCTATTTCTTGACTTGTTATTGCTTTGGCAAGATATATTGAGATGTTACTACAAACTACTTGGCTCATGCGCTATGATTGAAAATGCTTAATATAATCCATTCTTTGCTTACCTTTTGGGACTGAGGGACCAATACATCCAAGCCCCTTTTATCACATCCCAAAATCTATAGTAGGGCTCTTGAGAGTTAGACAAATCAATAAGGATAAATGCTGGCAAAATGGCTGACACACCCTATAAATTATAAAACAGAGAGCAGCCCTTCTGTCATTACAAAGGTCATGTGCCTTTTGCCTGCAATAAGTTCTTAGAAGACAAAATGAGTAGATACATTATTTGATTGTTTATGTCATGCTTCAACCAAAGATTGTGTTCATTTTTGAACCTGCAGTAGAGGTTGCTAGAAGAAGTTAACTGTACAGATGGAGCATCTTATTTCAGACTCCAGCTTACTGCTTCCTGCCTACTACCTGCCAGTTACCTGCCTAAGACCTGCCAAAGACCAGTATCTGGGAATGTTAAGCCCTCCCACTATTTTCCAAGAGGGCGTTGCCAGATTTTCAATTTCAGGATTTAACCAGGAGATGGCGCTTCCTTCACAGAAACAGGAAGACAGCTTTTCATGGACTTTCAGTTTTGTTTAGAAGAGCATTTGAACACATCAATATTTTAGATCAAATAAAGTATATCTAATCTTGTAATTCAATAATATATAGTCTTTATATATTAAATAACTATGGCCAAACTAAGACTTATTTTTTTACAAGAGAAAATGCAGATATTATATAAAAAACTAAAGTTAAAATCTTGTTTTTAATGCCCCAAGAGCAATAAAAACACTTGGTAAAAAAATCCTGAGTGAGGCTTTCATAAATTGCATTTAGCTGACGCTTTTATCCAAAGCGACTTACTATTTAATAAATGATAAATGATTATTCATAACAAATATGAGCGATGTGTGATTATTATTCATGCTATATACTGATATAGGGCTAAGTAAGCAATCAATCCTGCAAATTAACCCTTAGTTGTTCAATATATTTATTCAGACAATGTGAGTAGAAATACAGAAATTCTGCTCCCACCTAAGGCCAACATTGCAATATTACAACATTTCCCTAAAAACTTACCAAAACGTAAACATTTTTAAAACTCTTTCATTTCTGCTCCAGAGGCCAGGGGTTAAATTGGGATTTGATATGTGGGGGGGCTCTGTTATGGCGCGTTTCCACTACACGGCCTTGCTCGGCCTCGCTCGGTATGGCTAGGCCTCGTTAGGACTGGCTCACTTTATGGCGCATTTCCATTACAGTTTAGGAACTGGGGTAGTATCTATAGTAACGCAGTGTAGGCGGAGCCGTGACGTCATCTTCAATGAGAACCCCAGAAAAACAACACAGCCGTTAGCTGTTAGCACTCAGAGCTCACAGCTCCTCATATATGTTCAGAAACTAGACAAAAGTTAAACAAGTACAAACCACAGACTGCCTGTGTCATGGCGAATACAGTCGCTGCTTTATTTATGTCTGTATAGGCCGTTGTGAGTGTGGACGGTCGGAGCATATACTGCGTTAGCTTAGCCAATCTCCATTTAGAAAACACGCATTTTAAAAGGTTTTTCGCCTGCCGTCTGTCTGCAGACTTGACAAAGCATTAATTCATGGTTTTTACTAACCGGTATCAGTATGTTGTTACTTCGGCATCATTTTGAAACGTGTATTACAATTAAATCACGGTCAAATATGTCCATCTTGTTGTAGTTGTAGCCCCCTTGCCAGCGATGCTCTCTCTAGTTTAGCATACTCAGCCCGACTCAGCCTCGTTGTCTCTGGACCTAGACCCACGATTTTATGAGGCCAGAAAAACTGTGAATTAGGACCCGCCGGCCGGTACTAGGCCAAGTCGAAACGCAACCAAAGACGGGCCGCTGACGTCACAGCCCTCTTAAACCGTGCTCCGCGCTGTAGTGGAAACGCGCCATTAGAAGGTGCGACGGGGGAGGGGGGAGAGAGTTAGATGCTCGTGAATTGTCAACTGGGGGGGGGGGGGGGGGGGGGGCGTCCAGCCGTTCTGTGATCCTCCAGAACTCACAGCTGGCCAGGGATAAGTCCCGACTCTCCCGATGGCCAATTTGAGCCTCCCCTGACTGCACGTTGCTGACACACACCGCTGCAAACTCTCTGCACGGAGGAGCCGCGGAGGAAGAGACACATGTTCACTAAGCCGAAAAAACTATATCCGGTCACAGTGATCTGCTATTTTAAAGTAAATTCAACACATATCGACCCTAAATATAGCATATATTAAGAACGAGAAAGTGTTAACATCGTTTTTTGTAAACATATGACAAATGTGCGAGGGTGATGATATCAGAGCATCGTCCTATGGGCTTAGCCCCGGACAGTACAACAGGTATTCACTCAGAGGGGGGTAGGTACTAAATGCCACCCATTTACATGTAGGCAAACAAAGTCAAAAATCAACATACAGTAGGGGGGTGGGGGATGGTGAACGGTATGGTCAATGTTTGTAAACACAATCCCCAGGATGTGTCCTTATCAAACCAAAATAGAAAATGCAGATATTACACTCAGACATTGGAAAAGTCTATGTTAAAAAGCCTCAGTCACCTTAATTCATGTAATAAAAACATCTCAGGTCAGTAACACTGAAAGCTAAATGTGCAATACCATGTTCAGCTATGTTACTATTTATAATGTTATTGTTGTTACAACAGAAGATGTTTTTCTTTATATTGAAGTTAAATGCATCAATCTGGTGCACTTTGAGGTCAAAATTAAGAGATTTATGGATACCGCTGGAAAAAGCTGCATATGCCGAGCCTGTCCGTAGCGCTGTAACTTCCTCCACAAAAGCAGCCTTCTGTTTATTCAACGTGGTGGGGGCCGAGGGAACCGGGCAGAGTTTTTCGCCGGTCAACGTGTGTGAAAGTTTAAATCTTCCTTATTGAGCTTTAAAACAAATGAATAACAACTATATATAATAATAAAATAAACACTGGCTGTTGTTATGCCTGCTGTAACGTTAAATTACTCCGTTATCCGCTTAAGTAATTATGCCGTTACAAGCTTCATAGTTGTATTTATCATCTAAATTTGCCGAAACAAGTTTAATATTCTGAAAGCCAATACTTTGTTTATTTGAAATCAGATGAAAACAAACTGTAACGGTCCCTGCCGTGTTATCTATGATTACTATGCCTTACTGTACATTCATAATTTCAGCCGGAGGGAGGTGGGCGGCGCTGCGGAGGAGCAGATTGCGAGTGAGGTGCCTGTCATCTTCCCTTTACAAGCTTCACAAATGTATTTATCGTGTGATTTTGGAAATAAAAGTTTCATATTCTGAAAGCCAAGACTTTGTTTATATATTATATGTGGGTAGCTATGACGTCAGAAGGAGTTACCGTAAATGAGAGCTGCCGTAAAAGTGTTTCTAGGATCTCTAAACGAACTATTACAGCTGTTATAAAGCATTAAATAAAAAGTCATGAAAGAGATAAGGAGGAGAAAAGGTTTAAGGAAGTAAGCAAGGAATACAGAATGTCGAAATCCTCTGTTTCACGCGATGTCGAACATTGAAGACAGAGGACGGCGGTCCCCCAATCTACACAGCGGGAGAATCACGATCTTTCCCACATTAGTGCAATTCACCTATACTTAACCCCAAATAAAAGAACCCAATAAAAACAGTTGTTAAATAATAGTGAAGTCACGTTGTAATAATAACTCATCTCTCGGTTTGAGTGTTCTTTTTCTGCTTTTCTGACTATTTCTCATTGTGGGGAAAAATAACACCCAGGGTCCTGATCGTTTTAATGAAGTTGAATACAGAATATTCATATTTGTCAGTGATTTAATGTCAATTCGGCAAACATAAACATAAATGATCGTGGTGAAGATGATGATTAAATTAGGATTAAAAATCGGGAGAGCCGGCTGCATTTCCTCTCGTTCGTTTTTTTCGACTAAACAACATTATTTAGTTAAATAACAACATGGTGATGTTTTGTAAATGATTACATGTCTTATTTAGCACAGACTATGATCCTATCCGTGACATATGGATCTTAACAAAGATCCGCTATACATTAGTACCAGACATACTGTGCATCCAGTTTACTGTATCAAAGTTGATTTCACATGAGCTCCAGTGTGGAACCCCACTGCACCCCCTGGTGGATCAATGATCCATTGCAGCTGGCTTCACAATAATTACATTTATTTATCACGGGGGCGGTATCAAGTCAGACTGGGGGCCGGCTCTTCATCACGAACCGATCACGGACCAATCACGACCCAATCACGACCCTCGCGTTTCAAACTGTCTGAAATAAGATGCTCCATCTGTATCTTTTAAGAAATATGTCGATTCCACTTGAAACCACATGCTTTCTGTTGTGACACAGTATAACAAAGATACATAATAGTGCTCTCAAAGACCTGATTTCAGTTCCCTGCAAACACATGCAGGTCAGACGGACATTCACAAATGAGGAGAGGATTCTCTGTATATGTTGTCCCTGAGATAACTCACAACGTTTCGGCTGTTGTCCATCCTTTCCTCCATTATGTGTAGGGAGTGACTCGCTTCAAATAATGAGTCTTCATGGGAGTAAACTGACCAAAGTGTGACAGAATGACCTAATGCACAGTTTACTTGCTTTTCCTTCCCCGATAGATGGATTGTATTGCTGTTGATATACAGCATTATTGTGGTAATTTGTCTGCATGAGAGCAAGACAGATAGATGAGAGAAGGTCAGATGATTTATTTTCTTATTGATGGTTTTGTAAGCTTATCTTGTGGTCTGTGACCTTTGTATCTAATTATTTATGGAGTAAAATCTGTCAAGTACAGACATGTTTCCATGTAGTTATTATTGAGCATTAACCATAACATTCTAATAATGTTCGTACATAAATTAGGCGTACAATGATCTGCATTTACTTAATTTGGTTTCCAACAGACTTTTAACACTCCTAGACAAATTAAATCTAATAGAAAGATTGTAACTGAATCTGGGAGTTTTCTGGTTTTGACATACTTAAAAGGTCGTAACAGTCAAAATAAATCGGTGTGATGTAGAGAAAGGGGAAAACAATCACTGGTAGGGAAAAGCTAAGACACTCAAACCAAATAGCTCATGATCTCTAATCTTATTTCTTAAATGTAATTAATTTTAAATGTGTACTGCTACCTTTACTTCCACACATTTCAAAACCAGGATTGCCCTCCTGAATTGTTGACCTTGTTGGCCACTAACCCATGTGTAAATTGAACCCTCATCATTTCATTGCAAAATCTCTCTCGCTCATATACATAAGTATATGTGTGTGTGCCATGTGTGTGCCTTGCCTTTGTCAGGAAAAGAACGTTACAAATAGTTGTATTCTATGTTTACATGTGTACAATCATGCAACACCATAAAAAACAGCTACACTACTCAAATGTGGATGTAAGGGAAAAAGGATATGTGAGGAGCCTGTTTGCATTTTATTTGAAGTTTACTTAAGGACTTATTTTTCCCCAAAAACATTTAGTCATCTCTTCAGGTATAAAAGCAGAAGGGACTTAAATAGGTGCCAGTAAACCTGATAACTCACTGAGCTTTGTAGTCAAAGAGAGTCCCATCTTTCAGCAACATGTTTGTAGGAGTTCCTGAATAAATGGCACAATTATATAAATAAATAAACGAGATATATTCCATGGCGAATTAAACCTCTATCGGTAGCCTCAGACCACAGCTTTTCAGAGCAGCACACATTATGGCCGTCACGTCTCTGGGATTACAGCTATTACTTATTTATTTATTTAACTTTATAGAAAAGCAGTCATCAATCCTCTGTGACAAACATACAGTGTAGTCAGCTCCCCTAAGGCCCCATGTCTAATGAAATATACCATATACCTGTCCTCAGCTTCCTCTGCTCTGACAGCCAGTGGACATTTCCATGTGCTTAGTTAAAGCAGAATCATTCAAAAATATACTTGAGCCATTTAGTAATGTTTTCATGGCCCAAGTTTTTTTTCTCCCTTCTGTGTGCATGACTCAAATGCTAGCATATTTACTGTCAGGCTTGAGAATTATCAGCGTAAGTAGTGTATAAACGCCAACGTGCTGTTATCACTGTGAAGCTGATAGAAAACCAAAGAGCGGCAATTGCTGTGTGGGCAGTTCAGATGTTAACTTACCTTGTAAAACAATACTCTGTCAGTAAATCAAGACTTACCGGTGATTCCGTTTTTAGTTAAAAATAAACAAATCCCTGTATTTAATGGAAACACTTAAAAGTCCTGCTGAGACAATGTTGCCACTGGGAAGTGTTAGAGATTTCTGAAGCTACAGTGAGAGTGCCTCACTTACTTGCGAGCAGCAGCGCCTCACTTGAGCATTCTCCTATCAGCTCGCAAAGCCAAAAAGGAGCCTGAGAGCCAGTTGGCCTGTTAGTTCAATGCCTTCCAATATAATATCAGGAGTTTTTTCCAGTTTCATGCATGCAAAAGCACATTTGAATAACATTATTTATTTTGAAAGCTTACATTCATGATATTTTTTTGCTGTTTTCAATGCTACTAAAATGTGCCCTTGTTAACTTTCATTTCACAGCCTTCACTTAAAGCTTTAAAACTGTATGTATATAACATTAAATTGTTGTATATTTGCAACATGTTAGCAATGTTTTAAACTACTTTTTTCCACTATTGGCTATTCAACTTTTCTTAGGAAGTGGAATAAAAATATGTCAACACATTTGGAACAAGAATCTCAACACGACAACAAACAGCAACCAAAAGGATAATATGGCACTCTGGGGAGAAGAACAGCAGACAGTCACTGCAGTGTTTTCTTTCAAAAATAATTTCTCAGAGGCATTTTGGAATGCCAGACAATACTATTGAAGTATTGAGCTGGGTGCATACTGTATGGAGAGGACATGGCTGAAACCCATAAACTGACCCTCCAAATCTAACTCATAATGCCTTTAGGTGAAGTTGGACAGGTTGAACAGGGAAAGACTGAATTTAGGCTCCGTGTTTTTAGGGGCTATGTATCAGGAGAGTGGGATGGTCTTCACTCATAAATAAAAACAAAGCCTCTGACTGTGTTCCTGAATGTAGAAGTCTCTAGAGGAAGTGCAGTTTGAGTTGTTTTCTCTGTCTCATCTCCTAACATTAAGTAGACCTGCTGATGTGTTGTAGTCATACAGTGCTGCAGGAAATCAGAAAAGTATACATGACATCCTGTAAAAAAAAGTGCCTTTGGGAAGCAAGCTCAACAGCCTTTTCCGTTTTCTTTATTTCCTTTGCTATCGCACCACAAAGTTTGAGTTGCACAGTACATGTGGGCTCTGATTGTTTAGCTGGCGGCTGGTCATGATCCATGCTGGGTGAATACACTCTATAAAAGAACAACCTAGACTTTAACTCAAATATATAAGTATGCTTATGTTGACATTTTACTACAATAGAATGAGCCTCAATGGGGACATGGAAATGCTTTGAAGCCGTGGCTTCGCCTGTGTTAGTTTGACACATTGGACTCTCTTTAAAATAATATTTGTTAGCACATAACTGTTTTCATAATATTGTTATTTTTAACTATCAAAATGTACTACTCTATTTTTAAACCAGTTTTTTCTTACAGCCCATTCAGTTATACCAAATTAATCGAATAATATCATGTCGATTTAGTAAATGTTCATATAAAAATGTAGTTAACCAATAAATAAACAGAGGGTGAGTGTGACTGTTTGTCATAAATGAGGCTAGTTTAAAATAAAAAGGGCATGTTTTTTTCATAATGACAAGTTGTTATCAACATTCAATTCAAATGAATTAGATTCAACCTGTTTCAAATAATTAATAAATATGGCATGGTCAAATCTGATATATTTTGGTCACTTCAAGTGAAAAATTATGGCAAATTGTATGACTTAAGGCCCAGGTACTACTAAGATTTCAGATGCAGGGTGTTTTCCTCCTATAAATGTCCCAGCCTAGCTCTTTTATGGAAACTGTTAAAGGGTTTTGGCCCATCCAACAATGCTCAAAATGACAACCCTGCTGTAAGCTGAATTCATGTGTAGGTTTCAGTGAGCCCAGCACAGTAATTGAGTATGAGGAATGGGAGCTATAACCATTCCCCATGTTCCCTTGTCCACCTCATCACCTGCCATCTATGTAACTGTCCATCTACTGTCCCCATGGGAATCCATCCCATCATTGCTGGTAATGGCTTTCAGGTTGTTCAGATAATGGCTTAACTGAGGTTGACTTGTAACTTCCTGACATGTCTTGATGAGTGGCAGGTCTATAACATGCATACAGGAATTTTTATTTTAGGTGGTTTAATTGGTAAGCTAAAAGGGAATCTACCTGCTTGAATTGAGCTTAAATAATTATAATACATACTTGTTTTTAAAGTTATTTAACTTTGTAGGCCCGCCATATCCGAAGATAGTTTTGGAGACCTGATTGCGCTTTGCTAATCAAAAAGTTATCTGTTAACACAAACTTCAATGCTGCTGCCTGGGTTGAACTTGAGTTGAAAATCAATAAAGCAACCATATAATGAAACAGGAAAGATAATGAGAAACCATTAAGGTAACATAAACTGCATTTAAACCTTTTATTTCTTGTCTGTTTTGGAGACTTTCTCTTTCAAAACCTCACTACAACTGACACACATTCACAATAATGTCAGTGAAAGCACTCTGTTTTTCTTCTTCTAAGTGCCCTTTAAATATACCATTTTCGAAAACAGTGATATTTCAGTCTTCCTACGTGTTGCATATAAAACAAAACAAAAATGGGGTGGATGAATCCACTTTGCTACTATAAAACACTATTTCCCTGCAGCAGAACCATTACATAAGATCAGCTTTGCAGCCTTTAACTATGCTAAGTACCAATTATTACATGTTGGTCATCTTGTTAGAAAACCATTTGTGTGTCTGGAATATAGGACCTGTGCCCTCTGAATTCAAGGACACTATATGCTGAAGGACAGCACTCAGAATCACTTAAATTGACGTAAAACCTAATTAGTGGTTCCTGCATGTCCATGATTATATTTCTTTAGGGGACCAGGCAGGGTCTATTCTTAAGCTCTCCCATGGCAACATCAAAACAAGGTATTGTTAAAAGAACAATGGCACGACTGAGTAAAAGGTTGTACCTTACTCTACTCTCCATTTTACCAATATGTGGTCAATATCAATTTGTATACGTCCAAACTGCTGTGTAAACTGTTTTGACAGTCATATAAGCTATACTGTATGTGCTGTCACTCTGTCAAATTGCAAACAACAAAACTAAAACAGCACATCAGGAACATGTGGTGAATGCTGAAAATGCTGGACATAGGCAGAAGGTGAGCAGTAAAATTGTGAATATGCACACCTGTTAAAGGACATCTTTCAAAGGGGAAAACATTGTAAGGAGTACAAAATGGTAGAGAATTAAGCGTATGTGTGTGGATGGCTTTGCACATACAATATAGAGCAGGGGTTCCCAAACTTTTCAGCCCACGACCCCCAACATCACTGCGACCCCCCGCCACGTGAATTGTCAACGGGGGGGGGTTGTGGTTGTTAGTGAATTATCATACAAATAACAGTGTTTCCCATACATCGACATACAAACCCCACAGATCCTCACAGTGTCTCACTCATTAAGGCGAGACACTGCAGGCAAAAACATCGTTTTTCATGCACTGGTCAATTTTGATATGTTGTGCTATTTTGATTCCATAACATGTTTTCTTTCAGGCTTTTGGAAGGAAAATGTACAAAATACACATTTAGGTGTTTATTTTACTATAGTTTGTCTATTTGCGTCTGTAGGTTTCTCCTAAATTCACCAAAAGTTAGCATTCTGACGTAACATAAAGTACCGCAGGTTTGTTTATATATCATTCATAGCCTGAATTATATAACATTTTATACCTAAAAAAATGGCGAAAATTGATATTTTAGGGCTGTTGACAGTATTTTCTGATTTATGGAGTGATAAAAAGAGATATCCAAAATCCCTTCTGTAAAAACTTTAGATTCTAATATGACTACAAAATGAAACAAGAATTTTGAACCTGACTTTATCCAATGTTCAGAATTCTGTTCCTGAAATGTATTAAAATATGCGCATATTTAATGAGATTATGGCTCATTTGCATGGGGGGGTGCGGTGCCCCTACAAATAGAATAAAATTATGTGGGAAACACTGGATAATAATAATAATAATAATAATAATAATAATAATAATAATAATAATAATAATAAAAAAATGTTTTTATTTTATTTTATTATTATTATTTTTTAATCATCTATATAGAGTACATGTTGGTGTGCATTCTCTGTATTTATTCATGCGTATCCATGTATGTACTGTTATACCTTAAAGGTCCCCTATTATACTGTTTTTCATCAATATAATATAGGTCTCAGATATATACAAAACATGTCTCTTAAAGGTGGGGTAGATAAGTTTGAGAAACCGGCTCGAGATACACTTTTTGTTATATTCCATGGAATGCTCTTAACATCCCGATAGCAATGAATATCTTAAGTGCTTTGACAAAAAATCCATAAAAAAATGTCATCTGTGGAAGCCGTAGTACTGTAAAAAGTACGACCAATCATTTTAGCCGGCCCGGCTAAAATAACTGGATGGCCTACCTGCCTGTCAGCCTTCCATCTGTGCACAAACTTATCTCGTGCCCACATTGGTCATGTGCGCGTTCGTGTGTGTTGGAGGAGGGGCTCTATAAGGAAGTGGCAGATTTTTTCCGGCTGTGTATTTTCAAATTCTAGCGCACTCGAGCTGGTTTCTCAAACTTACCTATGTGTTTGGCTAAAAATACCAAACAGATCATGCATTGTAGCATCCCATAAACCCCTCTGTTTCAGCCCTGTTTCAAAAGTGCTGATTCTCTTACTGTTACTTTAGATGAAAATAAGGCGCCACTCCCCGCTGAGAGATATTTGGTTAAAAAAAAAGAACACAATGGTGCTCTAGGAGGAGATTCAGGTGATATGGTGGGCAGGTGTTACCTTGGTTGGTTATATCTTACACAGGCTCCGCCCTCTTCTGGACTCTATGGGTACTACTCTCAACCATGCTATGCAAGCATTCACCTACTGAGATACATAAACGTAGCCGACCAATCGGGGCGAGCCTACCTGAATGCACGCGCAGGCCCACAGTATATAAGGCGGCCACGCCTCCTGACTGTCATCCTTTTCTCTTCAGCGAGCAGGATAAACAACTGAGCAAATAACGTGAAAGAAATTAGAAAGAAAGTTACCTGTCATGGATTCACCACTCCTTAAGCCCAGGCCCTGTCCTACATGCCCTGGCTTAATCTCGGGCGCCGATCCCCACCGCTTTTGTTTCGAGTGTTTGGGGCTTGACCACGCCGCGGACGGCATGAACCGTTCCCCGTCCTGCAATGCCTGCCGAATGCTTCCAGCACCGTCTGGAGCACTTCCAGGCTCACTATGTCTCGCCGGCGGAGGCGGAGGACCAGGTGGACCTCGAGGTGGTGGAGATGGAGGAACAGGATGTGGCCGGGGAGGTGCCATTCACATTCGCCATTCCGGCGGGCCGGGCGCCCCCGTTTGTCGAGGAGGAAGACGACGAGGACTCCTCGGTGTCGGGTGCTTCCGGGTCATGGAGAGTTTGGCGGCGGAGTGGGCCGCCAGGGAGAACCACAGCTTCCAAGCTGTGGCTCCACAGCTGATTGCTTGTCCCCTAACACAGTGTTACGGGGAATGGAAGCACATTGCCTGAAAAAAAATCCATATGTTAACTATAAAACAGTTATTGGAACTATAGTGCAGCCGGGTGATTGGTTTACAACCATCGACCTGAAGGACGCTTACTTTCATGTCGCAATTGCTCCAAGGCACAGAAAGTATTTGCGTTTTGCCTTCCAGAGGATAGCCTACGAGTACAACAGACTACCGTTCGGCTACTCCCTATCCCCACGCACATTCAGCAAATGCGTGGTCACAGCGCTTCAGCCGCTTCGCGACTATGGCATGAGGGTTTTCTTTTATCTGGACGACCTCATAGATAGTCATGGCCAGGTCCAGGGAATAGGCAATGTTTCACACAGCCCAATTGATCCTACACCTAACCAAGTTGGGTTTTGCGGTCAATTGGAAGAAGAGCAGTCCCATACCTCACCAGCAGGTAGAGTATCTGGGGATGTTGCTCGATGCAGGCAGACTACGTGCCACCCTGACAGAGAGCAGACAGGCATCCCTGCTTCGGGCAGTTTGCAGACTGCGACAGGGGGCAACGGTGACAGCTTTGACCATCATGCAGACTCTGGGTCTCATGGCGGCTGCTCACTTCGTGGTACCGCTGGGGTTGCTGCATATGCGCCGCCTGCAGAGGTGGTTTGCCGGCCTTCGTTTGGATCCCAAGAGGCACAAACGACGTCTGGTGACCATCCCCCCCTCAGTGGAGGGCAACCGCCAATACTGGGGGTCCCCAGAGCATCTGCGGAGGGGAACTCCACTGGGGCGAGTGACCTCCTACATCACGGTGTTCACAGACGCATCCGTGACAGGATGGGGGGGGACCATAGACTGTATATATAAATGAACGTAGGGTCCGTGACGTCACCCATAGGATTCTGCAGAGTTGCCGAGAAGCCCTTAGTAGGCGGAGTCGGCCACTAACGGCTCGACAGTGACGTCTGAGTCTAACTCCCGCCTGCTCCAAATAAGGGCAAAGAGGCGGAACCTTCTGCCTCCAGCTGGGAAGTAACAGAGCTAGCTCAAGCTAAGAAGCTAAGCTAACATGGTCCCCATCTGCACACTGCCGTCACATTTTACGTTTCTAAGGTAAGCGGACATGAAACTATTCAGCAAAACTATAAATAATAATCTAAGTTATTGAGTTTTTAGCATAATACTTCAGAATCTTAAAATCCCTTAACGTTTGTATGCAATGTGCTAAATGCAACACTGGAATCAAGCAAATTAATATGTTTGCATGACATTAGTTATTTATATTTTGCTATCACTTAATTATACGTTTAATACATTTAAGTCAAGCTAAGGTACAGTACATGTGATGGTAGCTAGTTAGTGCTCTTACCTGTGAGGCCTCCTCCAAACCACATTATAACCAGACTGTATCATTAAAACTACAAGTACCAGTTCTAGATCCTTGACTTTAGACAAACAATTCAAAAGACAAAATGTATTTAAAGACCAATCTTTATTTGAAGGTGCCTCTTAACCTGAGATATTAGTTATACAGTAATAGTATTGACAATCTAAAAAAACTGAGCAACTCAACAGTCAACTTTATATTTCTTATTGTCTAAAGCATTTATTATTTTCATTTTCCCCCTCTCATATTCAGTGTGCAGTGTGGACGGATTGAGACAACGTGGTGTCCAGAGAGCTGCAGAGACTTCAGGGAGAAACCTCCGTGTGATGGACGTCCTGTCTGTTGGTTTGGAGAGGACTGAGGTCTTTCCTCTGCGAGGAGGACCAGGCCTGATGGAGGAGCCCATGCATAGCTGATACCACCTGCACAGGCCTAGTCTGTCACTTTATTTGACTAAATGTGTTTACTTATACATTTAATAGGTTTACACCTTCTGTCCATATGTGCTTTTTATTTAAAACATGTTTGATTAACTTTTGGTTCAGATTTCAATAAATTGAATTTGTATTTGCACTCCTTTTGTCCATTATTCTTACTGAAAATGTTAGATTACACATTCACATCTGACTGAAGATTGGCCCCATTTATTTGTGACGTTGCAAACTCTGCGGTACAAGGTACATGTTGTGAAGCTCATGAAGTGAGGCAAATAGAAATAATCAGCTGATGGAGTGTAGATGTGGAAATAGGTGCATTCGATCAGCTGACTTCACAATAAAAGTAGTTTTTTAGTGAATGTCCTGTACTGGTCTTAACATCTCATAACATCAGCTTTTAATTTTCCTATTGGATGTTTTTCTTGACCCTCAGAGAAGGAGAAAATGTTGAGTCGTGTCTTTCAGGCATGTCCTTTCCTAACAAAAATTACAGGAAACATAAAGCATATTATTGCAGAACAAGTGTATTATTTATGAAAGAGGTGTGTTTGTGTTTAGGGGCTGTAGATATAATTATTTTGTAATTGTAATGTTTTTTTTTATTTCAACAGTGAGCTACAAAGACAATCAGATTATGAATGAACAGTATGAAATTCATCAACATTGAAATGTATTTTATTATCAAAATAATATTTAACTGTTATTAAAACAAGCTTGCTCTGTTGTCTCACTGAAAGAATAACTTTTACCACGTTTTTACAGACAATATTGAGAGATAAATAGCAGTTCTCACTATGTGTTAAATATCTTTGCCTTCAATACATTAAATTAGAAAGCTGACAGTCATATTGCTTGTTAACATCTAAATGTAACCCTTTGCATGGAAAAAACCCTCAACTTCACTGATGTGTAGGTGATCTAGTATTTAGTATTGTTTAATGGAATGTATATCAGTGTATTAAAGTCAATACTTCATTTATTTAAACCAATATCTTTCTTGATTCTTTGTACAGTATGAAAAAAGAGTATTTGTACCTGTGCTGAAGTTCACTGCTGTGAGGAGTCCAGTTCTGTCTCTCACTCTCTGGTCCAGCCTGTCATCACCTGCACACTTTAAACAAACAGATATATATGTAAAGAACCATGTGTACAAACAATATAACTTATTATCTTCTGTTGAACATGTTGGATTGTGTATTGTCCGAGTCCTTTTTATTTTACTGTAACTTTGGAAGTTGTGTTACCAATGCTTACTGTTTATTTGATACCAATTTGGTAATGCAATTAATTAAAACAACAAGGTTTGGGTTCGTTCTTCAGATGACTGTGACGTTAACGTGTAAGCTCAATAATGAACTCCAGCTCAACCAACCATATTGTAATATCTAAGTAATCATCTTGAAATATGACATTAATAATTGTAATATACACACATCTTATTGTGAGGTTGATTTCACATATACTACTTCGACGTTAGCTTGTCTACATACTTGAGCATAGCCAATTTAAATTAACCTTAGGATGCATAAAGTTCCTACCTACATAATAAAATATCTCTCTAAGTTACAATGATGACCTTATTTTATCAATCTCAAACAGAAGCCTTTTGTTCTACAGTATTATCCCACTAACGCTTAACACTTGTCTATTTCGTTTTAACCTTTATATATACAGTCTATGGTTTTAAGTTAACTTGGAGGCTAAGATTAGCATCGTTAGCACCGATGTAGCTAGCTTACACGCTAACCCAAGCCTTAACATTCATTACGTAGTTGATTGAAATCATAAACACATAAATAAAGTACTCGAATTTCACTTACCGCAAAACGGCATTCATGCACCGTCTGTTTTAACCGCAGAGCGAGTCACAATAGTCCGATAGATAAGCATGAAGAACAAACAAACACGGCCGGGGTCAAGTTGTGTTCCCTGGATGAACTGACCAGGCAGAGTCGCTGTAGCTTCACGGAGACGGAGCAGCTAGCAGAGAGACAAAAAGCTAACAGCAGCAGTCATTGACAGAGCTGTCACTCAATGTGACCACGCCCTAATTTATGCAAAAACTGTAAGACCTAATATAAATAAAAGGGTCATGTTAGAAAACAATTCACTCACAGATTCATAATCATGAAGGTGGAATCTAACTATATACATAATAAAATGTATTGCAGCCAGGGCTAGAAACGTTTTTTTTCTGCTGTGAAAATGGGCATTTTAACATGGGGGTCTATGGAAATTGCTCCTTTCTGCAGTCATCGCCTATCGGCCAATATATGAACTGCAGTTTGTGGCACTTCCGTATTGGCGTCCCGGCTCTTCCCCAGAGTTTGCTGCTTGGGGGGGACCTGCCTAGAGAGAGCTATAGGTGGTCGCTGGTCTCTGACAGAGACTCGGCACAGCAACCTTTTAGAGCTGCGGTCGGTAGTGTTGGTCCTACAGCACTTCAAACCCTTACTACAGGGCAAGCATGTGCTGGTGAGGAGCGATAACCGCACCACAGTGGCATACATTAACAGGCAGGGCGGAGTCCGCTCCACCGCCTTGTTGACCACAGCAGAGAACCTGTGGTTGTGGGCTTCAGAGAATGTGTTATCTATGAGGGCCCTCCACATCCCGGGACTGGAGAACAGGGTGGCCGACCTCATGTCAAGAGGCGGGCCCCTGTCAGGCTGCTTCACTCGGAGGTGGTGAAGCAGATCTGGGTCCAGTTCGGGAGAGCGGAGGTGGACCTGTTCGCCAACCAGTGCAACAGCCACTGTACCCTGTGGTTTTCCATGGCTCGGCGGGGCAATCCGCCCTTGGGGGTGGACGCGTTTGCACACGAGCCATGACCAAGAAAGCTGCTCTACGCCTTTCCGCCGCTGCGTCTCATTCTCCCCCTCCTGGAGAGGGTGAGACGAGAACGTCTGTCAGTCATCCTAGTGGCCCCAGATCGCCGCTGGGCGCCGTGGTACGCAGAGGTGACACAGATGATGGTGGGCCAGCCCTGGGCGATTCCTCAGGTCTGGGGGGTACTGTCTCAGGTGCAATAGGGGCGTTACCCTTTCTGGGCCAACCTCTCCAGGCTTGGCTCCTGAGAGGGACAGGCTGAGACAGGGGGGACTATCTGACAAAGTTATTCAGACTATCCAGGCAGCAAGAGCGGGATCCACCACAGCCTGTTACAGGCCAAAGTGGTTGGGATTCCAGCGATGGTGTGAAGAGGGGAGTCTAGAGCCCCTCTCTTGTACGCTGGGCTCTATTCTGTCCTACTTGCAGTTACTGGTGGACAGGGGGTTTTGCCCATTCCACAATTAAAGTGTATGCAGCAGCCATTTCGTCCTGCCATGAGGGATTTGACAGCAGGTCTGCCTTCAGTCAGCCGCTTATGACGCGGTTTTTGCAGGGGGTCAGGAGACAGCGCCCAGTGGTGCGTGCCTACTCCCCGCAATGGGATCTGCCGTTGGTGCTCGAGGCTCTGGTCACAGAACCATTTGAGCCTCTGGAGCTCTCCTCCCTGAAAGCACTGTCATTGAAAACAGCATTGCTACTTGCCCTGACTTCGGCCAAGAGAGTGTCCGAGCTATCTAGGCCCTTTGTTTTGTTTAATGTATACCATGTTTATCTAGGCCCTTTTTGTTTCTTGTTTGATGTATATATGTCACACTGTAGGACTGCGGGAAACGATATTTCGAGATTTCTGGATGTACAACATGTAGAATTCTTGACAATAAAGCTGACTTTGACTTTTGACCTTTTGAGCTGACCACTCTGTCGGTGCACCCGAGTTGCCTTTTGATCCGGGGTGACCGTAGCGGGGCGACACTCAGACTGAACCCCTCCTTTGTTCCCAAGAATCTGAGGAGTTTGTTCAGGTCGAGGGCTATACAGCTAGAAGGCTTTAGTCTTCCACCCCATATTGGGGACAGGGAGGCTAAATTGCACCTCCTCTGCATGGTGTGTGCGCTGGCATGTTATGTAGAGCACACGGCTTCCATTAGGCGCACTGAACAGCTGTTTGTGTGCTTTGGGGATGGTGTGGCCGGTAAAGCTCTGTCCAAGAAACGCCTGACAGGATGGCTCTGCGAGTGCATTTCACATGCCTATGGACAGGCGGGGAGAGCCTTCCCCACTGCCTCTTTGCTAACTCTGGCACATTTACAGAAATGTTAATTAATCTGCACTGTCCCTGTTAAATAAATACAAAATAAAAAGGGGTACAAAAGTAAAAAAATGCCTGATAAGAGAAGGATACAATTCCAGCACCAGTGCAGCGGCATCACTTTTCATCCATCATAGCATTTAAAAAAAAAATCTATATTGATGACATGCTTAAACTGCCAGTATCTAAGATGATATTTTTAGTTGAGAGTGAGGAGTACAAGCTGTAGTGGCCGTGAACATCCAGGAGAAATGTTTCCAACTGTTCCACGGCTGTCAGTTAGTTACTTGACATTCAAGCAGCATTCTAGTAGAATTGCATTATTAGCATTACATCAACGATGGGCATCACATCAAAGGTAAATAATCTGCACCCTTAAGGAGTGTCTTGATTTATTTTCAGATGAGGAAAATGGTGTTGGATGTACAGGATAACATGGAAATTAGGAACAGGGGTTTAGGGATTCATAATATATTGATTACTTTTTCAACCTAAAATAAATACAGTTAAATGTTATAGTCTATAATTGGAGCAAGACGAAATTTGTTTCAAATAACTGCTACCTCGATACCTGATAATATTCATCAAATGTTAATCATGTTATATGTGCAAGGTATCACATCCGCAACACATATGGATACTATCAAACATATTCTGTAACATCTTTTTAAGTCATCTCATAAATGGCTAATTTCAACCTGGTCAACACATCCAGTGTGAATGCTGTTACTACAGTAATAAGGGCTACTAAATAAGTGTTTATCATAGGACCAGGTTCTTGATTATGCAATAATACTTAAAAGTAAAGAGTTAAATTAAACATACTATTACAACACTTTATTTTACAGAAAAGCTAAATAGTGTATGTTGTTGTTTTCTTCTAGAAGAGGAAGTGAGGCTCTAAACTGTTTATACTCTGATGTACCCTGTTTGATCAATTATTGCAAGTCTTCTTTATTTAAACTTAAAACAATTGTTCTACCTAGTCAAATGTGTCATATTAATACATGTTGCTGAATGAACAAAAAACAGAAGAAAAAAATCTGAATGTAAAACACAAGAAACATGAAATTGGTGGATCATTTTTAACCAAACAATGCAGAGTCTAAATTCCTTGATCTCCCTAAGGTTTTCGGCAATCCGACATAGCATCCAAACATAGTTAGGCAGGAGAAGAGAAAGCCCTCTCTGATTATCTCTTTATAGTGTTTGGGCTCATAGAGCTTTTAAGTGTGCTTGACTGGCAGGGCATTGGTGCCCTCTCACAAGCATTTGATCATCAAAGAGTCCCCTCGACGCCACGGCACAAAAAGCCCTCCATGATTTCCACTCGCCTCTCCATTTTCTGGATGCTGTCTCTGCAAAGTTCTGGCTCTTTAATACTAATCCATGTAGCAAACTAGGTATACTGAATAGCAATAGCAATGATATACTTGTGTAAACAAGTAGATCATTATGCTCAACATGTTGACTGTAAGTAATACACGTGAGTGTGTATATTCCACAATCACAACACAGGCTTTAGAGTAAACTCTTAAATATTTATTTTTGTGAGTCAAACTACGCTTTAAAATATGTTAATTTAAGGCTCACTTATTTGCTGTCAAATGTGCGCTGTCAGGTATGACGTGCAAGTCTATATGCCTATATATGGCAGGACAATGGTTCACAGCTGATTGTGTGATTAGACGAGAAGCGGTATAGTCTTTTGACCGTGTTCTTTTTGTTCTTTTGGATACCGAGAACTTTTACTTACTTTGAAGCGAGGAAGTTTGTCTTCATGTTTGTATGCCGCCTGGATCAATGAATACATCTGATGTGATTCAACGCTACAACGATCTCCGCAAAGTTAGTTTGGAAGCAAAGAGAGGCGCGTCATAACCCACAACCCCGATAGAGAAAAGTGGCTATTAAATGTAGAAACCGATTAAAACGCCAGAACAAGGATCTTACCTTCACACAAAATAACTTTTGCACATTTGTGAATTGTTTCCTGGCCTTTATGTAGGCCATGTGACATGGCCTTTATTCCTGTAGTCCCAAAATAGGCTACATGGCAGGTACAGTACAAACCTGTGGAGCGAGCACGAAAGCAGTAGAGAAACAGACCAAGAGCAGTATTTCTTTCGTCATTTAAAAAAAGACAGTTTCCTATGCGATTTCATTGTTAAATTCACTTCTGATAATTGTTGTCAGACAAATAGATGACCTAATGTTGGTCACAGGGACACTTGAGTCCTGTGAGCCCTACAAATGGTTTGAGGCTTTACTTATCCTTAACTAAGACAACATTGCAGATACTACGAGACACAATTCTCATTTTAGGCGGTAAACGGCTTCCTCACACTGCAGTAAAATCTCCACTGCCACAGTGACCAAATTGATCTCGTCATCCAACTCAGCGAATAAGCTAACCCTGCCATGTCAAAGTAATATATACATGTATACCTCTACATAAGGTACCTCAACCACAAGCTGTTTTTGAGACAGGGAAATGTACCAAGACATTTTTTATTTCTACAAGCATAGAGTGTATTTATTATTTGATTACAGGAATCGTGTGTTGCTGCTCGCACAACACAGTAATGTGGGAGTGGGGACGTTGCTGCCTCACCTGACGTTGTATGGCATGTTGTTAAGCTGTATAGCACTTTAAAATTGACCTTGTTTTTCCTGTGACCAGAGGCCCTTTGTTTTCAGGAATGGTGGTTTGTTGTCTAAAAACTGATAATGAGGTATGTGCATCGTTTTTTTTGAAAAACTGATTTACCGTCATTTTGTTTTTCCTCTGCCATTGGTTTGCTGTAGCCTTCTTTAACCTCAGTGTTTTGACATCTTACTCTCTTTTTTCATCCCCATCTTTCCCCCTTGGTGGGCATTTTCTGTGGCATACTGTAAGTGAGAGCTTGAGTGTGAGCAAGAGAACAGCACGAGCAAGGATATCAATATCTCCATAAGAGGGAACCTTGTCTTTGCAATATTAAAGCTTGCAAGCAAACCCCCATATTTATACACACAACATGAGTAGTAAATAGTGAGTAAAGTTAATTCACTGCACCAAATTTGTTAGGTTCACTGTAACCTATTTTCTGTTCTCAACTATCAATTGTTTAATAGTTAGCTCCCAGGCTTAGTACAATAAGTAAAAGTGATTTATAAAGTAGTGCGGTACTTGCGTTTTGGGTTTCATTCATAACCTGAATCAATATATATTTAATTATACAAAGGAAACTTCCAAGCCTCATTACCTTCTTATACTTTGGTTAAAAAGTGATGTTTACTTTTCAAAGCATAAAAACACTTGTGTGGGAATCCCATTCAGATTTCAGATTTCTTCTGTAACATTTCTGATATTAAAACCTAAAAGTCCTGTTTTGAGGTTAACATGTTTTTTCGATGTATTTGTTCCTTTTATGTGCTTTCTGATTTACTGCATGGTCTAACGTTGTATAGCAGCTATAAACTTGGGTGATGAAATCTGAGTTTTGCTCTGCTCTCTCCTTTAACACTATCCATCGCCATGGGTTCAACAAGGATTGTGTTGAACTGAATAAAACATTTTGCATATGCATCCTCAGTGAGCTGTACAGTGTTGACATAGTGTACATAATACAAAAAAGCCTGGAATATTACAGAGCTCTCTCATGTGGAGCACCAATACAATTGCCTTAGGTGGAGATAGATTCCTCTTGTCTTTGAGATGCAAAACGTTAGCATGAACAGGTTGGTTTTCCAGAATACAAGATTTGTAGGTAGCAATATAAATTATGTTAAAGTTTATTGGACAACAAAACATGCACTTTTCTACTCACACACTGTCTTATGTGTTCATTGTATACTGTTGTGAATGTGTGTTACTTAGCATACATATATATGCCCATGCTACAGGGTATTGTGGAGACATAACAAACCCGCTGTGATTCGTGTTTAAGAAGACACTATAATACTTTAAATATAACATTTTCCTGAATTGAAATGTATTGGTTCAGTACAGCACAAGTCAACATTTCTGAAAATACTTAATACCTAAAAAAGAAGGTCATACTTTTAACCTATGATTGTAACCCCTTAGCCGGGTCCAATCGTTTGTTTTGACTTTAGCTTGTTGTGTGAATTTAATTAGATTGTTGTGATTTTAGTCACTGAACCAGTTAACACACTAGCAACAGAACAGAGCATTGTTGACACCTGCAACTGAGCCATTTCCTTTTTTGGCAACTTTAACATGTGTATCATTACGCTGGGTGCCAATTTGGCACAACCTATCAGATCTCATACTACCCTAGACAAAGCACTATACCTGTGTTTGAGTCCTAGTGCCAAAATCCTTAAATGGACCACCCATCATCTGAACTCTGAGGGAAATGGCCACTCTTACATCATAAGGACCTTTGATTAAACTAACTTACAGTTAATTTCTCTAAGCTGTAACCATGGTGGATCATTTTCCATTTTGAAAGAAAAATATAGGACTTCAGCCCTCTTAAATACATGTATTGATCACTTAATATATACATTTCCCATCTATAAAATCCCTGCCATCAATTACATTTTAGTTTACATGTTTTAATGACCTACATTTGGATTATCTATTTCTGTGAAACAGCTGACAACAGAACCATAGTTTATCAGAGTTACTATTTGCTTATCAAGTATCTAATTAAAACAGGAAGTACTTCCCTTGCGGCTTTTGCAATTGAAAAACAACCCCAGAGAAGCCTGGTCGCTCGGAGCCACAATAATGTATCACCAAATGTTTGTAAGCCAATACTTCCATTAATTCTCCCAGCAACATTAGCATCTCCCTTGCTGACTTAAGCAGAAAAGCATTAGTCCCTGGCAGGAGGAATTCTCAGTGACTATGTATCTTTTTCCCCTCGTTCACTGTGATCGGCTATGTGTGCATTTACATAGTAAGCGTTTGTGATTATGTGAATAATGTGAACTTTAGTGTTGGTGCCCCAGAGAGAACTCCTGACAATAACAGAAAGCAACGAAAGACGAAAAAGGGGTAGCTTGAGGTGGGGCTGGCCGTGGTTTACAATAAGTGACATGACAATACCTTAATGCTACCTTGGGGGCTGGGGTAACAAACATGGAGAGGGTGTTATGCAAAGTCAATAGAGCATAGCCCTGTCTTACAGGTCGGATTAGATAACTGTGGTGCTTCAGTTGACTGGCAGATTCAATTTGCCTGACCGTATTGCAGACGAGAGCTGTGTCAAGAATAAGGGTACGGAGCAGGTGAGAAGTGACTACATTTGGGGAAATATTGCGGTGATGCCCATAATGCACTGCAGCTGGTGAAGACAAGTTGAAGGCCATAAAACCATTGTGAAAATCACAACTTCATTATCGTAAAAAAACAACACTCATTATTCAGTTTCTTGGAACAATATTAGTGCGTATAACCCTAATGCTTTTAAGGCATTATGCATGCTGCTCTGTAGTCACTGGCTTGAGGCCAATTTGTACTTCCAGTAAACACACTGGCATGTAATGACATGGATTAAATATATTCCTTAAAAGCGAAATGTTGATTTGGAATAACAAATGTTGTTGCCTGCTATACCGGACAATGTCACTGTGTTGTTTTGCTAGATGAATCTGCCGTCCATGTTAAATTAGCCGCAGTGTTTACATGCATGCTTATGCATGCCCACACAAAACAATGAAGAGGTAATCAAATGATTACAAAGTCTGTCTCACCCCCCTGAGAGTGATCAAGAGGAGACTTGAAGGTGTCCTTACAGGAGAAGGGAAGAGAAAACATTTGCCTCTTGACCAATACCTTTTGTTTTATACATGAATATAAAGCAGCACAACGGACTGAGTGTTACATCTGCAATCTTTCTTGATTGTGTTGTTACTTCTTCCAACATTATGAGCACTGAATTAATCTAGTAAACAATTCACACTTGTGCTATGTCTGAGCTATGAGGAAGGCAGCAGGGCTGGGGAGTCCATAGAGGATACAGCCAACTGACTCTGGTGTCTTAAATATCTTAACAAATATTGGATCTATTGATATTGAATTTGTTTAAGGCATAATGTTCCCTTACAGCAGGGCTATTCAATTAGTTTGGAATGGGGGCCGGTTGATGAAAATGATCCAAAGCAAGGGGCCGGGAAAAAGATGGCTTGAAATATGAGCAATCATATTTAAGAGCTTCAGATACAGTAAATACTACAACAGCATAGTGGAGTGCATATATTGTGTTTAATTCAATCAAACAACATAGCCCCAAGGCCTTTATAGATCTAAATGGCAAGTTCAGAACTCAGTAGGCCTACATGTTTCATTTGATTTCATTTAGGTGAAATGATCTAATCATTCACGCAGAGATGCAATCAATGACAGGAGTTGTCACTACAGTATAGTAGGTGGGTTCGAAACCCGAGCCCGTCGAAGTTTTCAGGCATTGTCTACCCCTCTATCTCTCAATGTAACACCCTCTCTGGAATAAAGGCACTATGGCACAAAAAAAAAAAAAAAAAAAATCTTACATTTTTTTTTTTATTACTTTTTAACATTATACTCAAAGGGCCAGTAAATATCACCCCGGGGCCGGATTTGGCCCGCGGGCCGCCAATTGAATAGCCCTGCCTTACAGGATTAAGTGTAATACACTTTTGAGAGCCATTATCAGGTCACATTTTATTTGTACAATAAATACAAAAAATATTGTGATATTACAATTAGCCTCAACTGTGTTTAATGCTACTTAAACAAAAGCACCCTAAACATGGTAAATATTACAGAATGCTTGCCTTGTGATTATTTAACTCAGCACAAGAGATGAAATAGTGTGGCTGTAGATAGTTAAAGTCATGTTTTCCTAAGCTCTTACTGAGAAAGGAAGTGTCTTGAAATGTGTTCAGTCAAAGATAATTGTTAGGTTTTCCAGTAAAACATCTTCAAACATGTCTCACTGTCTGAAAGTATGTATGAATTTCTGAAAAAAAGATTATGGCACACACAGTCGACAGTCAACAACTTGATTGTAGACCTGTGTTGGCTCTGGTAACAGCAGTATCGGCAGCGAGTACCACATACCTTTCAATTATATTAATAACCTATTTTACAGCATTATAGTATAAATGTAAATACATCCACACTGCACTGCAACTTATTTCTCCAGGCATTGCCTGAGGTGGTGTCCAGTCATTTAAAAGATTCCAGGAAAGAAAACACGGGTAACCAAACAGATCATTATGGATAGATACAGGGTAAAAGGTCTGTTGGTGCCCAGGGCATGCCCTGTGGCAAAGACTGAATGTAATTGTCTCGTTCTGAATTGAGCAATCTGAACTTTGTGAGATGAAGAAAAATAGTTAAGGTCTAGGGCAACACAGTTTAGTGTGGTGAACCCCCAAAAAATACACTTTTTAGCCAAAGATGACATGTAAACTGGGCATTGGTTTATTGATATGGTCTGTAAAGAAGCCATGAAACATCATGTAGGCAACAAGCAAAACATCATTGCAGGAATGACGCTATAGCACATATGTGAATGCTTTGTTGAAAGTCACCCTAATCACATTTGAATCACTCTATTATAGACTGATGCTTGATATTGTGGGAGACACGGCTAAGGCTAATCATTAGCAAGCTAAATGTGGGCCAGAGGATATCAAATGTCAAGACATGAAGAATCCCAATAGGCATGCATTATACAGCCATCTGTATCCGTACATGAATCTAATGGAATGACATACAGGACGTCTGCGAAGGAGACATTTAATGCCTTGTCAAAACATTACCCCTGTGACTGTTCTCCCTAACTTTGACAGACTACCTTGTCAAGGCATGGAGCGTTTTATGTCTCCCATCTGCCTCGTCCTGCTGACAGGCGGCTGAGTCAGACGGTCCGGCCTGAGAATGGATGCATAGCGCTAGACTCAAACACACACATTCACTGACCCATTTACCTTTTATTTGTTCCCTTACACAATTCACAGCTGATGTGATATATCACTTTTGTTCATTATCAATCTCTTTCCTTCCAAATTCTGTCATGAAACTATGATTGTAGGGCTATGGTCACAATCTTTATCAATTCAAAGCTTCAAGAGGAATGACAAATTAGTTGGTGGCTTCATATAAAAAGGAGAACTATGAGACAACTTGTTTTCTATAGCTGCTGAGCTATAAACACTGGTACAGTATGACACATCATGATCTGTGCTGAGAAGATGGGTTGGAATTTTTTCAAGCATGCCTTAATATACTATTAAAAAGCCTATGTGTGTTGAGAGAGTTATTGGTTGCGGTACTCACTCGTCCTGTCTGCCGGCCGTTAAGCGATACTTTCCTAACGTGACTGCAGTTGAAACCTGCAAATACTGTGAAAATGCTGTGAGTGCAATTATATGTCATGTTGCATAATGTGAGTCTAATAGTGACTCTTTTATAACCTCTGATCCAGGTCTCTACCAACTCCATATCAAATAAATCTATTGTAATTGCACAACCAACGCATAGAAACACTACATATTTGAGTTGCCCCTCATTTCCCTATGTTTAGCCATGCCTGTCAATTATTTTCAGTGCTTAAGATTAGGGGTGAAAGCATAGGCCTCTGACTCACTTCTCTGAACAAACAAACACAGTTCAAGCCATTAACCCTGTTGTGTTTGGATTTGCTTCCAGGGTCAAGTTTTTCCCCCCAAATGTTGTTGACATTTGTAAGTTTAAACTCTCTAAAGTCCCAACTGAGGGGTGACCATTATCACAATAATATGTTGTGTTTTTCAGAGGGTCAACATAACCCCTACCCTAACATTATTAAGTTGACATTACTGTGTTCATGTAAACAACCACAAAATGATTCACTGGCACTAAACACAGGAATTAGCAGTCAGTCCTGCAAATGTTACCTCTAATAAAACCCTTTTTCTCCCCCTTTAGGTTTGTTGGTCATTTTGTATTTGAATGAAAACCTTTTTGTTTGCCATTTTCATGCTGCAAGTAAAAGGAAAAAAAATCAATTGTGTCTTCTAATGATAGGTCTGAAGTTAATACATTTTCAAGTGCAATTATGTAAAATATATAAATAAAAGGAGGTCACAAATCTATTTCATGGTCACAACTGATGTATGCTTTGTAAGCATGTGCTAATCTATTATTTTACAAATAATTCATGTCTATTCAAATTGGATGTCAATAGACTAATACTTATTAGGGTCCCAGCACTAACACTGCTGGGTTGAATGACCCTTTTGAAATTGCAGGATTTATTATTATTATTCAGAAAATGATTTGCAAAATGGCTCAATAGTGTCACCTTCCATTTTATATGACCAATTCTAACAAATCCATTACTACTCTGAACGAGTAAGATACATCCCGTTAATGTGTATTTGACTGTTTTTTCTATATTATCTTTGTATTATATTTGTATCTACATTTCAGATTGAATGTACTACTGAACTGTATAGACCTGCATTAAAATGAAGAGGGGTTATGTTAGTTGTTCATACTACAATCCTATCTTAAGGTCCACCGATCTAAAAGAAGGGGAAAAATCACACACTACAACTTAAATACGTTTAAAATATTATAGTATTGGATGGATTGGCATGGAATTTAGACATTTATGCCGCTGCACTGGGTAAATTGTAATATATTTGTTTTTTCCGAAAAAAAGGATGATAGTGACCATGATGATTATTATGTTCAGTGGGAGACCACAGGAGCACCTGGTATCAGATGAACACCTCCACTATAAATGACCCTGTAATTTTATATATTAGTATCGCAGCTGAACCACTTCAGGAGGATAGCAGATTTAGGTACGAAATTGAGAAAATAGCAGGCCTTATGTTGCTTGTCACAGGAAATATTATTTCCGCAACTAAGTTTAAAATATGAATTTGATTTATAGCGATGAATGCCTGGCCCTCTATGGTAAGTAGGAGATAATGCCAGAGGCACATGGGAAGGCTGAAGGACAGGAGCTCTCAGGACTGTCAACCTCAGAGCACAGGCGGGTCCACTGAGATGATGAGCTAATGCAATCTCTCTCCTTGCTGTCCTCTGCCTCTGATCCTCTCCTCATCCTTCCCCACACTTCACTCGCCTCCCTTATTTCCTTTCCTCTGTGTCTTATCCTCCTCATTCACTCCTATCTCTTTCTCTCGTACCTTTGTTTTTTTCCATAAGCCTTTCTCTTTCACCTTCTTATCCTCCTCCTTCTGTATCTGTCCTGTCTCCCCACCATCAGCTTTGTATTGTAGCTGCCAGGAAATGAGAAAGGCACTCAATTACTGTGCTCATTGAATCATTAATGTCAAGGTTGTGGTGTGTTCTGATGGCCAACAGGCAACCACTAACACACAGTGTGCTTAGCAGCAAATATTCTGCTATATGTCCCAACAAGACAGACACGGTTTGATATGAGTCTCACTGATAACAAAGGCTTGGATGGAAATCATGGCGGACAAAATGATAAGGGCGGTATTAATGATGGACCTGGCTGACCCTGTATACACAATGATAGCATGATGTGGGCTCCTAACAGCAGCAACAGGAACATATCAGATGAGAGAATGGTCTGGCAGAGAGACTCATTACAATGTAACCTTGTAAACCTGCCCTTCTGTGGACATGACGGAGCTTTTATACTACTTAAACACACATGGAGGATTACCTGATGATCACATGAGGTGGTGTGTGTACAAGAAGCTGATGATTTGTATTGCAGTTATCAGGGTGAAAAAGGTGAATGCAATATACATTTCATGGCGTAGAAATGTAGAGCTTTATTTACTGTATGCATGGTGTGCTATTCTCTGACTTTTGTTCATTTTTATACTGTTTCTTTGTGATCTAATGTAAATTAAATTGCATTATGTAGTCTGCTAAGAACACATACAATAAGTTGAATGTATTAGTAGATTTTTAGGTGATATTTTGTGGTCTTAGAAACACATCCAACTTTCTGTCTATATGTGACTCTAAATTGTTCCTCCTCTTCGCAAATGTAATTATTTTCCCTGGACCATTATGGATCAGAACATTATGCATTGTTTGCAGATCAGTAGGGAGCAAATCCTACTCTTTTTATAACTGATTTACAGAGCGTTTCCACAATTATTCTCTTTACATTTGTCATTGTTAATATTTTTATATCACAACAAATCCAAATGACTGCCTTGATCTCATGTAAAGGGGATGTTCATAGGGACGACTCATCAGCCGACTCTGCAATTCCACTCAGATCAGAACAGAGAGTTTTTGCTTCCCAGAAGGCAGTTGTTTTCAGCAAAAGACTGTGTTTGATGTAGCTATTTGTGTGTTTGATGTAGCTATTTGTGTGTTTGATGTAGCTATTTCCAGAGACATACCCCTCTTAGATAGAAAGTGTCAACATGTGTTTTTATCCAGCCTACTGCTGCTCCAAGTCCAGTTTTGCTGTATTCAATGGGATGTTCTAATGCTGCCCTAAACACAGTGCATGCATTGTGTGCTCTTACTGTTAATATCCTTCTTCAACATATTAACTCCTATACAGATGTGATTATGTCAGTTGTATTTGGCACACACTCACTAAAATATAGTGCACAGTGTGCTCACATGAGATTATGAACCACCTGTGCCAACAGAGAGCATTTCCATTTCAGTAATAGAGTGAACAGTCTTTATACGTATATGTTGGCTTGCAACACTCTTGCTTACCACTATTGTAACGCAGGCACACTGTCAGTGAATTGGCTCATCTCCAAACTCTGATTTGTTTCCGCCTACAGATATAAGGAGAGGGTAACAGGGTTAGGGTCTGCCCCTTTGTCTCACCAAGTGTTGGAAAGTGTCTCTGAATTTAGAGCATTCTCTTTCAGAGCCAACTCCCTGAGCTTTCATATAATTTATAAATCTTAAGAGTAAGCCTTCTAGGGAAGCCTTCACATAATTGGTTGTGTGCTCATGGTATTGTTGTCCAACAATACTCATGGGCATCATTCCTCAAAAACAGATCAAAATTTAAATCCCCAAATCAAAATGCTTTCAGATCCACTAACAAAGCATGACATAGGGTAACCCATATTCTTCCCCTAACTAGGTATTCTGAAGCAATGATTAAATTGGTGACAAACTGATTAAAAATGGTGTCACATACAGAAGGGACCCTTGCTGTTTTGTGTGGGTGTATCATGGCCACCCTTAACTTAACACTGATTTCTCATTGAGAAATACTGCCATAATCCAGCAAGAACAAGGGCAGAACACATCATTACACACTCGCTTCCTCATATAAAGAATTGCTTTAGACTTGTGATGTCTGTCCTGGCCCTTAGCTCCAGCTGAGTCCACCCTACAATTTCAAAAAAATCAACAGATGGTAGGTCTTTCCCCTTGACTTCCCTAATTTGACAGAGTGGTCTGCGGTCTGTCTACCTTAGTTATGGGATCAGCCAAACTGTCTATTTTTAAAATGTGCCTCAAAACATTGCTTATGTCATTGGTACTATCATAAATCCAGTCATACTTTCTATGACCTTGCTTTTCTCACCTCAACCCCTCAAGGCCAGTTATGTAATGCCCCTTAACCCCTCCTTAGCACCATCCAACTGAAATGAAACATTTAGACTAAAATGAAACTGCTGCATTACAGTGACTCGATCTTTCCTGCAGATTCTGCAGGACTCCACCTCTCTTTGACCTGTGCAACTCATGCCCTTGTCTGCGCCCATTTTACATTCTTCCAGTTTTTCCTTCAGCCTCTAGGCAGTGGCTCAGTCAGTAGGGGCTTGGACTGGGAGCCGTAGGGTCGCTGGTTCAAGTCCCCGACCAGACCTAAATATGGAGTGTGGACTTCTACTTGGAGAGGTCCCAGTTCACCTCCTGCCCTGCCGTGGTGCCCTTGAGCAAGGCACCGGACACCCCCCTTCCCCCCTCACTCCCATTGCTCCCCGGGCGCTGTACAATAGCTGCCCACTGCTCCTAGTACTAGACTCCTTGTACTAGGATGGGTTAAAAGCAGAGGCCAAATTTCACTGTGTGCTGTGTGCTCTGCATGTGTGACCATTAAAAGAGGGTTTCATCCCTCCCTATTCTTTCTTCCTCTAGGGAGCACACCCTCCACTCTGTGCTGCCTTCAGCCCTACTCAGGGCTGCACTAAGCATCTTCTGGGTTGCTCCTCTATCCTTGTACTAACCTTTGACCTCCTGGCTGCAATTGCTCTATGTCCCAGCTCTCTAATGACATCTTATCCCTACAGCAAGGGCTACAGAGTTACTACTGAGATGCCAGCATAGGATGAAAACCTTTTTTTCAGACAGCAATCAGTGCTCAGCCAAACATCATTTACTAATTTGGGGATTTAGGTTTCCCTTACAAAAAAACATTATTTCAAACACTTCCTTGCACAGTGCCCCATTTTATCATTTTAACAGACTAATTTGCAGAAGGCATCGTTCTTACTGAACAGACTGAACAAATAAAAGTTAAGCGATCACAGAATGCATTATACAACATGAGGAGGACATTTCAGTCATATTGGTGCCCTTCCGAATTGTACTGAAATCCCTCCGGTCGTTGTTGAGACATTTCACTCCAAACCACAAATGCCAATATCAAGGGATTACCAAAATCAGTAGTATTATACAAATATCTACAAAACATTGCTGGCAATCCATCCTATAGTCATGAGATATGTACTTGAACCAAGGTGGTTGTCCAGATGAGTAACTAACTTGGTGGATGGCATACAGTATCTGTGAAACTACAATAGGTCACAGAAAATAATTGTATATCTTATCATATTTCTATGATATTGCCTTCTAAAATCATATTTTCGGGATGAATGCTGCGACACAAAATTACAAACACATCCCCTACATTCCATTGAATGTCCTCAATTTCATTTGCAAAATCTGCACAAAATAAACAGCAATTAATGGAGCCTGAATGGAAACAGATGAGAGTGTGATGTGAAGCAATGATTTTTGCTTTGAAGGAGGGCATCTAAACACCCTCAGCTCCTTTCATGTATATTGGAGTAATAAAGCAGACACTTTCTCAGGCAGGTACTGTATATGATTACCATTTCCCCCTGGGCTAATCAGTATTACCTAGGGAATGGTTATCCAGTGTTTACCAAAAGTGTACCAAATAATACTGACAGACTGAAATAAAGACTGTTTAAATGCTGAGAATCTAGGGGGATGTGATTGTTTTTTTTTATTTCCATTTCCTGTATTTAACAGTATATATATATATATATATATATTTTTTAAGTCTTTTTAAAAAGGTAATGTTTTATTTCTCTTGGTATTCAAATATAGTGGTTGTATTCTAATTTGGAGGTATTCATTAGACAGTATGATTTTTTTTCTAGCATTGATTACAAATACTGAAACATTTTTGCTGGGCCAAAATCAATGAGACAATTCAGGGCAAAGTCATCTGGCTTATTGTTTTTCTTTTTTTGAAGAGTGATTACACAAGACTGCCAGCTGATGTAGATGCCACCTGCCAGGGGATGTTTATAGAACTTCAAACTTGTACTGACTGGCCTTAGGGGTGCTGTTTTATTGATTTAACCATGCGACTAGTGGGAATGATGCATCTCACATCTGCAATTTGGCCCAGGTCTAAAATTACTACCTGCCAACGCCAATAAAATCTTGTCTTTATCTTCCCTGAGTCATCATCAGAAGAAAAACTATTGAATGGTACAAACAACATTTATATGTACACAACTTGTAGAAAGAACATGCTTTTTACCCTGCAAAACAACATAGCAGTATTTTCTTCTTTGCAAATATATATCATGTCAACGTTGACAATCCTTCAACGCTTCAGTTATTTGTTATGACAGTTGGTCCTATCTCAATAAATGGCTGATGGCAGCAGGGAGCCCAGAAAGAACTCCTAACACAGCCAAGAAGGGGAAAACAATACAGTCATATTAATGTATTCGTTCGTCCTTAATAAGATTTGAATTAATCCTACTACCCAAATTATAAGGTGATGACACACAGTATAGACAAAGTTACACCAAATGTCATGTTGAAGCTTGTTTTACAGTTGTTTTGGTTTAAACTTACAGAGTTTTGATCAGGACAGTATAAATATAAGCACTGTTTGCCCAGCAGCAACCGACACAATTAGCAAGCTAGCTGTTGGAGCATGAATCAGCTATTAATCTGATATTTGTTAAGACCAAAATATAGCTAAAAGGAAAGTGAATAATTGGCTTCCATCAACTGTAATGGATGACCAAACTAATCCTAATGTTGCTCCGAGTCTGCTTTAATAGAAAGTGTTTGCTAACATGTTCACCAAATAAAACTTAATATATATTAAGTCCGTCTCTGAGCGTCATTTTCAACAGGCTGAAATGGATCCCCACAATGCCTCCTGCATGCTGTATTGGAACTGCCCAATGATCCTAATACCAGGATGGGTTAAATAGATGGTATACATTTCACTCTGTGCATGTGCTGTGTACTTGTGTGATAATAAAGCACTCCTCCATTGCCATTATGCATCACTTACAACTATAGAAAGTTATACTTTTACAGTTGGCTTTTACAGTAAACTGTTCCAATTAATAAAGATTTTATGAACTGTGTATAATGAATGCTAAGCTTAACAGTTCATGGGTGATTGAACGACACCCTTTTCCCCAAACCTTTTCCAATTTGTCCTGTTAGTGAAATTACCACATTTTAAATATACATCTTCCCACATTGGATGTTTCCATGTGTATTTGTTCATTATGTCATTACTTGTTTTACAATTTATGGGCGTGTACCAGCGTTCCTATACGCAGCGGGGCCCTTCACACTGAGCTAATGTGGGAAGAGATGGTTTCCTCTATGATGAACTGCTTCAAAAATGATCCCATTATTTCCAGGCCTGTGCCTGGCAGCGGCTGTAAAAGACATAAAGTCTTGGTGCTTAATCCTGTTAGTGCTGCAAACCTGACACTGCTTATTGGCTCTGTGGTAGTGTGTGAACATTCAGGACCTAACTGTTTGCCCTCTAAATATACTGTACGGAATTCAATTATTACAGTTATATTTTACTGCCATTACACTGATATGGCATGTTTGCTGTAACAGGAACAAAACATATGTTTATAATTACGTTTTTTGCACTTGTTTGATCTGATTAAGTGCATCTGCATCATGGGATAAGCAATTATAGCAATTTAAAAATGGAAAATTAATTAAGTGTCCATCCTTAATGTCATGATCATTAAGGAAACAGTGAATGTTTTAGTATATCGATTTTCAGGCGTTGATAGAGGGCGGGTGGTGATGACAAGCGGAGTAAAGTTGCTCTGTAGGTGAAGATGGATTAGCTTGTCAGCCTGGGGTATCAGGAGTACAGTAGCTATGGTTTGGCATGTCTTTGTCAGGACTGGGATCGGGGGACCACGCCTAGAGCGGGGACACCGGTGTTTTTAGTTGGTAACAGAGTGGAAATAGGACATTATTCACTGTGGCGTAGAGACAACACACGATGACTGCTGAAATGGCTTTGTGTCTGATATGGTAGCTTGAAAGACAAAGTCCAGGTCAGTCAGTGTTCACTTTGAAAACAGTATCAAGGACTTGTAAAGTTAGATTGTCACTGAATTTACTAGCCCTGAAATTTGAGAAAATACGGGAAAGATGTGTTTATTAATTGAAATAGAAATGGGAAGATTGTTAATTTGAGTCAACAGGGACATTATTGACCAAAAGTTTTTAGCCCACCCACTCTGACACAGAAAATCACAACATCTCATGTCAATAGGTCAATAGTGACCTATTGCAGAAGATAATGGACCAATCTGCATGGTAATGGATATATTTGGATCGGTAAGTGAGGAGTTAGACAAAGCTGAAATGGGCTGTCATGGCTTGGTAATTGTGCTGGGAAAGCATACAATTGCTTCACTTGGAAAGAACAGTATAGCATCCAAGAACAGGGAGTGTTCGAAAAGCAAAGGAGCCTTTTTCTTAAAATATTGACTGAGACCTAAAAAATTACATAAAAAAACACAGTTTTTGTTATGATTCAAATGTTCTGAAAACATTTTCACATCTAATCAAGTCATACTGTAAAGTTCTAATAATGAGTACAGTCTGTTAAGTAATTTGGTTTGTCTGGGACCTTCATTGTTTTGAATGGATTAATTAACGGTAAGACAAAGTGACACATAAACATAACAGCCCATTAATTGAAGTTGTCTTTGTGGCGAGAGTGTTTGAAATCTTCGTGCCTGTAAAACTGTTGAATACCATTGTGTTGTTGCCTGTACCATTTGACACATGCAAACTGGTATATGTCATGGCCAGGGATCTTAAACCACACTCTGTACACTTGTGTTACACTTCCAGTATGAAAGAAAAAGCTGCCTTTCATATTATTTATAGACATGTAAGCCATGCACTTGTTGAGCAGGGACATTGACAGTACTGACGAGGGCTGATTGTGATTATAGTTTATATGTGTTGCTGTCTTTTTTCACTGATGTGCTGGACACATTATCATTACTTTGTCATCAGAATGAGTTGGTTGAAATAAAGTGACAACTGTGTAGCTCTTAAAGATAACATGGTATACCATTCTATACACTAAAATCCGAAAAATGATGGCAGATTATTTTGTATGTTGGTTGGTTCGTCTTCTGTAATACAAAAAGGCCAGAATCACATCTGTCAGGTCTATGGCTCTGATTGTTATTGAGTGTTTTTTTGCAGGCTTGACCCATTTCATTATTTCATCATTGTTTATGTACTTTTTTGGGAAAATGTGAAATGCAATAATATTACATAAATTAGACATTTTAATAACATAGGCTTCAGAAGCACACTAGTGCCCTCTAAAAAAAAAAAACATTCATTAAATACATTTCTTCTTTTTTTCATTACTTGCATGTTTCTCGAATGAAAAGTACACAAAAGCTTAATTTATTTATGAATTACTGATTGGCTGTCAATGTAATCAGTCGCAATATATCTATCATTCATATATGCACTCTTAATTAGGTTGGATAATGTTCCTGCTGAGTGATAACCTGTTTTATCATGACGGATCCCTGTTCTCTGTAGGAGTTCATCACAAACAATCTCAACCAAGCTGTGTTCAATGATTTCAGGCTTGTTGACAGACACTTATGCCACAGACCGAAAGGTGATAAGATAGAATAATAAATTAGATGCCAGTCAAATGTATCACACTAAACCTCCTGACTGCTTCTTTCTCTTAAACCTATCAATATCAAATCACAGCTTGTTCAATGTCCAATAGAAGTTGTTTTTGGTCAACAGCCGCTTTTTAGAGAAAGAGTTGAAACGTGGAGACATGCGGCAAATGGTCAAGGTCGAGATGCTATAGGGCGGCCCCAATAGAGGCATTCTAACGAATATTGTAAGGATGACAAATTGGCACGACTTTTCCCAGTAACCTCATCTTTTAAATTCCTGTCAAGTGAACAACAAAGTATAACACACTGATCACAGTTGCTCATATTACATTTAAAATGATGTCCTGTCACTTTAATGGATTAACTGAATGTCCTTAGAATTAACAAACATTGTATTGCAGCATTGATTTTTCTCATAGTTGTCCGATGTGTTCTTGATTACTTGAATATTCACAATATTGATCAATTGATAACAGATTAATTTTAACCACCCATAGCCCTGTAGTATTTACAGATCTGTAAACTGGTAACAACGTGGTTAAAAATGGTTTATATGGGTGAATAGTTTTTCAGATAATATTCATTATTTTGATATTACAAAATATAACATGGAATATGTATAATATTTGGAGTATGTATGGATTTCTGCAGCTGCTAATTGCAGGGATTTGAGTTAGGTGCTAGGCACAAGATTGTCATAGTAACTGTGAAGATAATCCAGTTGTATATCAACATCAAACAAATCCAATAAAGGCAAGCAAGCTTGAATAATTATTGGTGTTGCCACAATGTTTCCTTTAGTATAAATGAACACGCTCTAACATGTAAGACTATCTAGCCTCACTTTATCAAACTTAATAGTTTGATATGTCTTTAATAGAAATATAAAATCATACTCAGAAAAGAAAATACCAAATTCTTTGTTGTTGATTTCATGTTGTGTTTATACTTTAGTTTGACATTTCTGTTATAAGCAGCTGTATGTCATCGTGTGTTTTATACAGTACATGTGATCTGAGGATGTTCTTGGAAACCAATCACACACACACAGCGCTTTGCATTTGGAGCCAGATGCAGTCTTTCATCTCTCTCTCCAACCTAATTACTCATTATTTTACAAACAGAACATTGTAAATAGCACTTACCCATTATTCCATTTAATAACTATGGTTCCCCCACCCTCAGCCCCCAAAAAGAGGACGACCACAGCAATTACATGAAAATCTATCGACCTTATCATCGTGGTGGAGAATATTCTTAGGATTGTTAGGGTTTGGAAATAACGCTGAGTGAGTGCAAAATGTGCTGGAGATGTTCCATACTTACCAAACATCCCTTTTAAAGAGCATGGCTAAAGCAATATAACATAGGTCGACAGGAGACCAATCCACGGACTTAACGTAACGGCTCCGCGGAAGTAACGTAACGGCTCCACGGATTGGTCCATTTGGACCAATGGGTCCATTTGGGTATGGGCACGTCACTGTATCCAGGAAGAAAAAGAGAAATCTCCAACCAGGCGTTCTGGGGCAGCATAGACAGGTATGTTCTGTGTTAGAGTTTTACTCTCTACAGGGTGTACTTTGAGGGTTTGTGACTTAGCAGACCGTTTACATGCATAAAAAGCTTCATAACACAAAAGGGGACGGGTAATAACCGGAAAAGCATGACATGGGAGCTTAAATTAGCCGAACGACTTTGGGTAGACCTGATTTAAGCAACACATGGAAGATGTCGTAAAATGTGCCCTTTTTGGCTTCTCCGATACGGTTAGTATTAATTGGATTACTCTGTTTAAACATTTTTTCAGGTATTAATCTGATGGTGCACATGACTTTCTGGACCCAGGAATGTCCTCCAAATGGTGTTACAGCACCATTTGTTTTTGTTTCTAGAGAATATACAGACAGGGTTCTCAGGCTCCTATTTTGTGTCCTCTCAAACAAAGGGGAAAAATGTTGTTAAGCTCAGCCTACTCTATCTTTCAAATTGCGAGCCAGGTGACTGAAGTTGAACTGCCGCTGCTATACTGTACTGTATACAGTCCTGTCCTCGCTCTTGTTTGCAGCCATTGTGCTCAGTTGAAAAATCTGCAGACACAAGCTGTTTTCAAGCCTGATGAGATGAGGGGGGCCTATCAGTGACACACAGATCAAGTGTTGTAGGGGACACACCAGGGACCGGTTGAAATGACCCGAGCTACACCAACATTTCTGCAAAGATAATGAGCTGTAACATAAAAGCACAAAGCATAAAAGGACATGCAGAATATTGGCATTGGCAGTGACATCCACTCAGCCAGTCATGATGGATTTTAATTGTAGGTGCCGCTCTGTCATAGAGGTATTAAGATGGATATCATGGGCATAGAGCCTGTATTTTTTCCAAAACTCCCCGACCCTGAAATGATTCTAATTTGTTTCTATTACAGTCTGAGAATCAGGCTATCTGTTCAGAAAGAGAACAATTAAACAAAAATAAACAAAGTAAAAAGAGAAAAGGTTCAACACTATAGAAAGAACTATCAAAGTATTCCGGACATGTTCGTTTGGGAAAAGACCCCCAGGCGGACCTAGAACACTGTGAAGGAATTACAGATTCCATCTGCTCTGGGAATACTTCAGGATCCCCCAGTAAGAGCTGGAGGGGGTATCTGGGGAGGAAAACATCTGGTAGAGTTTGCCTAGCCTGTGACCGGGACCAAGGCTTTTGTAGAATATTGCCGGCTAGTTAGCCAAATAGCTGATTTCCAGCAGCACATTTAACAGCTAGTTACCATACTGCAGATGTCAGGTGCTGGTGTTGTCAATATGCTTTAACACCACCGCTAAATACACACTGTATATGCACATAACATATAGCAACAGCGTTAGCTTGTTTGTTTTTCTTCCCAGCGGCAATCTGGCAGCTGGCCAGCTGCTGTCAATCAAACACAAACACAGACACAGGCACACCCCTCCAGCCAGCTAAAATTAAAAGGTGCATATCTGAAATCTCCCCACAGACCCTTCTTTGACCTTTTCATTATACAAATTACAACATTTGTTAATTTTCAGGTCCTTACTTTTTGTTTTCTATTAGAACATGTTTACATGCTTCAATGTGTCTGAACATATCTGCATACACCCTCTGTCTGAAAGGTTTTTATTAGCACCTGTCTTTTAAGCCTCCCCTTGTCAAAAAATCTGATAGGCTGCTCAGTGTGACAGCTCCTTCCTTTTCCTTTACTCAATACTATAATAAACAATGATTTGATGTTCAACTAAAACAACACTGACTGCTTCATTTTTTATATCGACGGATTTCAGTCAGCAACTTTTTAACTTTCACATGACTTCTTTACAATAAAAGTCTTACCCTGTTGCACACGTCAAATGCGTTTTATTTGAGGCAGCAGCAGTGTGAAATGTTAGCTTTGCATCTACTTAAAGGTCCCATGTCATGCTTTTCCGGTTATTACCCGTCCCCTTATGAAGGTTTTTATGCATGTAAACGGTCTGCAGAGTCAAAAACCCTCAAAGTACACCCTGGAGTAAAACTCTAACCTCCCCAAAACGCCTCGTTGGAGATTTCTCATTTTCCATTGTTTACTCCCTGGGTACTCTGACGTGGGGATACACAGAGGCCACACCCTCTGCCAGCCTTTCACGAAACAAAGCTTCCCAAACCTGTCAGCGATTCATGCCGGATATGTACAGCGTAGGGCACTGAAGAACGATGCTGTTCCTACTTTGTTTGGACCAGCGGGAGATTCGGGTACACAACCTGTAAGTATTCATTGTTGTTTGTGTATTTATGATGTTTAAAATAAACAAAGTATCTACCACGACTGGGTAAACGTTTTTCGGGCTACTACGTTGGGATCGCGGAGAAATGCTCTCCGCAGACCCATGCTCACAGCGTTATAAACCTTTTTCTTACTCAATATCAAGCCACACTTATTGTTTTTACTTCGGCTGTGAGTGTTTGTGTGCGCTCAGGATGAGTTTCGCTTGTTCTCGCTGTATCGCCGACACGGAAGTCTGTCTGCTCCTCGCAGCAGCTCGCAGCAGCTCGCAGCAGCTGCGAGCAGCAACGAGCCTCTCAACGAGCCTCTCAACGAGCCTCTCAACGAGCCTCTCAACGTCGCGACCAATCAGAGCACACTGGGCTCACAGGGAGGGGGGGGGGCAGGAGCTTCAACAAGCCGTTTAGGACAGAGAGTGAATACCGGTGAATACACATACTTTACAGAGAGGCTGTATGAGAAACCAATGTGAGTTTGGAAAATTGCACAGTATAAATCTATTTTAGTATACCTCAACAACGGAATTATGATCAGTGGAAATGGCCATGACATGGGACCTTTAATACAGCTCATATATGGCTGTTGAAGCTTGAAAATGTAATTAATTAGATATGTAATTGCACTTTATTACATACATTGATGTTTGCATTCAAATCAACAATGGCAGACTCTGCCACAACTGAAGGAATTATCCTTTTGCTTTTGTCACAGGCTTTGCTGCCTCACAAAGAAGGGGCTGTCTCAAAGAAATTCCTATAATTGGATTGTCCTAAATTCTAAATTGCATTATTAGTTGCAATTTCTACAACTGAAGTCACCATACGGAGAGCTTTTGATTTGCTATTGATTTGCTTAACAAGTGATAGCCTTAGCCATGAATAGTGTAACAAATGGGTTTGACTTGTGTTTCTGTAATCACTTAAATCACCTGTGTTTTGGAGGGCAATCCTCCCTGCAAATTAGGATGAACATAGTTTCAAGGTAAAACGGTCAAAATGTTTATTTAGAAATAAGTGGCACAAGGGCAAAAGTAGGATTATAACAATAACTCAAGTCTACAGTTTGTGGAATAAATGTACATTTTTAGTAGCCTCTGTAGGGACCAAAGGTGCAGTGCATGTTTTCACTGCCTTTCCTTTTTTTTAATTCAGAGTTAAGCATAGTCCAACCTTCAAATAAGATTCACCACAAAGCATATTTTAGTCATGTTATACAGTATGCGTTACTGACCCTAATGTCATATCTGCTGGTAGATAAACAGAAGCAAACATGAAACTAAATATAACCAGCAAACAGCGGTTGCCACAACAAAGGCAGATGTGTGGTATACATTTCATTTGTGCAACTTCACCTCACATGTATGTGTTTATATTGCAGAAAAAGTTATATATTGCTGATAGAACATCACATTATTTAAGCAACAGAGGCCTGATGACTTTTGATGCGTAATTGTTTATTCAGATAAAGATGCACATCTGTATTGAACTGTGAAACTCAGATGAGAGCAGTTCAAGTACATTGAGGCTGAACACAAAGACAATGACGGCAAGCAAAGATTTATTGCACACAGAATCTTAAAAGTGTGATTATAAAAGATAAAAAGCTTATCTATAATGCAGAACTCTCCACGTCATTCATTGAAGACAGGTTGACAAACCATATGTAGAGAATGTGTAGATATAAAATAATTAATAAATTGTGCCTAAATCTTCTGTTTGAATTGTAGCATTACATCTCATAGGTTGTATTGTGATTGGTGATGAGTCTGCAAATGATAACACTTTGTTCAACGTTGTGTGATGAACTATAGCCACCCTTCCAGATATTTCTCTCCAAATAAAACTTGGCATACTGTTTGCATCCCTCTCTTTCACTTAAGTGCTAATGAAAGGGTTGAGCAAATCAATAATGCAACTAAGTATTTAGGATAATCCAATTCAAGGAACATCTTTGAGTCAGCCCCTTCTTTGTGAGGCAGCAAAGCCTGCAACAAAAGCAAAAGGATAATTTATTTTAATATTACCACTTTGCAGAGTATTACTTAATGGGGTGCGGAGAAGCTGGGAATAAGAACCATGGACTTCAAACCTATTTCTATTTAAATACTTATATGTACAGTAGAGCATGACTGGTGATGGTTTGGTTAATAATGAAAGCATAAGAGGAGTTAACTAGAGAATGCAATTCCTGAAGAAATTGCTAGTGGGAATGCTTTATGCTGAAAAGCTGACGCTAAACTGCTATGCTGAAATGTAATGTGTAAGAAGAAAGTGAAGAATTTAGATTTAAATGATACATGAACACTGGGGGCTTGAATGTGTGATGAGATAATTTTCTTCTCTCATCACAGTAAAAAGGCTAGGAAAAGCAGCAGAATATTTGAACTGCAAACTTTTGAACTAACTTGATGGTGAATGATCTGTTGCCATGCCAACGGCATTTGATGACATCCCATAATACGCCTAGATGTGTGGATGGCTGCATCGTTACCAAACCTGTGAAGTTTTGGGCTGTTTGGAGCATTTTCACTGAAGTTATGAGAAAACCGTGTTTCATGGCGAGCCTTGTGTTACCATGGCAACGGCATTTGAAGAAACCCCATAATTGACATAGAGCTGTTGAGGGCTGTACCGGTGATATACAAGCGAAGTTTGGAGGACGTTCGGACCATATCCATTGGACTTACAGCGACATCGTGCTTCTTGGCGAGTGGTCTGTCGCCATGGCAACGGCATTTGATGGCTGCATCGTTACCAAACCTGTGAAGTTTTGGGCCGTTTGGAACATTGAGAGAGAGAGAGAGAGAGAGAGAGAGAGAGAGAGATATTGAGGAAGAGGAAGATATTGAGGAAGAGGAAGATATTGAGGAAGATATTGAGGAAGAGCAAGATAGAGGAAGATATTGAGGAAGAGGAAGATAGAGGAATATATTGAGGAAGAGGAAGATAGAGGAAGATATTGAGGAAGAGCAAGATAGAGAGAGAGAGAGAGAGATAATGAAATGAACAGTTAGAACTGACTCTTGATTGCCCTCTCTCTCTTCTCTTGAACGGCATATGATGACACCCCATAATTGACGTAGAGCTGTTGAGGGCACGATCATTAACCATTATCTGAAGTCTGCTGCTCTGAGCAGTTGGAGTGATGACATCATCGTGTTCCATTACACAGGTGTTTATAGTTGAGCTAACGAGCTCTGTAGAGATCAAAGGTTTGCATTGTTCTGAATGAGAGATAAACCTCTTACATGTGAACGTTTTGTGGAAGAACGATAACAGATATCTGTGAAATTTCAAAATGTGAAGCATGTCAATGAAGTTGAGTATCTGAAGTGTAATTTTTGTGTACTTTCGGGTTAATAATGTGGCCTTTTTGGCAGTTTAACTAAAGGTGTGCGGCTGCTGCTGTGAGGAAATATCAGCCTGAAATTACAATGGGTTTTAATGGAGACATGTTGAACGTTTTTGTCACTTCATGCCCTCAGGAGGCATTTTGTTTAATTATTTTGCTTAATTATTTGTCATTTTCAAGCTACGAGATGTTTTCCTACGTTTGTCATGACAAATTATGTCTCAGGAATGTAGGGTTTGGGAATTATGGCAGTTTTAAAAAAAAATATGATGGCAAATTTCAAGATTTCCTACACTCTAGCTGTGACATCACGCACTCTGCCTTAACGAGCTGCGCAATGTTAAAGTTAAAATGTAAAAAATGTGATGTATTATGGGATGTATCTCTGGAATTATGAAAGTTATGAATGATAAAAGTAATAGCCTGCGATTCCCGACCGAGCTGAACGTTTTGATGTTTGAACGGAGTTTCTGCGATGTTGAATGTGGGAGGAGAAGAGGGCCAAAATAAGTCGGTGGAATAATAAACTTTTTGTCCGTAGCATAACATATAGTTGGAATGCTGTATCAGCATTCCCACTAAATTACTATATTCACTTTTTCATTATTTCACCTTGTTCTTGAGCCTGTGACCTAAGATTTTCATCGTCATAACTACACTGTAGCTATGCACGTATGACCAATAAAAGCCTTGAACCTTGAACTTTCTATTTAACCATGTTGATGTCTTGTTAGGTGTCGTAATATGGGATAATGGAAAAACAATTGAAAAGAGTGAAAGTTATTATTGACATCCAACATCACATTTAGTCAAGTGAAGAATTCCCTTAACGTTGCTGCCTTGTCCTTTTCAATCAATAACTTTAGATTTATATCAAGGGTGCAGGCGAGGTCATAATTATACATGTTTTTGCTCTCTCGTGACATGAACAGGGGTTGAGCATTATGTCGCGTTATCACTATTCCTCACTTCATTATCATATTGCATTTATAATTGAGGGAAGTGTTTTATTAATGCACTTATTTGTTTTTGAGGGGGAAATAGCTCTTGCATTATAATCGGCTTTTTTCTGCATGCATGAATATTTGAGACAAGGCCCCGGGGTAAATGCCTGGTGCCATCCAAGGGTTTCTCGGGGCTGGGGCAAGAGAAACAGAGGAGACCAAAAACAACAACAACAAAAAGAATAGTGAAAGGTCAGCGTTGACTGTAGATGTTTACACGACACCACACCCTGTGGCAAGCGGTCAGATCAGCTTCTGGCTGACAAATCGCAGAGGACAAAGCATTAGATCTTCCAATTTTCCACCTCCCAGGATGAATGCACCAGTGAATGCTCAACTGATTTCTCCTTTACAGCTGCTATTATCCCATGCAAAACAGCCCCATGTGATTTGCTGGGCTATTTAATGTATACTGAAAAAGAGAGACACATTCTGTGCTTTTGAAATTGGGTTTAAAAGTGTGCAGAGAACAACTCTCTGCTGTCACATTCTGTCTCTCAAGAGTAAAGAAGTACAGCATTAGTTAAAGGCTTTTCATTGAAAGGCTGGTCATGAACGGCATTAGAGAATCGGTAGAATCCATTAAAATAAAGAGCACTACTTAAGGATGAATGAAATCTCGGCAGACCAATGGCTCTTTTAACCACTGTGTTTGTTTAAGCTGTTTGGTTAAGATTACTTTAAAAGCCAAGCAATATAAGCGCCTCCACCACCCGAAGCGTGAATGAATGTTGCCCTACAGCACTCCTTTGTTTTACCTAACACACGTGTCTACATTGGGTTTGCATTTAGGAGAAAAAACACATTTTAATCCAATACAATTATGAGACTGGCCCCGGCCAATTATCACTGAACCAAATTTTTTTTTTTAATGGGCGAGCAATTGTGCATTATGGTGTGCTGCGGTAATTCCAAAGCAAATAGTAATGATTCACCATGAGATCAGGCAATGTGGTCCGTACAATTGAGCCAAAACCTGTATTTACAGGGCTATATGGAAGAGATCAGTGAGCTGAAATCACCCAAAGAAATGTAAATGGTGACATTAAAACATTTATGGCTGTATGCCTGTGTAAATAATCAAAATGCATCTGCTGCAGGATAAGAATCGCCAGCTGCCCTGATCTTGTTGATTTTTTTGAAAAGCTGTACTGAGATGCAAAGGATTAAGAATACGTGTCAGATTTCTTAAAGAGATTTGAATGTCAGCAGCATGTCACTGTGACACATCATCTACTTCATGAATAATTAAGCACAACATATGATCAGCTTCCATCATGGGAAAAGCCCCATAATGCCCTGTCATAATAAATTATTTCAGATAGACAAACATAATACTCAGACCGACTCATCATGTAAGTAAACCTGATGATCGTCAAACAAAGTAAAGTTAAGATCATCAGCTATAAAGTGGTTTGGCAATAGGTAGAGTGGCATTGTGTTTGGTTAAGCTCTGCAGGTATTAACTCTACAAAGTGTTTATGTTTACAATCCTCTTTCCTTTTTTGTGAAGAGTTGAGCAAGTGACTTTATTTTCTTTGTGTCAATAATCATAAAAAAAGCACTGAAATTGTAATTCTGCTTTTAATTGTATGGTAAACAAGAGTCAGTACACACAGATTTAAATGGTTTGCATTTTTTCTATAATTCGTTACACAACGTGTAGGCCCTCTTAATTTAGAAACAAATAATTGGTCCTGTTGACATGATTATTCAGAATGTGCAGAGCAAATTTAAGACATTAAAAGAAAGGGTGAAGAAATGGCAGGGTCTCACAGCAAGGCTAATGAACCAGCAATGAAGACAATTAGGTTGTTATTTTTATTTTACAAACACCACACTTTCAGTATATTTTCTTCAGTTAAACTTTTTAAGTGGCTCACTTTGTCCAACTGTGTTTGATTCAACGCTGTGTGGATGCATATGACTGTTTCTGTGCACACACATGCAGGTGCCCGGATGTATGCTGTATGTTTATGTGGTCAAGCATGACTGTATGAAGGAACTGCTGGGTGAGTCAGCCTGAGAGACCAGTCAGGCATGATTAGATGATGTGAAGCTTGGGTCAAGGTTAACGTCTTCTATCAGGCGTGGTTTAAATTGCAGTCAAACCCTCCGCTAGTCTCTTTCTATATGGAGCAGACAGTGAGCTCCCCTAACATGACCTTGGTTTCATCATTTTTTTATGAGACGGAATGGCAGAGGGAGGAGCGTACGCCATTCTCAAAATAATTAGTCAGCTAAATCATACATAGTGCTCCAATCCCAGGCTGATCCTGTGAATTGGATAGGACTACAGTAAGTGCAGTGGTGCATTCGCTATATAAAGAATGTTTGAAAATAGAAAATAAGGTGAAATGAGCATACATGAATTTCAATATACGAGTAATGTACTTACGTCATTATAAATATGTTTGTAACATTCCAGGTTTTGCTTTGTGTTCTGTATAAACATTAACAGCAATTTGTGAGAAAAGAAATTGGAGTGGGATGATATCGTACGAGGGAGAGAGTAAGAAAATAAGTGTGAGAGAGAGAGTCCCACGCACAAGGTCTTTGGAAAGCAGAAGCTGTCAACCAGGGATTAGGAGAAGGAGCAGAAAACCGACAATAGGCAAAAAGCTTTTATAAGAAGACGGGATTTCAATTTTAATCCACTATAAATGAAGAAAAAATAGCATATACAATCAGTACTAGTACGCCTTAAAATACACTCAGAAGGCTTATACTAAAAACGAGAAAGATGTGCGGAACAACGGGTATGGGTAGAAAGAAATAGCAGACTGAACTAAGTGAAAAAAGTTGTTTACATGAGATAATATTCAAAAGGGAGAGCATTGGTGAATACAGGAGGTAGGTATGGCTTTATTTTTGCTACAATGGAGATGTTCTGCCTCTTAAACACTGGTGAGATGGCAAATACACAATTACTGAATGATTAAGAAATATAATTCAAAATAGTCTTAAGAGTTAGACATCCTAATGCAGATCCAGCAAACCTATGATCCAACATTCTAGCAGTTCTGTGAGAACCTAAAACCATGCCAAGGACAAGAGTGAAAATAAAAACTTGGGAGGCCAAAATGAATTAAAGGCCTTCATCTATTTTATATTCTACAGGTCCCAAACATGCTCCCCTTTTTTTCTTCTAAATTACAGGGCAAGCCTCCTTTTATCCCTGCATCATTGTTTTCACATTAGCCATAGGCTCAATTAGCCTTTTGTTCTTATAACCTCATACCACTGCCATCTTGTAATTCAGAAGGCTTCAACAATACAAAGAAAAAACATTGCTAGGTTGGTATAAAAATTACTCGATGTCAATAAACATGGACCATAAACTAAACCATTTTTTTTAATTACATTTATTAGGTTAAATGAGCTCAAAATAAGCAATATTTTTGATTAACTCTTTCTCATTGTGTTCAGCACATATGGTGGGGGTCTATAGTCAGAGGCAATGAGAGAGTGTGAATGTTCATGTTTGGTGTTTTCTTTTACTGTGTGGCAATTTAGAACGTTCCTATTCTCCTCTTACCATTAAAATAAAACATAAACTTCCTTCATTAAGCGAGGAACAGACTGCAGCCAAAACTAGAATAAGCTAGCCAGCTGCTACGTGATACAGAGCTACTATGAGTCAAACCTGTCCCTGCCTAAGCAAGTGAAAAAGGAAAGCCATGTTCTCTTCCTTTTCACCACGTAACCTGTATCAGTATCAAAATGCCTCAATGTGGGAGAATGCCAAGTCATATACTCCAATTTACTTTGTACTATGCCAAGTCATGTGCCTGAACATCCTTAATAAAACAATAAGTCCCAAAGTCACCCACAGCGTTTGGTGAAAAAGAGCCCCTATCAGTGGCAGGATATTATTAAATAATATATAAACATTGCAATTTTAAGAATATGGTTAACGTTGAAAAAAGGTTGCAGTTTGTTAGGTTGTGCGACAAAACATGGCTAGATCTCGGCAAAGATCATGATTTGGGTTAGAATAGGTCTGTTTATGTAAATTGACTCATGTACTGTACAATAGCATATTACAAACTTGACATAAGTTATGTATTATTGAGTTAATTTACATACCTACCTCAAAATAACTCAACAATGAGCTTTGATTTTAGTAAACAACCACTCTGACCTACACAGACTAGATCTTTTTACAATGTCACCTTACTTGGTCATAATCCGGCCCTTGTCCATACAACCTTTGAGGTCGTTTTTTAGGGAACTCAAGTATACTACTGGTGCAAAACATATCTGTAAACCAAAGCCTTTTGAAGGGCACTCTTTCAGCTCGTAGTCACTCAGGGTCATTTCTACAAAAGCTGCTTTCAATAGCTTTCTATTTTACGGACAGTTCTAAGAAAAGCACATTTAAATAAAGTATTTGTTCTCGACTTATAAATAGCATCATAGCAGCGTAAAGGTAAAGTACAGCCTCAAATAACGTTATGACAGTCAAAACACATCAAAAATTAAGTGTTGACATGGAGACCCCTGTTTTCAACTCATTCTGACAAAATTCAGCCGTAGAACATGGACTCTGGTTATCTCAACATATCGAGTTCCATCAACGTCATTGTGATTGCTAAAGCACTTACTCATCCCTTGCCTATTTGCTTTGGAATTGTGTAAACATGCTTCAACCTTGCTTTTAGAGCCTCAGTAGGAGTTCTCAGAAACAACACAGAGATGAACTTTGATATTGACTTATTTTTAGCCTGCCCGTTGAAGGACATGAAAGAGACAACAGGGATGACCAACATAACGAAGAGAGCTGTGGTACGTCAGACCTTGAGCAATGTAAAATAAACTAAATGACAACGGACCCTTTCACGGGATGCCTTTAACATCACGGAGGGATAACAAAGTGAGAAGGAGTACAACATTATCATTAAGTACAGAGACCGAAGAAGGAGAAGGAAGGTTAATTCTTGTTCAACCCAGCCTGAAGACAAGACACATTACAAGACTGCACTCTAAGCAAATGGTAGACAAATTGGATTCAAACTCCAATCTTTCATTACGTCACTTGAATGGGCTTTTCACTTGCTTTATAAATCACTGAGAGAGAGTAGGCTGAGCAGACACTTATAGCTGCGCTCAGGTACGACAGTTGTTATGTACAAAACAAGTGTGCTAAAAACTGTGTGTCTGAAAAAGGTTTTCAGTGCAAAGACTCAGGAATCTGGCCTCTGACTCCATGGTTCACAAACATGTATCTATTGGTCTCCTGTGAATACATTTACCGTATTTTCTCCACTCTCTTTTTCTATATGTATTGCTCATGCGGGTATTGATGTTTGACAGACATAAAATCCCCAAAATGTGTGTGTATGTGTGTGTTTTATGTGTATAATGTGTGCATGCAATATTGAGTTAATGGCTAAGATAAAATATTGATTGAGATGAGCTCACTTTAGCTTAGACTAACAGTTAAAGACAGGTATATCATTTACTTTCAATGTCGACGTTGAGCAAACAATTGGCATTGGCAGAACATTTGCCGTTATATGTTTATTTTTACACAAATGATGTGCCATCCCATTTTGCCCATGTATTAACTATTTTGGTTTAGTCTCACCATTCCCGTCAGCATCTTAAAACTCAAAGAAAATAGCTGTTGTCATTGAAATGGCCACTATGACCAGGTTACCACTTACTATCCAGCATCAAATGGCAGACAGCCAGAGTTTGCGACTAGCTGTTGATCATAGTGAACACAGCTGCTACAGGGCATGATCTTGCCCAAATGAGAGGGTTGAGACTAAAACAGGGCTTCGAATTATAGATTTCTGATGGACAGAATACACATCACTCCAAATGAATGCTGATGTTGCTCTGTGTCTGCTCTTCTAATGTAAATATGGGATAAGCCACTGTTAGTTAACATGATTGCCATGAAATTAGTTACGCTTGTGTTAATAGTGCTCTTTTTTTCACCACCAGGTGGCAAAAAGATTATTGGAAGCTGGTTTCAGTTTAACTTTGTACAGCAATAGCATAAAGCATATATATTGAGCATGGCTTATGGACTCAACATGCTTTTTCTACAGTTGCAACAGTTAATTGCATTTGATGACATACCTTCATGTTCAGTATGGTTTTGCGTTAGGCAACAATAACTCATAACTAATCCCTTAAGGTCTTACATACCCTGTCACCCACATTATTATTCATTTTTATAGCATTTTGGCCTTTATTGAACAGTTACTGGATACTCTTATCACCAAGCAGCACATTTACACTGTGCAAATGTCAGACATTCAAGAGATATTCCCAATAATGATGATTTGGCTTGAGTAAAAGAACATTAAGAGATTGTTTCAGAGCAGCAAGTAAGTGTTTTTATTACAAGGACCATCTTGCAACCTTTGTTGCAAGGCACACATACCTCTAATCAAGACTACTATTAGTCATTGACAGCTTAAGTACATGTTTTTTCTCAGCAGCATACAGCATGTCGATATGTCCAATTTCCTTAAGCTAAAATGTGATTCAGCAGGGCTGATTGCTTCTAGCCAATGCCCTGAAGCTGTGGCTGAAGGTCTATAATAAAAGACAGCTTACCCGAAGGAATCTAACCAACATAACCAAGCAACTTCACCATGGTCGGGGACAGTCCTCATGAGAGAGAGAAGGGAAACAAATGCAATAGTTAGTCTTTTTGTGTGCCTACACAGATCAGTTTTCTGCTTCATCATATGTGACAGTATGAAAATACAAGTCAATAAGTGTCCCTGCTGGAGGCCTTTTCCTTTCATTTTAAGTATTGATTTTTGTAAAACAAAAAAAAAAGTCTTCTAAATTCCACACAGGAAAAACATGGGTTTGTATGTTTTACTCTATTACGTCATTTCATAATACACTATATCGCAGTTGGGTCAAAGTTGTCTTTTTTCACTTACATAATGTTTTGGTTGATTCTCAAATTGTATTTTATAAAGATACAGAAAAGGGGATATACATGATATCATAATGTAAATAACTTAAGGGTTAAAGAGTAACAGCTGAAGTTGCAAGTACACATGTTGAATAGCAGAGTGACCAGAAGGAGTCAGTAAATAAATATGGAGCAGCCTTTTTGGAGATAATAAAATGGAACATAAAAGCCTGTATCGAAACGTTTATAAAGAGGCAAGAAAAAATAATAAACTGTTTCTGTGTCTCTAGAAAAACAAAGATAACTCTGCAATGCAAGCATCACAGGCTACAGGCTCATCACTCGTTGTAATGTATCTCTGACCTGTATGGTCATGTTTGCATGGGGCTGTGTGTGGTGCGAGCGAAGAAGGGGGCCAGTGTAGCAAGTCAATTAATACATGTATTAAAAAGGGAAACTAAAGATCTTGAACACTGGTCCGTTTTCTTTTTTTTTGTGTCAAATTAACACAGAAGTGTCAGAAGTATTGACTCACGGCTTGAATGTTTATTTAAATGAGTCATTTGGTCATTTCATATTCACAAAATTATCACACTTTCAAAAACGTGTTGTTGCATTGTATTTATGAGGAATTATGTGTATAATGTGAAAATATATCTTTATATTTAGTTTGAAAGAGAAGAAGGAAGCATGTGAGTAACACAAATGGACCAAGGTTGAGAACATTTAAAGGGGACCTATCATGCAAAATGCACTTTTGTACGTCTTTTATACATGAATATGTGTCCCCGGTGTTTCAGGGAACTCACCAAGTGTCAGAAAACACAACCCTCTCTATTTTCCTCCATACCCAAATCTCTAAAAAAGGGGCTGCAACGGATCTGATAAAAACTGATCCAGATTTGAACACTGTCCTGACGTCAGGACGGTGGCGCTACGGCTATTGGGCCAACTCCACCAATCAGGAGGAGACAGCCACGGCCATTGCCGTTCGAACGCGCTGGAGACGCTGTAGTACATATGCCAGGCCTGTAGGTGGTGCTGTTCTCACTGAATCTGCCCTTGCTAAAACAGGGATAAAAAATGTCAAATTGAGCAAAATGAGGCATGGCTAAAATGCATGATCTGTTTGGTATTTTGAAAAAAAAAAAGTATAAATATGCCTTATATAGGTATGGTCCTACACTATATTATTCAAATATAGCATGATAGGTCCACTTTAAGATTACATATGAGAATTACAATGTAATGTTGTACACGTGATATGAAGTGCTTGCTGGGTACATGATTGATTGGTAAAAGGAAGAAGTAGAACATAAAGGTACCTGCTCAGTAAAAAGTGAAAAATAAATAAATTACCGGTTAGAATTTTGTATGATTATGACTAGGTAACTGCTTGATTTGATGTAATCTTACAAATTATTAATTATTTAAACCTGTTCAGGGATTATAAATGTAAATTGACTCTGTTAATGTGGATCAATTTCTAAAAGAACAGAAAACCACAGTGTTAGTGTGAATCCACTGGGAGTTTACACTTATATCTTACAAGTGGTAGTACGCTTTCCTGCACTTATTTTCGGTGAATTTAGAAAATGTATCATGCTGTCCTTCAGTGGATCATAGGATCCTCACATAAGCTCTGTGCAGCCATCAACTCACCGCCCACTTGTGCTAGGCTTTGCTAAAAACAAACAAACCCTCCTCTGCACTGAAGCAGGCACAAGCCTTGCCTTGGTGCATATTCTGTCGAGCAGAGAAATGAAACAAAGCTAGTTAGAAAGCACACAACGTTTTAAGCATGCTGTATCTAATAAAAAAGTTTATAAATAATGTGTTTTTTTTATTGTCTATCAGTTATATTTCCAGCAGCAAACAAGAAATGACAACAACATGTTTCAGGTTTACGTTTAACTAAACTCCATAACTATGTGCTTTGCATGATTTAATATATTCCAAACATGTTGTGTATTGTTGTTATTTTTATATTTAGTTATACTCCGGTTAAGGACCTGAGGGAAAAGCTTGCGAAATATTTCATCACAGACAACCTTCGAAAAACAGAAAATCGATCCCGGGCAAAAAACAAAAAGCAATTTACATCATTTAAGCAACCTCTGTTTTCATCTGGAAAATATAATGGGGGAGCATGAGGGGTTTAACCAAAAAAATTCTGCACACATATGTGTTCCTGTTTTAGTATATCTATCAAATATGAAAGACTGTTTCAGTCAGTCAACCAGGTAACAACCTGCTGCTGTTACCTGCGATCTTTAAGAGTTGTATTAGAGGAGCTCATGGTATTTCTCTTCAGCAGATACTGCTTCCACCTCATTACGGAAAGGGCTCCAGCCAGTGAGAAGTTCCCCTGAGGAGGGACGCACTGAAGCAGAGGCCAGACAAGCCCAAGATATTATTGGGTGAATAAAGAGCCTATAGCTCTGGGATCCTCATGTAACAAGATATTCAATGCCATCATCAAAATGAAAATATGCATTATAAATCAATCCCTGTTATTTTTGCTCATGTTGTTGTGTTATTTGCTAATGTTCGTCACCACGCAAGAGTTTTGTGTTTTATGATGCAACACACTTATCAGCAGCTAACTAACGAACACTCAAATATGGTTCCAAGGACTCATTTATATAATAATTTCCTAAAAAACTAATAACATTTGAAAATGTAATACAATTTGCACTTGAACTAGTTGAAAATGAAATAATATGTAATTACTTTTCCAATAATGTCATAAAATGTTCCTACTGATATTTGAATAACATTTTACAAATATTGTGTACCTTGTGGGTGGGACTGATATTACTGTATTATATAAAATACAGCTTTTTTACCACAGATATTGTGTTCAATAGTGCTGGTTGACGTGTAAAGTTGACTGATGATTTAAACCCTGAAATAGGTTCCAGTTAAGAGCAGCTTTCAGCGTGCAACAACACCTTCATCACTGTCTTCAGATTAAACAGTCCCACTGAGCGGTTGCTAACATTAGTGAAGACAAAGAGGTTTGACCCCCCAGGCAGCAGTGTGCTACTTAACAGACACGCTGACAGAGCATAAATGTCGGCAATTGCTATTTGTCTCACAGCAGGAGACTTGAAAGGTATAGATCATCTTCTTATGAGCTTGCACAGGGCACTAGTTTTAAATAGATTTCATTAGAGAATGCTGATTGTCTAAATGAAAACATGTTGATGATTGTTTCCTAAAAGTACTTATAGTCCTGAGCCTGTGGCTGACGATACAAACTAAGTTACAGATCACACAGATCAATCTCTGCAAATATGTTGCTGAAGGGTTTTGAGAAAACTCAGGGTTTTACAACATTCTGCCATAAACTGTAATGCCTGAAAAGCTGTCTGCTCTTTACTACTCCTGTATGATGCTAGAATAGCCGCGTTCACACCGGAGTACTTTCACCGTACTTTTCGCGTTTTAGTTCCGTGAGTACCCCTTATCTATTTATTTTTACAACAAGTTGAAACTGATTCAATTTGGTATCTTTGAGTGTGACATCTGAAAAATGCAAAAATATTGAAACTGAGAATGGAAAATAAATGACTGAATTAATTTCTTTGCTCAAAGGCCAAATGCTTTTGAGTAGCAACTGGCTAGTGGAGCTAGACAAATGTGTCCTGAGGCTAACCTCAGGCTGGGCTGGAAATGATCTACCTAGGGAACCAGGAGCCTAAATGTCAGAGACAGGTGCCTTTACGATGAGACACAAGGGGCTGCTTCTTCTTCATCTCAACATCCTACCCCCAAGGTGTCACTTGGGTGCGGAGATAATGCTTACAGTTGGAAATTAGTGAGACACCTAAAAGAAAATGACCTCTGTGTAGGTATTGTGACGAAATAAAAATCCAGATAAAAACTCAAATTGGAGAGGTACCTCCTTGTTGCAGAGGAATGACATTGGAAGAGAATAGGATGTATGGTTCAGAATAATGAGAAACATAGTTGCACAACACTAGTGGACTGCAAACTGTCATTTTTCCTGTTGATATATTTCATACAAGACTTTATAGAACAAGCAAACATTGCTTTGAATTGTTGTGCTGAGACGTTGACAGGGCATAAAGAATGCAGCAATGATGAATGTTGCGTCTGGATATCCTCATTTGTCTTGTGCTCAGTGTGTGTGTTTTTGATTGAGATCTGCATCTTTTCCAGGAATCCCGTCATTGTCCTCATCCCATATTTATCACATTTTGCCGGAACTGCTGACACATTAAAAATGAATACACAAATCAATATGAACAAGTAATTTGTGTTGATCACTGTCGTACATCAAAATTAGCCCCGGGCAGATGATGACTGATAATGACTTTGAAACTTTAAGCATTGCAAAAACATCGCAAACATAACATGGAAAATAATTAATTTAGGCTGAATGGAGCCAAAGCTTTAGGTGTAGGATTTGATAAGGAAATTAAAACATGTCAATCAGTAGCCCATGTAAATGTTGGTTGAAACCATAAGGCTAGTTTCCCCTGCTTCCAGACTTAATACTAAGCTAACCAACTCCCAGCAACATACTGCAGTTAACCACAATAATTAGAGTTGAATTAAGCATCACATCTGACTCTATACAAGAAAGTGAATTAGTGTATTTCTCAAAATGTCAAATTAACTTTTTATTACAGATGAAAGGCAAACAAGTTGTGCTAATTGAGTTATTTAAACATAATACTAATACATATTGTCAGAAAATGCTATTTTCTGTGTTATTTATATGGGGGCTGTGGGCTACTCCCCTGATCAGGGGAGTTGGGGAACACCAGTTCAATCCTGCCCTGACCACCACTGCAGTCAACATGCCATTGCGTCCTTGGGCAAGACACTTCACTCCAACTTACTCCTGTGGGTATTGTCCAAAGTATTGATGTATTTCATGTCTGATATATGTAATATGTAATGTAAAGCGCTTTGATCACTTGGCAAATAAATGAAATGAATCATTTGTATTTGTTTTTGACATTCATTCATACACATTTGTACTCCTTTTCATTTAAACCTGTTGAATACATATTCTATACTCCACTTGTCCAGGGTAATGCGACACATTTTTATAATCAAAGTTCCAGTTGATAGCAGAAGCTGACACATGATCTTGTTCTAACCTGAGTGCAAAACGGGCAATGAAATTCCAGCCACACTAAGGGCACAGACATGACAACACCATCAGTCCAATCCTTTTTTGGGTAAATGTTGCAAAAAAGCTTTTGCTTTTCTGAGCACAGAGAAAATACTCTGGGATATAAGGGGAATAAAGCAATAGTCTCACAAGGTCCCATAGTGGATTAGAGAAAGAAAAACTATAAAGCATCTTTCTCCGACAGACCTTTATATTGATTTAACCTTTGCCCTAATCTTTAACTGACTGCTGTGTTGACGATTAATTGATTCAATTGTGGGAACAACATGACCGATTTGCTTTGAACACCAAAAGAGGTCGCATGTTGAGAGAGAATCCCTGTCGGACTCTTTTTCTGGATTTGTATATGATTTGCTCTGAGTCACCTTCCTCTCTCTTTCCTGTCACCACTCCCATTTTGCAGTAAGTTGCCATTAAAAACAGCATCTGTCTGAGATGCAGAGATATGCCAAACATTCCCCAGTGTCTGCACAACAAGTGAAAAGGCTGTTTAAAAAAAGTAGTGTGCAAACAGGATGTATCAATGTTTGATGATGATCTGTGCACAAGATGCTGTGAAGTAGGCTATTTACATATGAAGGGTTGAAATAAATACAGCTCAGATAATACACTATTCATATACAATATTCAAGTATATAAATGCAGAAACAGACAGCTTTTAAACTTTTCCTCCCCTAGCATTTTCAGGTTGTCTAATATGTGGTGCTGCTGTTGCAAAGACGACTGGATCACTTTCCGTTTTTCTCAGAGCTACCAACACCACAGGACATTCTTGTTTCCCAACAATTAGTTACTGTCAGCTTGTCAACAACAACAAATAACAGTAAGAAACCTAAAGAACAAAAAAAGGCAAAGTAAAATACCTGATAACATAAACAGGTAACGGAATGTTTCCTTACCTACTGATCTAGTCTAGAAATAATGTTTTTTTAACACTTCTTCAAGCTTTCTTTGCATCCTCCCTCAACTGGGCTTGTTTATTGGGTATAATTAGGGATAGTTACTGTAAAAAAAATGTCAATAGGCAGTTATGGGCTTTTATTGTGAAAAGGAGATTGTGACGCAGAGGCAGACTTAATTGTATTGTAAAGGAAGGCTTAAAGGGACCAATGTAAACATAGATAGTGTCATTATTCTATAGCCTTGTGTAATCAACCATTACCTCATCATGATCAGTTAAAACAAACATGTCTACTTTTATTACATTTATAATGTATTGAAAATGTATTAAAAAACTATATCAACCATGTTTACCATCTTAAAGAAATCAATAGAAGAGAGGGGAAGCTGTCCAACTGTTGCCGTAATGTAATATTAATACCAATTAAGCCCTGAATACCAGATCCCTGCAGTGGCGGTTTTGACCACCCATCATGCAGTCAGTTGATTTAATCGAAGTAGCGAGGAGCAGATGTCCAAGGGAGAGGTTTAAAGGAAAGGATTACAACTCAGTAAAACAAATAAGAGTAGTAATCTGTGTTTTTTAAGTTAATATAACACGTGTCAGTTTTTATTTGACAGCTATGGTTCATCTTGTGAAAGGAAATATACCGGGGACATTAATTACCTTTTCACTCCAAATGTAACTTAATTATCACAACACATTCTTTCAATGATTGATCAATGCACTGTCCTTAAGCCTCTGTGTTTTATTAGCAGTCCTTACAAATCTACATTTTTACGAGATCAAGATTCAACACAGTACTAAAGAAGTTCCGATTGTGTCTTGCTGAAGGATGGCATGAAAAGTCATGTGAGACCTGCTCTATCATATTCAGTCACATTGACCCTGAAACACATTTTCATACACTGTTGGAAAGATGGGATTCTTAGCTTTCTAATGATATCAATATTGTTTTTGTGCTCCAAATATTAAGCAAAATACGTCACTTTACATAATGAATGTCACCGAACCATGATTTTGAGAAAAAGGCCTTCAAAGTTTGCAGTACTTTCTTAGGTATTTATTCAAATGAACCATACCATAAAACGAATTCTGTTTGCACAAAAACACACACACACACACTATACTGTTCTCTCTTTGTCACTTTCATACATCAATAGATGGAACAAAGGCACTCACATACACATGCACGCCGTACCAACGTGCACTCCCGTACTCACGTGCACTCCCGAACTCACGTGCACGCTCATCAATTTAACATGTATTTTGGTCATGTTTGAGCACATGCTTATGCGCACACACCTATTCCCATGTACATGGCCATGTGCACACCCAGACCACGTGCACGCCCGTACTCACGTGCACAACCGTACTCACATGCATGCCCGTACTCACGTGCACGCCCGTACTCACGTGCACGCCCATACCCACTGGTGAAGCGTAGGTGATACCTGGCAGCGGTCTGAAGCTGGGGGCAAGGAAGTTGTGCCAGTCGTCTGTTTTGACGAAGGTCTCCCCTGACTCATTGCCAACCAGCTGGGGGATGTTGACTCCAGTGACGGTACTGGACCTGACAGCCTGGCTGATGTCCTTCAGGCAGGACACTGGTGTGCGGCGGAACTGCTGCTTAAACAGGCCAAAGCACCAGTCAGGTGCAAATTTGGTGTGGCCAGCAATAAGAAAATTGAGGGAGATATCTTCATGGAGTCCCACCATGCACCACCAAGCAAGGTACCAGAGGAGGTATCTGTTTTTGTTCTGACCAGAGCAGTTGTCACAGTGCAGGTGAACGTTTTTCTCCCCAAGCCCATACTGGGAGAAGAAGTGGTGGAGGTAGGCAATGACAGCATTGGAACCCTTGCTGCTGCAGTGAGCCTCATCTATGAGGTAGTTTACCTGCTGAGGAACACCTTCACAGCAGACACTAAACAGTCCACACTTCCTGGGAACCATAAAGTAAATGGGCCCGGGCTGGAGAGGGTCACTGGGGTAGTGGACCTGTAACACCAGACCAACAGATGAATTAACTAATGAGTCTTCTTCTTCTTCTTCTTCTTCTTTGAGTCCGTAGCAATCTCAGATGTCGTTCTGCCAGTATCGGGCACAGGCCACAGCTGATGGGGTAGGTTCTGCCAGGTCTTCTGGACTGCACCGGGGGGCATCGGCACATTCCAGTAGGTGGGACATTGTCTGCACTGATCCACAGCTGCACGTGTCTTCTGTGGTGTAGTTCCACACTTTCATCAGTGCTTTGCACCTCCCCTGTTCCACACGCAGTCTATTAAGTGACTTCCAGGTTGTCCAGCCAAGGTCGTGGCCACTAGCGAGGCTTTCCGTTGGTGTGATTCCTCTGTCCAGCCATTCAAGAGCTCGTGTGTCATGTCTTTGCCATTCATCTTCCCAGATGTTGGTCCTTGCTGTTTGTTTGGTTGTCTGGAGGGGCAGGACTGTCTGCACAAAACTGGCTCTGGATCGGAGCCTGCGTGGGGGTACTACGTGGCCATGCAAGGGGTGTCTGATGTCTGTCTCCTGTGTTCTCCGTTCATCTTGAGCGATACCCAGTCGTCTGATGTGTGGGGGAGAGATGCCGGCTAGCGCATAGAGGCACGGGACAGGTGTTGTCTTAACGCATCCCGTGATGATGCGGCAGGTGTCATTCAAGGCTGTGTCGACCAGTTTGGTGTGACGTGATCGGCTCCAGCTTGAGCAGGCATACTCTGCTGTAGAGAAACACAGGGCCATGGCAGATTGTTGGTGGATCTGCGCCCCACTTGGAGTTCACTAGTTTGCGCAGGAGGTTGTTGCGGGTGTTGATCTTGGCTTTGGTGTTCTCCAGGTGTTTCTTGAAGGAGAGTGTCCTATCCAGTGTAACACCAAGATACATGGGATGCGTATGGTTGGACAGTTTGTGGCCATCCCAGGTGACGCTCAGTGCCTTTTTAGCGTCTCGGTTCCTCAGGTAGAAGCTGCATAGTTGGGTTTTTGATGGGTTGGGTTTCAGGTGGTTGTTATTGTAGTAGCTTGACATTTCTTGGAGGGCACTTTCAAGGACAGGCTCAATCTTCTGGAGGTCTACTTGTTGGGTGGTGATGCAGAGGTCATCTGCGTAGATGAAACGCTGGCATTCTGGAGGTAATGGCTGGTCGTTTGTGTATATGTTGAACAGGAGGGGGGCCAGTACGCTACCTTGTGGGAGGCCGTTCTTTTGGGCTTTCCACTTGCTCCTCTGGGGCCTCATTTATAACGCCTTGCGTAGGATTGACGTGAGAAGGTTGCTTACGTAGTACAAAGCAAAAAAATAGGTACAGACATTTTCCGACATTTTCCGATTCACAAAACATTGCGAGGGAAGTGCGTACCGGCACTTCCTACGCCTGTTTCCCTTTATAAATCACAATCGACTCGAAATGCGGCGCAGCTTTTGCAGGCTTCACGTAACGCCCATATTTACCTATAAATAGTCAAAGAAACGCCCATTCATTCATTCATTTTGACTGACTGCATGAAGAAGATCGCAGGAAATTACGACCGAACAGCTAAAAAAGACATCTCACACAGTGTCAGATTTTGGTTATTTTGGGGAGGTCGAGATAAATCATATTGTTTGGTGGATGTAGTTTGAACCAGAGTAGCAGCATGGAGGTCGGATCGTCACCAAAATAAATAAATAAGTGGTCCGAAAAAAGTTAATGACAAAAAAAATACACATAACCTAACCTTCCTCAGGCAGTGTGTTTGTCCCGGGGACAGGAGACACCCCCTTGATGACAAACTGTAAGAAATGATCGGGGAATCCCTCCGGAGTGGAGTCATGACGACTGGATCTGAATTATTTTTGTTGTATTTGGTGGTTTGTGTTCCAGCTGTCGATCAGCAACTATATATCCATAATCCGCCAGTTAAAGGAAATGCAACTAATGTGTTGTGTTATATTAGCTGTACAATTTACCACATGGTGTTCTTAGTTTCCATACCTCCTGTGTTTTACGAGCGACTTATCAAGTCTTGGCAAACGGCATAAAACACGATTAAACGTGATAGTATATAAAACCATGCTCCTATCTACAACCTATAGAAATGCAAAACGGCGTCAGTTTAGACGTTATTCTGTCCTCCTGCTTACCGCATCATTTATGAGAAAACATTTCATAACATTAACACAACATATTCGAGGTGGTTTTAAATAACATATCCGTATTTATTTATTTCTCCAAGTTTTTGTGAGCACTGAGGAGTCTCAAACAGGCGTTTGTTTAATCGTTTTAAGATTGGCTTTAATCAATGTTTGAAAATGAATTCTTCATATGATAAATGAGAGGTAACATTTTATTTATTTCCACATATTTCTCTCCATTCTTCCTTCTGCCAACGGTGTCGCAGTTTCTCGTCTCTCCCGTTTGTGTGCTTAGTGCGTACGCATGGGTTAGAGTTTGCGTGGAGGACCGCACATTTTCCCGTCAAGTTAGTATTTTATAAATCGCAAACATTGCGTAGAAACTGGCGTACGCCATTTTTTGAGCGTATATCCCTTTATAAATGAGGCCCCTGGTCATTTAACTGGACGTAGAAGCGCCTGTTATTGAGGAGGCTTTTGATGACTTGACACAGATTCAGGTCACCAGTCATGTCCAGTAGTTTCCTGACCATTGTACGGTGTTGGACAGTGTCATAGGCAGCAGAAAGGCAAGGCAAGGCAAGGCAAGGCAAGGCAAGGCAAGGCAAGGCAAGGCAAGGCAAGTTTATTTATATAGCACCTTTCAACACAAGACAATTCAAAGTGCTTTACAAAAATGGAAGACATTAAGAAAATGGCATTTAAAAACAGTCATTAAAAATAAAAGATAATAAAATAAACATTAAAAGAAAAAATACATGGATAAAAGTTACAGTGCAGTTTAAGATATGGATAGTTCAATTAAAAGCAGCGGCAAAAAGAAAAGTCTTCAGCCTGGATTTAAAAGTAGTAAGAGTTGCAGCGGACCTGCAGGTTTCTGGGAGTTTGTTCCAGATATTTGGAGCATAATAACTGAATGCTGCTTCTCCATGTTTAGTTCTGACTCTGGGGACAGAAAGCTGACCAGTCCCTGAAGACCTGAGAGTTCTGGATGGTTCATAATTTAGCAGTAGGTCAGACATGTATTTTGGGCCTAAACCATTCAAAGCTTTATAAACCAGCAACAATATTTTGAAATCTATTCTTTGACACACAGGAAGCCAGTGTAAGGACTTCAGAACAGGAGTGATGTGATCCACTTTCTTAGTGTTAGTGAGGACTCGAGCAGCAGCGTTCGGAATTAGCTGCAGCTTTCTAATAGATTTTTTAGTGAGACCTGTAAAGACACCATTACAGTAGTCCAGTCTACTGAAGATAAAAGCATGGACAAGTTTTTCCAAATCCTGCTGTGACATTAGTCTTTTAATCCTGGATATATTCTTTAGGTGATAGTAGGCTGATTTAGTAACTGTTTTAATGTGACTGTTGAAACTCAGGTCAGAGTCCATGAATACACCTAGATTTCTGGCTTTATCTGTTGTTTTGAACATTGCAGACTGAAGCTCAGCGCTAACTTTTATACGTTCTGCCTTGGCTCCAAAAACCATTACGTCAGTTTTATCTTTGTTTAATTGGAGAAAGTTCTGACACATCCAGTCATTGATTTGTTCAATGCACTTACTCAGTGTTTGAATTGGAGCATAGTCTCCTGGTGAAATTGTTACGTACATTTGTGTGTCATCCGCATAGCTATGGTAACTTATGTTGTTGTTTTTCATTATCTGAGCCAGTGGTAGCATGTAGATGTTAAAGAGAAGAGGCCCCAAGATGGAGCCTTGAGGTACCCCACATGTCATATTTGTCAACTCAGATGTGTATTTACCTATAGAAACAAAGTTTTTTCTGTCCTTTAAGTAGGACTCAAACCAATTTAGAACTGTTTCCGAAAGTCCCACCCAGTTTTCTAGTCGGTCTAGTAATATGTTGTGGTCAACAGTATCAAACGCAGCACTGAGATCTAATAATACTAACACTGAAGTTCTGCCACTGTCTGTGTTTAAGTGGATGTCATTGAAGACCTTTACAAGAGCAGTCTCAGTGCTGTGGTTTGGACGAAATCCTGACTGGAACACATCCAAACAGTTATTTAAATGCAAGAAGTTACTCAACTGTTGAAATACAACTTTTTCAATGATTTTACCTAGAAATGGCAGGTTTGATATTGGCCTGTAATTGTTCATTACTGAAGCATCTAGATTATTCTTTTTTAAGAGCGGTTTAATGACTGCAGTTTTCAGTGCCTGTGGAAAAATACCTGAGTGAAGAGATGTGTTTACTATATGAAGTAGATCTGAGGCCATGCAATGAAAAACATCTTTGAAAAATCCTGTTGGAATAATATCAAGGCAGCAGGAGGAGGATTTCAGAAGTTGAATAATGTCCTCTAAGTTTTTATCATTAATCTGATGGAATTGTGTCATGGTGTTTGAATTGATATTAGGTGGACACAGGGACAACACATTTGCTGTACCTGATGCAGAGGCACTGACTGCTTGTCTAATTTTCTGAATTTTGTCAGTGAAGAAGGAGGCAAAATCATTGCATGCCCTGGTGGATAGAAATTCAGATGCTACTGACACTGGGGGGTTAGTTAGTCTGTCGACGGTAGCAAACAAGGCACGTGCGTTGTTTTTGTTTTTGGTAATGATGTCAGAGAAGAAAGACTGTCGTGCGTTTTTCAATTCCAAATTATAAAGGCCAAGTCTCTCTTTATAGATTTCAAAGTGAACCTGGAGTTTTGTTTTTCGCCACCTACATTCAGCTTTTCGACACTCTCTTTTTTCTGTTCTCACGGTCATGGCCTTTCTCCATGGAGATATCTTCTTGCCAATCACTTCCTTTACCTTAGTTGGAGGGAAATGGGTCGGTAGCTCTTTGGGGATGATGGGTCTTTGCCGGGTTTGGGGATTGCAACCACTTTGGCCTTTCTCCAGACAGGAGGGATGGTTTTTTTGTGCCATACATGTGTTCAGCATCTCCATGAGCCAGGTCTTTGCGTTAGGTCCCAGGTGCTGTATCATTTCTGCCAGTATGTCATCAATCCCTGCTGCTTTTCCGGGTTTCAGCTTACCCATGCCTACCCATTGGAGTTTCGAGTTGTTCTATGTCGAAGGGTTTGGTGAGAGGGCTGGCTGGTTGTGGTTGGTCTGATACCACTGTGCGATGGTGTTCTCCTGTGGGTTGGCGGCGGTGTTGGTTACGGCCGTTGGCCACCAGCTGTGATGCAACCGAGTTTGCTGTGACCGTTGTGATTATGGGTGGTGTGGTGTGGTCTTCGCCAAGACGGCGGATTGTAGCCCATGCCTTCCTGCTGTTATTTGTCATATTGGTGTTCTCTATCATTTCCTTCCAGACTTTCCTTCGTTCTTCCCCAACTTCACTGATCAGGGTCTCTCCAAGTTCCATGGTGGTAGAGGAGAAAGGGTCCTTATTATATTCCTCATAGTAGGCTTTCAGCAGGTCGCTGGATGTTTCTGATAGCCCAGGAATATACTGTGTCTGGCATCCCCTGGGTATGTGACGTCTGGCTGACCTTTTTACCAAGTCTGTGAAGTTGGAGTAGTTATTGGGAAATGGTGGTAGGTTAGATATGGAATGCTCTATCTCCTGTTGGAATGACAACCAGTCGGCTTTCCGTAGGTTGAACCTCCTGCGGAATGGGACGGTGGTTGCTTGGAGAGCGGATCTAACAGTGATGGCAATTGGCCGGTGCTGGGTATGGGGGATAGGGTCCAGGACTTCCTTCTCAGTTCTGGATGCAATGTCACTGCTTACGCATGCGAGGTCTGGGTTGTATCCTCGTTTCCATCTGGCGCTGTGGAAGGATTTGGGTAGTTTAGCGTTATGGATTAGGGTAAGGTGCTTGGACTCAAGCCAGGTCTCAACTTCATCTCCATCTTGGTTGTTGTTCTCATAGCCCCATGATGTACTGTGGGCATTGAAGTCGCCGATGCTGATATGGAATCTCCTCTTGCATCTTTCTGGTAGTTCTGTGTACAGAAAAGGGGTTGCGGGTGGTTTGTAGACTGATGTGACAGAGACATTTGGGAGGGCAACTGTGATGGTTTCCATGTTTCCTTCTGTAGTGTGGGTCCAGACTTCCTCAATCTTGAGGTTTGGTCTGCTGAAAACAGCTGATCCATACTGTCTGTGTCGGGTCTCAGCGACCAGTTTCATTCCAGGGATGGTAGGTCGGTGTTGTGCAGGGCCGATGTGGGTTTCCTGCATGCAGAGTATGTCAAAACGATTGGCCATCGTTGCCAGTATCTCTGCCTTGCATCCGGAGAAACCTTCGATGTTGATTGAGACAGTGCGGGTCCAGAGAGGGGCAGGTATCTGTGACGCTGTCGAGATCCGGCAGGCATCTTCATCATTTGATTGCGTAGGTAAGTATACAGATGTAGCAGCTAATTTAGGACAGTTTGAAACGCGAGGGTCGTGGTCGGCCCGTGAATGGCCCGTGAATGGCCCGCGATGAAGAGCCTGCCCCCAGTCTGACTTGAGACCACCCCTGTGATAAATAAATGTAATTATTGTGAAGCCAACTGCAATGGATCATTGATCCACCAGGGGGTGCAGTGGGGTTCCACACTGGAGCTCATGTGAAATCAACTTCGATACAGTAAACTGGATGTACAGTATGTCTGGTACTACTGTATAGCGGATCTTTGTTAAGATCCATATGTCACGGATAGGATCATAGTCTGTGCTAAATAAGAGATATGTAATCATTTACAAAACATCACCATGTTGTTATTTAACAAAATAATGTTGTTTAGTCGAAAAAAACGAACGAGAGGAAATGCAGCCGGCTCTCGATTTTGAATCCTAATTTAATCATCATCTTCACCACGATCATTTATGTTTATGTTCGCCGAATTGACATGAAATCACTGATAAATATGAATATTCTGTATTCAACTTCATTAAAACGTTATTAACGTGCCTAAACTCAGTAATTCACTAAAAATATTTATATTTTAATGGAGCCTTGTCAGGCAGATCAGGATCTTGATCCCTGGGTGTTATTTTTCCCCACAATGACCAAGTCGCTGCAAATTATCCCGCTTATTGCATGGCCACATTCTCAACAAAGTAACGACATGACTCCCAACACCTAATGGCCCATCAGCCACAGCTTTCTCTCTCCTCTTAGTAGCGCGCACTCCTTTCCTGTAAATTACAGGTCCAGCCAGGCAAAACAGTGCACTTCTCTTTCCCGCACTACTGTGACAGACCATGGGGCTGGGTCAGTGTTAGAAATTAAAATCAATATTCAATGACGTAATTTAGTTTAAACGCACAGTAAGCTTTGTCGTAGCAGCTTTAAAATCAGCTGGGGTCTAGAGAGAATAATCAGTTAGGTGACCACCGTACAGCAACACAATGTCCGTATTGAAAGCAATAAGGATATTTCTATTTGCAAGTATGACGTCCCCTCCAAAGGAGGGTGTACTGTTCTGAGTGAAACAGGCTCTCTTTATGGGAGGACATCAAAGCAGATTTGCATTACAACAACATTCTGGGAGGCCAGCTGATACCCCCTCTGGCACTGTATGCAAAACCATCTCACCCTACAAGACAGTGAGATATACACAGACACAGTATGCAAAACTGACTCCCAATATAACATCAGCCACTAACATATTCATATTGCTCTTCTCAAAAAGATAAATATGAACGTTAGTTTTTAACTGAAATGATCAAATAAAGTCCAAATGTCACAGTGTTTACAAACATTGACCATACCGTTCACCAGCCCCCACCCCCAGATACTGTAGGCCTATGTTGAGTATACTCTTTGTTTAAAACTAATTGGCCATCGGAATGTGTGTGTCCCAACCCCCCCCTGTGATATCTCTTCTCCAGCAGTCTGTAGGTTTGTGTTCGCATATTTATGCTGTCGCAGTTCCTAAATGACATGTTTACACCTTAAAACGATGTTTAAAACGAAAAGTAAACGTTCAAGGTTTTTATTAATGGTAATTTTCAGACTTTGAGTTGTTTAGTGGTAGCTCATATAATCTTGATTCTTGTGGTTAAACTTTTCGGTAGCAATGGTGTTTTTATTTATTTATTCATTTATTTAACAGGGACAGTGCACATTAATGAACATTTCTGTAAATGTGCCAGAGTTAGCCAAGAGGCTATTTTTCATCTGTAGTCCCTGGACAGATTTTAAAAGTCAATCTAAAACACATTTCATTTTAAACAAGTAAATACAATACATTTAAAACATGCAACATACATTACTGGGATACTTAAATAAAACAATTTAAAATACAGAACATTAAAACAAAACAAATAAAACAAAACAAAAGAACATGTTAAAACATGTTAAAACACAGGCAGTGGGTTGTAAGGAGCAGAAGATTGGGTCAGTGTTGGCAGAGCTGATTCCTCACTAACCATATTTTGAGTTTTGATTTAAATAAAGTGAATGTGGACTGGTCTCTGATTGGAGATGGGATTGAGTTCCATTGCTGAGCAGCTTTAACAGAAAATGAAGACTGACTGAAAGAACTTTTTCTGAGTGGAATAATGCAATCTCCTCTCTCTGCACCTCTTGTTACCCTAGTTGCAGTTGTGCGTATGTTAATAAACTGTCTAAGAGGAGGTGAGGTAAGGCCGTTGACAATCTTGTAAAAAAGGCAAGCATTTGCATGTTTACTGAGGTTTTCCCAGCTTAGCAACTTGGCACTAAGAGTACTGATATGTCTACCCTTTCTTTTATGAGGGTAATATCTGCCTTTTCTCTTTTGGTTTGAATTGGAGAAGGGCAATGGTTATCGATGGTGCTTTTAAAGCCTATTGTATACTAACTGTGTAATTTATATTGCTTTTCAAATGCATATAGGCCACCCATTTACACTGCTCTTCCCGTCAAGAATATGAATAGAACTTAGTTAGATCGCTTCACATTGAGGGGAAGAGGAATTTTCCCATTGGTCCCAGTCCAGTTGGTTCTTTTCACCATTCTCCCATATGTTACAAATGGCTGTCTAGCCCTGTTTGTTTTTTTGACCTTTCAGATGTTATTGTATAGCCTCTGGAGCAGAAATGAAAGAGTTTTAAAAATGTTTACGTTTTGGTAAGTTTTTAGGGAAATGTTGTAATATTGCAACGTTGGCCTTAGGTGGGAGCAGAATTTCTGTATTTCTACTCACATTGTCTGAATAAATATATTGAACAACTAAGGGTTAATTTGCAGGATTGATTGCTTACTTAGCCCTATATCAGTATATAGCATGAATAATAATCACACATCAGTCATATTTGTTATGAATAATCATTTATCATTTATTAAATAGTAAGTCGCTTTGGATAAAAGCGTCAGCTAAATGCAATTATGAAAGCCTCACTCAGGATTTTTTTTACCAAGTGTTTTTATTGCTCTTGGGGCATTAAAAACAAGATTTGAACTTTAGTTTTGTATATAATATCTGCATTTTCTCTTTTGAAAAACTAAGTCTTAGTTTGGCCACTCATTTTTAATCACACACGTCTCCCCATCCCATTCAAATTCTTGCCTGAAAGAGCAGTGTAGCCTACAGAACATGTAAATGGGTGGCATTGCCTATATGCATTTGAAAAGAAATACATGTAGTACCTACCCCCCTCTGAGTGAATACCTGTTGACTTCACATCTTGCACTGTGATCTGCATGCACTTATCAAAACATTTAATTAGGAGCAAAACACACACTTCAAGTCAGATCATCACCCTTAGCTATTTTAATTACCTCTCAAACAACCTAAACTAGTTATAAATGTTTATTTTTTACTGTCGGCCGGGTCACTCATTACTGGATCAGCTGCTGCATGAGACAGACACTGAAAAGTATTATCATCTGAAATTAATCATTATGTTATTAGTATTAAATACATATAAGTATTTTTACAGCTTGTATTTAGAAATACTCTGTTGTAATTATTGATGCATACATGTGTTCATCCATTCAATGTGGCATCAGCTATAATGGGGTTAATGTATGATATTACTTAATAATACAATACACTATATAATATATGATATGATAATTACATTTTAATTTGATTCATTTCTTATTTCATAGTTTCTCATCATTATTATAACAGTTCTGTTTCATATGAGTGTTGAGAGCTGTATCCATAAATCTCTTAATTTTGCCCTCAAAGTGCACCAGATTGATGCATTTAACTTCAATTTAAAGAAAAACATCTTCTGTTGCCAAAGTGCTGTACATATAATAAAAATACCCTACAGTAAAGACACTTTACAGCAAATACAACAGCACAGTTTGTTCAGAATATCAGTATGAGTATGAGCACCCTCTGTCCTTAGACCCTCACATCGTACAAGGAAATACTTCCAGAGAAAAACCCACATTTCAAAGGGAAAAATGGGAGAAACCTCGGGGAGAGCAACAGAGGAGGGATCCCTCTCCCAGGATGGACAGAAGTGCAATAGATGCCGTGTGTAAATCGAAGAGATAATACATTTTACAGCGTATGTAGACCGCATGACAAATAAAGAAGTGTAATGTAAACATTTACATTATTATTATGATTATTTAATATATAAAGACTATATATTATTGAATTACAAGATTAGATATACTTTATTTGATCTAAAATATTGATGTGTTCAAATGCTCTTCTAAACAAAACTGAAAGTCCATGAAAAGTTGTCTTTCTGTATTTGTGAATGAAGCGCCATCTCCTGGTTAAATCCTGAAATTGAAAATCTGGCAACGCCCTCTTGGAAAATAGTGGGAGGGCTTAACATTCCCAGATACTGGTCTTTTGCAGGTCTTAGGCAGGTAGCTGGCAGGTAGCAGGCAGGAAGCTGTAAACTGGAGTCTGAAATAAGCTGCTACATCTGTACAGAGATTGGCCTACTGGCAGTATCAGATTATATCCTCTTGGATGTATATCTCATTCAACCAGCATTTCCCAGGCTGCACCACGGGGAGGTTTCTGTATGTGCAGCCCTAATGAGTGATCTACTCTAATTCTAAAAATGTGTGAATATACATATTGATACATTCCAAACATTATCACAGCATTCATCACATTCATACACCTCACCTGCTGTGCAGTCAAAGCTGTAGTGGATGGTGATGTCTCTGCTACAGGGTTGGTTGGGTCCTAATTTGACACCCAGCTCTCTAGCTGTTTCTTTACAGCTGGCGACCATCTCCTGGTAAGCCTGACGCTCCACCCCCACGGTGCGGAGGTGTTCTTCCTGCTTCCTGAGCTTCGCTGACTTGACACAGTCAGGAAGGTTGGAGCTGCGGTAGATGGCAATGTTGTTTTTCTGACAGAACCAACATAGGTCTGTCATCTTTGACTTTGACTTTGATCGGCCTCCCAATAATGACACTGGGAGTCAGCTCCTTCCACAGCCTCCTAAATGTGCTGTTGCCAGCAGCACGGTGACCTGGAAAGGTGATTAAAGACAAAGATAGCATTGTTAGATTACTCATCATTAGTTTTTCATTGAGGCTTATCTTTCCAAGTAGCACCAAATGCTTTTCACCTGGAAAATCATATAACATTGCATAATTGTTTGTGTCAATCACTCATCACACACAACTTAAATCTTTAACGTGTAACAGAACACACAGGCCCTCTTCAGCACCCGTGGTCTGAGGGCTGCTGTCAGTGTCAGGGCTGTCTGACTCTGAATCGGAGCCGGATAACGGGGCAACTTCAACCGGTGCCGTCAAAAAGTAATCAGTGATCAGCTGAACCCATTGCTCATCAGAGGCTGTCCCTCTCACAATGTTGGAGTTCAACAGTCTTGCGATTTGCTCTTCTCTGGAATCCATCGATCTGATTAGCGGCTAATAAATTGTCAAAGTACGGAGGAAAAATATTTTCGTTTTACTGGGGGAATATATATTGTGTGTGTGTGTTTGTGCGTTTGTGTGTATTGTGTTTGTTTCCCGGGGAAAACACTCACAAGAAACACCGGCTGTTGTTATGCCAGCTGTGACGTTACGTTACTCCGCTTGTAATTATGCCTTTACAAGCTTCAAAGTGGTATTTATCATCTGAATTTGGCGAAACGAGTTTAATATTCTGAAAGCCAAGACTTTGTTTATTTAAAATCAGATGAAAATAAACTGTCACGGACTCTGGCGTGTTATCTATTACTATACGCTTTTCATTCATAATGTCAGCCGGAGGGAGGGGGAGCAGCGCTGCGGAAGAGCAGCGTGAGAGCTGTCATCTTCCCTTTACAAGCTTCAAACATGTATTTATCGTGTGATTTTGGAAATAAAAGTTTCAGATTCTGAAAGCCAAGACTTTGTTTATTTGAAATCAAACAAAACACCAAAACCCCGAAAGACTAGTTTTTTACACAAATCCACGTTTATTTTTAAATGAGCCGTTGCGACTTCCGACTGATTTCGATAGAGCGGGTCACATATATCCCTTATAGTTTAATTTCAGAGCGAGCTAAGGAACCGAGAGAATCAATCACTAATACCGTTAACCAGCAGCAATGACATTATTGTCTTGCTGACACTGCATTCACTTTGGTGTTGTGCTGACTGAGCTCGCAACTGATGCCTAATAGAGTCTTCTTCCAATCTAGGTGGTAACAATGTGGCTCAGACTGAAAATTAAATTAATAAAATGTATTCAGACAATACTTAAATCATATGTATCTGATGCTTCTTTAAAAGGAAAGCCCTACTTTTAAAAATGTTTTGCATTTTTGTGATCACATTTCTTTTTCAGCACTACACTTGATCACGATAAAATGAAATGAAAATAAATACAAATTGGTAGATTTATACACTAGTTAGCTTGTATTAAAAGCAACATTATTTCACGCAGGGTATTAACTACAGGGGTCCCTCAGGGCTCTGTACTTGGTCCCCTCCTCTTCTCCTTGTACACAAACTCGCTCGGATCTGTCATTAGCCCGCATGGTTTTTAATACCACTGCTACGCTGACGACACCCAATTAAGTCTGTCCTTTCCTCGCTCAGAGACCCAGGTCGTTACACGCATCTCTGCTTGTCTAGCGGACATCTCTCAGTGGATGTCTGCTCACCACCTCAAGCTAAACCTTGACAAGACTGAACTGCTTTTCCTTCCGGGAAAAGATTGTCCCACTCTTGACCTAACAATCAACATCGGCACCTCTCTTGTTTCCCGACTCAGACTGCAAGGAATCTGGGTGTGACCCTAGATAACAAACTGTCCTTCACTGCAAACATCGCTGCTACAACCCGCTGCTGCAGATACACGCTTTATAACATCAGGAGGATACGTCCCCACCTGACCCAGAAAGTGACGCAGGTTCTGGCCCAGGCTCTCGTCATCTCACGCCTTGACTACTGCAACTCCCTCCTGGCTGGTCTACCTGCATGTGCCATCCGACCTCTGCAGCTCATCCAGAATGCAGCGGCTCGTCTGGTCTTCAACCTTCCAACATTTTCCCACACCACGCCGCTCCTCCGCTCACTTCACTGGCTTCCAGTTATTTCTAGAATCCAGTTCAAGACAATGGTACTTGCGTACCATGCTGCGAATGGATCTGGCCCTTCCTACATCCAGGACATGGTTAAACTGTACACCCCAACACGTGCACTCCGCTCTGCATTGGCCAAACGGCTCGCTGCACCAGCACTGCGAGGAGGACCCAAGTTCCCATCAGCAAAAACACGTCGGTTTGCTATCCTGGCTCCAAAATGGTGGAATGAGCTCCCCATTGAAATCAGGACAGCAGATAGCTTGCACATCTTCCGGCGCAGACTGAAAACTCATCTCTTTCGACTCCACTTCGAGCGATAGAATTACTAACAAAGAATTGCTAACAAAGCACTTATATACTAATAAAGGACTGGCTTATCTAAAGCCAGTTGAGTAGCACTTGAAATGTTTTAGCTCTATGAAACCTGATGTACTTATATGATTCTGTTTTCTTCAAGTTTGTATCTTGTTGGTCGAATGCACTTATTGTAAGTGGCTTTGGATAAAAGCGTCAGCTAAATGCAATGTAATGTAATGTAATGTAACAAACATGGATCCCCAGTGAGAATTTCCAGGGTATTCGGACCACCCTCTGTGTGTTAAGTCACTTCCTAATCAGTCATCAATAAAGTATGAAAAATGTATAAGGCAATGTTATTTGCAAAGTGTTCTCCACAGAAAGAACTCAATGCAGGTGATCGGAAAGGAGATCATTTATGTCAAAATGGTTTAACAACTTCATAAATTCTTCATAATATATATTTATTCTCTATTCATTTAAAAAATACAGTCTTCTTATAGTAAATAATGCAATTGAAATGTTGTTGGTCATACTCATTACCACTTAAGGTAGCAGAATCAATGACTCTTATGATTCAAGAAAATAAGTGTTTTAGTTTTACCATTCAATCAAACTCTCTTTTGAATCAGCGGTGTGGATGCTGGCATCAAAGGATGTGCATCAGGAAAGGTTAGAGCTATCATGGTTCATGTGCAAATTGAAGTTTAAAAGGCATGTTTTCATAAAGTGTAGTAAAATAATATGAAAAAGCAAAAAGAACGCAAAGACAAAAAAAATAAGTGATGTATGTAATGGCAAAACGTTTAATAATTGGGCACCTTTTAGCACCTCATGGTGGCTGTAGATGACAGATCTGATTTGTCCTCGTGAGATATTGGATTATTTCTCCAAATCTTTGAAAATCTATCCTAAAGATGTAAAATGACCACCACAGAGAAGCGCTCCAACAGCAGATAAAGACCAAAAATACTTTTAAATCATTTTTTTTTCTCCCAACAAGGTAAACTATTTAGCACAAATAATCCTTAGTTGCTACCTCATATCTGCATGCTTATTCAAGTGTGTGGCAACTGCATTAAAGTCTTTGCAATATTTAATAATCTCATTCATGTATAGTAGAAAGACAAATCAATGAGTTACACAACCCATCTGTGCATTCCTTTGAAACTCCTTACAGGCAGATGAGAGAAAGGCCCTCGGCCAGCGATGCAGAGCTGTCATACACCTGACACTGAGGTACCTGTTAGACTTTCACCTTGGCTCTCACCTTGGCTCTCACCTTGGCTCTCACCTTGGCTCTCACCTTGGCTCCTTGTCAGTTTAAAGGCTCCAATATGGAGAAAAAAACTACAATATTGAACACTGATCTTCAAAGCAGCAATATTGTTTACTATAATGCAGATGTATCAATGTTTGATGACGTTCTGTGCACAAGATGCTGTAAAGTAGGCTATTTACATATGAAGGGTTGAAATAAATACTACAGCTCAGATAATACACTATTCATATACAATATTCAAGTATATAAATGCAGAAACAGACAGCTTTTAAACTTTTCTTCCCCTAGCATTTTCAGGTTGTCTAATATGTGGTGCTGCTGTAGCAAAGACGACTGGATCACTTTCTGTTTTTCTCAGAGCTACAAACACCACAGGACATTCTTGTTTCCCAACAATTAGTTACTGTCAGCTTGTCAACAACAACAAATAACAGTAAGAAACCTAAAGAACAAAAAAAGGCAAAGTAAAATACCTGATAACATAAACAGGTAACGGAATGTTTCCTTACCTACTGATCTAGTCTAGAAATAATGTTTTTTTAAAACTTCTTCAAGCTTTCTTTGCATCCTCCCTCAACTGGGCTTGTTTATTGGGTATAATTAGGGATAGTTACTGTAAAAAAAATGTCAATAGGCAGTTATGGGCTTTTATTGTGAAAAGGAGATTGTGACGCAGAGGCAGACTTAATTGTATTGTAAAGGAAGGCTTAAAGGGACCCATGTAAACATAGATAGTGTCATTATTCTATAGCCTTGTGTAATCAACCATTACCTCATCATGATCAGTTAAAACAAACATGTCTACTTTTAAGTTACATTTATAATGTATTGAAAATGTATTTAAAAAACTATATCAACCATGTTTACCATCTTAAAGAAATCAATAGAAGAGAGGGGAAGCTGTCCAACTGTTGCCGTAATGTAATATTAATACCAATTAAGCCCTGAATACCAGATCCCTGCAGTGGCGGTTTTGACCACCCATCATGCAGTCAGTTGATTTAATCGAAGTAGCGAGGAGCAGATGTCCAAGGGAGAGGTTTAAAGGAAAGGATTACAACTCAGTAAAACAAATAAGAGTAGTAATCTGTGTTTTTTTAAGTTAATATAACATGTGTCAGTTTTTATTTGACAGCTATGGTTCATCTTGTGAAAGGAAATATACCGGGGACATTAATTACCTTTTCACTCCAAATGTAACTTAATTATCACAACACATTCTTTCAATGATTGATCAATGCACTGTCCTTAAGCCTCTGTGTTTTATTAGCAGTCCTTACAAATCTACATTTTTACGAGATCAAGATTCAACACAGTACTAAAGAAGTTCCGATTGTGTCTTGCTGAAGGTCGGCATGAAAAGTCATATATCCCTTATAGTTTAATTTCAGAGCGAGCTAAGGAACCGAGAGAATCAATCACTAATACCGTTAACCAGCAGCAATGACATTATTGTCTTGCTGACACTGTACTCACTTTGGTGTTGTGCTGACTGAGCTCGCAACTGATGCCTAATAGAGTCTTCTTCCAATCTAGGTGGTAACAATGTGGCTCAGACTGAAAATTAAATTAATAAAATGTATTCAGACAATACTTAATCATATGTATCTGATGCTTCTTTAAAAGGAAAGCCCTACTTTTAAAAATGTTTTGTTTTTGTGATCACATTTCTTTTTCAGCACTACACTTGATCACGATAAAATTAAATGAAAATTGGTAGATTTATACACTAGTTAGCTTGTATTAAAAGCAACATTATTTCACGCAGGGTATTTCCTATAATTTAAATATTACAAAACAGTTTTTAAAACTATAATTATGAATATCTGTATGAATTGATTAATTGATTGACTCTTTCAGAGTTGTTGACATATTAACACCACAAACATGGATCCCCAGTGAGAATTTCCAGGGTCACTTCCTAATCAGTCATCAATAAAGTATGAAAAATGTATAAGGCAATGTTATTTGCAAAGTGTTCTCCACAGAAAGAACTCAATGCAGGTGATCGGAAAGGAGATCATTTATGTCAAAATGGTTTAACAACTTCATAAATTCTTCATAATATATATTTATTCTCTATTCATTTAAAAAATACAGTCTTCTTATAGTAAATAATGCAATTGAAATGTTGTTGGTCATACCAATTACCACTTAAGGTAGCAGAATCAATGACTCTTATGATTCAAGAAAATAAGTGTTTTAGTTTTACCATTCAATCAAACTCTCTTTTGAATCAGCGGTGTGGATGCTATGGAAGTGGTATATGTAATGGCAAAACGTTTCATAATTGGGCACCTGTTAGCACCTCATGATGGCCGTAGATGACAGATCTGATTTGTCCTCTTGAGATATTGGATTATTTCTCCAAATCTTTGAAAATCTATCCTAAAAATGTAAAATGACCAAAAATATTTTTAAATTTAGCACAAATAATCCTTAGTTGCTACCTCATATCTGCATGCTTATTCAAGTGTGTGGCAACTGCATTAAAGTCTTTGCAATATTTAATAATCTCATTCATGTATAGTAGAAAGGAAAATCAATGAGTTACACAACCCATCTGTGCATTCCTTTGAAACTCCTTACAGGCAGATGAGAGAAAGGCCCTCGGCCAGCGATGCAGAGCCAAGGCTCTCACCTTGGCTCTCACCTTGGCTCCTTGTCAGTTTAAATGCTCCAATATGGAGAAAAAAAACTACAATATTGAACACTGATCTTCAAAGCAGCAAGGTTGTTTACTATAATGCAGTGTTCAAATTGGACCCTTGACATGCACATTCAGTAAAACAACAATCAATGTGACTATCTTCTGAATATGGTAGGGCTGGTTCCAGCTGATCAGTATGTAGGTTCTCCTCTTCAGTCAACCTGGCATCAAGTGTTGTGTTCATGCATGTGTTTCTCCATCCCATTATGTACACATCTATGAAAGGGAAGAGCCTCTCCTGACAGTTGACCCATATGTTCATTTATTTCTCTGATGACTTGTGTGCATACTGTTAACCCTGCTTGTTGCATAGGATGTTTCCCACACTACCCAAGGGCCCTGGACACCCATGTCAAAATGCCATTTCAAATGTTGTCAACAGCATGAAGATATCAGGAGTTGTAGGGCCCCAGGGAGGCCAGAGTTGGCTCTGGTGACAGTGATAAAAGCCAGTATCATGTTCAATTCATTTCTAGACTCAGCTTTATTTGTCCTAGTACCAGTAACTTTCCTTTGGCCACTGCAATATTATTAGTGACTTAAATAAGGCATGAATGTATGAATCCTTGCATTTCTTATTTATTTATAGGGATTGTTTGATTGTAAAATGTTTACCATGGTGATACAGCCAAGAATATAGCATACATCCACAATACAAATGCCTAGCCAGTTATTGTTACCCTAGATTGTAAGTAATAATAATAATTTTAAAAAAAAGGTAATAATTGGGCTGAACCAAATGTGCATTCCGCCAAAACAGGAATGGACAGTATAATTGTATTGACTGAACTTAATGTGTTGCTCTTGTTGTTGTTTTTCCTCGATAATAAGGAAGAAAAGTACACTTGAAATTGCCACTTCATTGCATACTCCTAGGGAGCTGTATTTCTTAATTAGCAAGATGCAACAATAAGTGTTCCATTGGGATGTAGATATTGGAAACAAGTCACACATTAACCGCAGAGCATATTAAGTTGTAAACCTCCTGTTTAAAACTCATTGTAATGTTCTCTATCGAAACTGACATCTGGAACTGTGCAGATCCAAATCTAAGCCTAAGCAACCCTAATATACTGGTGGACATCTTGGGAGTTGACATCCATTCAATCATGTTTATTTCAAACTTGGCACATTGTGATTACGAAGCTGTACTGTACGGATTTGGTTCATTGTTGTTAATGTTTAATGCCATACGCGTATGTATGACTCAACTTTCAGCAGGTAGTAATTCACCTGAAACATTTCCAAACCCCATTGCACCACTAGCCTCTGACAATAACATAACTTGTTTTGAATAAAAAGCTACACAAGTACATTTCAAGCTCTGTATTTTGAGTTATCTCTGTTCCATTCTTAAAATTGTTCATAATTGCATTTGAGCTTTATCTTACAGGTGTTTTTTCGTTATTCTTCTCTGACCGTCTCCTTTTATAAGCAGATCATGACAACAAAGTGTGATTACAATGCCTGAGTCATTACGATTTCCAATGTTATAGGTTTTAATAAGACTGATGGACATGGGCGGCACCAGAGATTTTCTGTTGGGGGTGCTGTGGGGTAGCTTGCCGCTTCATAGAGGTTGCTGAAACATGTAGGGTTTCCCATTAAGGTAGCTATGGGCTACAGTGAAATGTTCTACTGCAACACTCCCCACACGCACATACAGTACACCCGCGACTGTTACAGTACAATGAAGGCTCGATAATCAGCTCACGGCATATAGGAAGGATAAAGTGCTATTTTTTTATAAGTGGGGGGCGGACCAGCCTCCTAGCGGGGTCCGGGGGCATGCTCCCCCGGGAAGATTTAGTTTTTAATTATTGAAGTTAAAAGCATCAATCTGGCACACTTTGAGAGCAAAATGAAGAGATCTATGGATACCTCTCTCAACACCCATATGAAACAGAACTGTAAACAGATGTACTTTTTCTTTATGGATATTTCACTAATCACTCCCCTTTTAAACTATATTCTTATTTTACTGTCATATAATATTTCATACCTGTTTTTAATTTATTCTCTTATTGTTTTATAGCCTAACTATAATGATCATATGGTGTGCCTCGGAAATACTTGTTTACATAAATGGTGATCAAACTGTTTTGAGACCCACTGAGATAACTTAGTTAACTATCTAAACACTGAGAGTCCTTGACCTCACTGAGCTGACGTTATCTGACAGGAGGGGACTTTCCTTTCACTTAGTTGTAGAAACAGCTTCTAATATCCGTTAGCGCAACAACAACAATCTTGCTCTCTCTCTCTCTCTCTCTCTCTCTCTTGCTCGCTCACTCGTGCGCTCCCGCCACACACACGGAGCCGAGCTTGAATGAAACACCCAGAAGTAGGCTACTTGTACTGTACTGTAGCATATCATTTTCGAATCAATCATTTTTCAAATTGTGAATTTCACATATATAAAAAAAAAACATACATTTCTTGGGGTTGCTTAGCAGTTGCTAGGCCAATTGTTGGTGTTGCTGTAGCAACTGTAAGCTACCGCCTGGCACCGCCCCTGCTGATGGAGGATTGTCAAGATTAAAAAAACATGAAACACCAGAATATCAGTCATTTCTGCTCACAGGTAAGGATGAAGGAATGCCTTGTTTGTATATTTCTATTTCCCATTACTGAGGCTTTTAGTTTGATATAATATGAATGGAAATCAAGACATTTTGAAAAGTTTTTCCAATTTGTCTAAAGCCATGATTTGTGTGTGTTTGTGGGTAGCAACTCTGTTTGCCCCATGACCTAACATGACATGCACTGGAGCGATAGAAAGAGAGATAACAAGAGAAGGGGTACATCTCCAAGACAAGGTTGAAATGGATAAGACATTAACTGGTGCTCCTTACTGATACAAACATATCACACACTTCATACTTCTCATCAGTCCCCAGATGTAATGTTGGGAAGTTCCATATCAGAGGGGAATCTGTTAAAGTCACATAGAAATGTTACTGTTATGGATCCCATCCATTCACAAATGTGACAAGGGAGAGCACTATTAAAAGGGATATGTCCAAGGTAGGGCTTCAAGACGAGGGGTTTCAGCTGTGTCAGGACAAAATCGATGCACATCGGGGGAATAAATGGGCCAATCACTCAGACGGTCAGCCATATTGAGCGGGTGGCAACAGGCCACAGGCTAATAACAGTTAAGAGACACATGAGAGAGTGCAGATTATATGAAATATGAGAGTATGGTTTCTACTGTACATTAGAGATGTGGGTCCCAGGCCACATGCAACAAGGGAGTTGTACAGTAGCTCTGATAGCTTAACGTGCTGTAAATTGAGAAAAACACAACCAGAGCCCGAAATGCGCTGCTTACAGGAGAATGGAAACAGTTTCCAGCGGACACTACACATTCTTTTTTAATAAAGTAATTCAAGTCTGCATCAGTGGTGTTTGACTTTAAGCTTAAATGGTTATTTGAATGTATTGTTATTAAAGGCACCTTTTGGTAGTCTATCAAGATTCGTTTTTGCCTGTTATTGATCTTTCAACATTAAATATTCTGCCGAAACAAATACAAATCATTGTTAAAAAGGCTAACAATATCCTAGTCTGTTGTGGTTACTTTCAAAATGTTCGAAGAATCATTCAGATGAAAGTAAAAAGAAAGAATGAAAATGTTTTAAACGGTTTAAAACAAGTTCAAAGAACATGAACAACAGCAATAGTAATATTTGAAAGGCGAAGTCATGTTGGTTATTTAATATGTTGGAATGAAATCAATGATTTGGATGTTTGCTTGAAACATGAGTGAGTACGTCATCAATCTAACTGTCAGGTAATCAAAGGCTTAAGTAAAGACATTGTTCAAGGTTTGACCTTCTAGAGTCCAGGGTTACTGCCTAATCGTTATGTCAGTAGATTACCTGCTTTATTCCTTTCAATAGAATGATTTTTTTCTCCTCCAAAAGCATTTTCCTCACGTCACAACTGCTCTCCTTGGGAAACAGGAGATCAGGACTGAAAAACTGATGACATGATTCAATACTGTATGCATAAAAAAGTTTTTTTCCACGTATAAAAGTCCAGGTGGTACTGTACTGTAGGTGGATGATTATTCAAATGCTTATAAAAAGGCACGTTTTATTGCAGACTGGCTGAAAGGGTTCCCTTTTTTTGTGGCTCCCAAGATCATTTTTTCATGGTAAAGTGAGTTGACTAAAGTTCAATCTTTTTCTTTTTATTTAAATTAAGATACTGCACTTTATAAAAATCTAACCAGTTCAAATGATGTCAATTTGTTTAGAGCATTTGACATACAGTATGTCATTTATCAAAAGCCAACATGTAGTTATCACATCCATCTCCTCCTGTTTTGTAGCACACACTCACCCATTTTAAAAGGGATTCATACACACGTTGATGTCATCATCCAATAAAAGGAACAATCAATAATGATGATAACTTAATCACAGAGCTGATGTTTGTGATGCAAACAAATTGGAATATAGTTGTAAATGTTTTTCAAAGCAAATCCTTAAAGGCCTGTCTAGTATTTTAAAGTTTAAACTGTTTGAATTACAGTAGATGATAATTGATTGTTTCTTTGATCAATTAAAAGTTATTGCGACCATAAATAAGGGAAGACATCTGGATTGTTCTTTGATATGCAAAAGAAGATACTGGAGCATTCCCTTTAGCCAGTCCTATAGCTGCATCTGTCTCTGCCTCCAAAATCAGATGCCATAAACCTCCTTCCCACAACTGCCATTTATCTGCAAAGAACTACAGAAGGATGCTTCAATGCATACAGATTAAGGTCATTGCTAGGGGTGTGCTGTGTCTGTGTATACACTATATGTATCAGGCTCTCCAATATGCTGCACAGCTTTCAGGGAAGGCCATTGAATCGTGGGACACCTGTGTATTGAGAAAGGGCAGCTTCTGCATTGATTCTGACGAGAGCTATTTTATCCTTTTGCCTGCCGAGGCTCAGGTCTTCTGGCAGACACAAGGAATCTATATCTACACTCTGTTTTATGTTATGCAAATGTTAATTATAAAGTGTTTGAACACAAGGCAATAGCTAAAAACGGTGCACGGGGGCTATATCAGACGAATACTTGTAATTGATAAGACCAATTACATCTGTTTGCCATTTCCCATTTCTTAACGGTCAATTGCTGCCAGGAATTTGTTTTGATTGACAACAGTGGGTAAGAACAAATGACACACTAAAAAAACACTGTCCCATTTCTTCCTGTCTTTTAAGTTAATCCTTTTATTTAAAACATATTTTCCCATTACAAATTGCTCCAGTGCATCCAACCAACCAGAGCAAAAACTCCTAGCTGTTTGCCTAAAAACACGAGTGGAATAAAGACCAGAAATGAAGTAGTCATGGATGAGCAGATCCATTCTTCTTATTTCAGGTTGCCCCTGCAGATCAGAAAGCTGGACTAAGAGCCAGCATGGCAGAACATGTCCTGTAGCATATGAGCAAAGGACCACCTCTGCACCACAATCCAGCACTGCAGGAATGTACTAATGTCCTCTCTGAAGAGGACAGTATTGATAGCTTTGGGGCTTGATCCTCTGAGGGCCACATTTCTAAACTGAATATGAATATGTCACAAGGGTCTGACAAGGCCTGTCCTATTTCAAAGACTGCTCCAAATGCAGATGAGAAATATAGCCTTCTCTCGCCAGACTTTGGAGGACACAGTCAGCCTGTCCTTTGTTGCCTTCTGTATTCGAAGATCTTGCACTGACTGAAATATTCCACCATCGAACAATGTTAGCAAATACTACAAAACAAGGTTCTATTTGCATACAGATGGTGATCTGTCATCAGTAAATCAATCATATAAACTAAACTAACAGAAATGCTGAATGGAAAATAATGGAAACCAGGCATGTTTTAATATTTGTTTTTGATTGTAGTCCCGATATGCTTCTAATCTCAGGGAGCATATTGTCTGTCATTGGCCAAATGTTTAAAACAAGTTCATACGGTTTGTAGTCTTGTATTAACTATTTCCCATCAATTTGTGGCTGTTCTCTGTAGATAAACATGGCAATATGAATATATTTACTTTAAATGTAGACATTCAGAAAGTCAAGCACTTTTGATTTGAGGTCTTCCAATTAACACACATGTGAGGCAAATTGTGTGCAGTGTCTTTGGAAATGCCCGGGCAGTGACCGATCAAGCACATCATATACCGTAGCTAAGGACATTAATTAGGGACTCTGAGGGACAATGACTGTCCTCACAGATCAACAAAATCATGGACTTTGTTTACATATAATTTTTAAAGACTGTTTTCAAAAAGAATATTGGTTTGAGTCTTTTGGATCGTAAAATATGACATCAATTCTCCTTACGTTCTTTTGCTCAAGGGAGTGTGGAGTCAATGGCTGTCATTGAGTTGGAAAAACAGAACCCAGAATCGACCTCGCCCGTTTCTTTTCCCAGGCGCATCATGTCTACAGCTGTATCTGATCCTGTCCAACGTGAATAAGCTGAACTCAATAGCTATCTTTGCTGCAGCCTTGGACTGAGAAAGAATGCCTGAATTGGCAGATAGGCTACCAAACAAGCCCCCTTAGGTTTATCAGGCAAGGAGAAAAAAAAACAGTAAACAGACCGCCATCTGATGGGCTTTTAAAATGGAACAGGACAGCACACGGACTCTGTCTGCCAACCAGCACTGTTAGTTCATCTGGCCTGAAATCCATTTAAGACAACAATCACACTAAAATCCTAAAGAACAAACTAATCAATTACTGGAAATGTTTCTTTTGTTATTACTTTCGTCATAAAGAGGACTTTGTTACGTTTTTTTATATATTCCATGTATCTTGCTCGAGCAGTGAAAACTGAATAAGCTGTTCATTTGATCATTCAATAAAGGCTATTTAAATGTTTATCACTATTTGACCTCCTGTCTTCTGACACCTCAGCAAGCTCTATTTTCAGGTCAAATGTTGCCACATACTTTGGTTTATGATCTGCAAAATGAATGACCTTTGCATTTGCCTGACCTGGTCAAAAATATTTACATGAGCTGGTTGCTCAGTGTAACAATAATCAGATCTAAATGTTAAGCTGTAAACTGAATTACATTTTTAAACTTTAGAAATGGAAACTGGTGTGTTGTTTTTTGACTTGAAGTTGTTCTCACTTGTTTTTCAGTATGAGCAGTGTGACTCTGGGATGACAGTAATGTGAATTGAGGGTATTCACTAAAATGTGTGGGACAGTGAAGAAAGGACACAGATGGCAGGTAGTGCCTATAGGCTTCTCAACTTCATATTACAAGCAGAAAATAATGACAAAAAAGGAAAGAAAATGACAAATATGATTAACGAGCAGCGCCCACACTTGTAGGGTGTTGGAGTAATCCTGCCTCCTCAAATGTTAGCTGACATTGTACGAGGAAGCTCTTGACAACTTAATTGGCGCTTATTTGACCATACAAAACATCACACCAGGATAGTCAGAAACATGTACATACACATTTACACAAATGTAATGGATTTAAGGAACAGTTTACAGATGCATGAAAGCATATCGAAATAATAGGAAGTACTATGATCTACCAATAATTCAAAAATGTATTTCAATGTTTAACCATTGATAACGTTTCATGTAATTATTCATAGAAAGTTTACTATTGAAATGTTCTACTTACCTATTTACAATTTGTGTATTGTGCACTTTATATTATATGATTTTTTTGTTTTATTTTATCCACATATTATTGTGTGAGAAATTGGGTTTGGAAAGTCGGTGGGACCGTTAATTGTTACAAAAAACACTTTTCCAGGTTATCAACACAGTTTGCAGAGAGCGCTTCATTGGCATGGCAAATCAAATCATTGATTAAATGTATTCGACCAGACACTGAACTTAGTTACATTTATCTGGGGGGAATCAGAGAAGTGAAAGAATAGGGACTTCATTATTTTCAATATGACAATAAGGGAAATAATGTGTATGAGAGTTCTGCAGCAATAACTTTGAATGCTCCATTAGCAAATGAAATAAATAGGCCTTTTAAGCTGGCAGAGACAGATAACAGCGGGGACAAACATGTGGTCTGTTTAGTGTCTCACAAAGCTGTCATGTGTCCATCTGGGATCCACCTGTTTGGCTGATGATGGTGAAGAGATTTTGACAGCATTGTCAGCTGCAGTCAGGCAGAGGCAGTACAACAGATCGCTCTCAACTGAATAGATGGGTCTGCTTTAAGTAAGAAAAGGTACTCTTGGTGAGGACTTGAACCAGTACAAGTCACACTGCAGTAAAGTGTGGTTTGAAGTACTTTAGCTATCCACACACAGACAGCACTGACCAAATGGCTGAGGTTATTTGGGTTGCTAGGCAATAGGAGAAGGGCAGGTTCACTACAGTCACAAAGCTTGTTTTATTTAACAGGAGGGGAAGTGCTATACTTCTTTCAATCAGAGTTCCTGTTGAGCAATGTCAGTGTCTGTGTAGGCCAGGTCTGAGATTAAGGCCATAAGTGAAAAAAAGTTGAAACACATTTTTCAGTGGATAGTAGAAACAGAAGTTATTGGTAGCAGCAGATGAGAACAGACCGTTACAAGTTTTAATCTGAAAGAGAACAACAACTATGGATGTCTCCTGCTTGGTAGCGTGAACATGTTACATTTTTTTCATTATAATTTCCTCCTGAAATCTTTGTTTCAGTTTTAAAGCGCAATTTTAGAAACATAATCCAAGACTAGTATAATGTCAAACTGGTGAGGAGTGCAATCCCCGTTCCTGTCCTTTCGCTGCTCAGACGCACTATCTCTGGTCTGTGCATTAATACGGCACATGCCTCTGAAGCGTATGTTGTCGGCCACCCCTGAGACTAGGAATGTCATGGATGTTCACACACACTTTCATCCACAACCACACTGAACAGCGGTGCATTGTTGAAGGCAACAGTCTGTTGGATGTGTACTCTGCTTTTTCAAGAATGTGGCTAGTAACAATCTTGCAGAGAGACAGCAAGTCTTATATCCTGTATATTTGGAGGGTTACCTGGTAGGAAAACTGCACTTTGTACTGAAGCTCTGGGAACACTAGTTATTGCAGATTTGGGTGTCAACATTAATTCATCATTGTGGTTAATTAGTTGTATCACAAACTTAATTTAGCATCTTGAAATTATTGGACCAGACTAATGCAGTATTTAAGAAGTGACATCATGTCAATACTAAAGCATTTGCTTTCTTACGCACCACTGAAAATGGCTTTGCATGCCCTTGCTGCCATGTGTGTCATAGGTCGCTGACGCCCACGCCAGTAAAAAGGCACACTAAAATCGGTTTATCTCCAGATAAGGTTCACAATGAGTTATTTGACAATGATAGATGCAGGATTGTGAAAGGTTGATGCACATAAAAACAATGTAGAAACTTTAAGCAATGAGTGAGCTGTAATATTTAACTTTACTAAAGCTCTGTCAAATTAAATTAAAATACATATGACCTCCTTTCTAATAACATTCCGATTAATAGCACAAGGAATGAGATAATAGATGCATTTACCATTTTAGCAGGCATGAGGTTGCAAGATCAAAGGGCGAAAGAGTCATGATGAATAAATATCACTCATTTGCTAAAATGCTTTACCACAAACTATGCTGCTTGGTATTTCAATTGCATCACAAGTCGATATCCCGCGTCCTTCAGTGTGCACATTAATCTTCTCTGTCATTAATGTTTATCAATTAATCAATCAAACAATTAGGATGCATACACTCTGGAATGTTATCTCTAAAATCAACCTTACTTCTTCACTTTTTGTAGTTTCAATACATCTACTATACTAAATCAAAATATACCCTTAAAGTGTCCATTGAATTGGTTAAATACTTCATCTATTAGATGTTTAAAGTAAATCACAATCAAATACAACATCTAAGTTAATAAAAAAAAGAACATGATATGCCCCTCCTATGTATTTAATGAGACTGCTTGTAATTGTTATGTGTCCTTTCTGTTATTCATTATTAAAATAGGTGTGTCATTTGTGATAGTCTGGTTGCATCTTATCATCAATAAATCCAATATGTCTTGCTCAGTCTCACACTCACACTGGATTAGGATGAAGACCCTGGGTCGCTGGAATGTGACAGCAATACTATAGCTCCAGAAGTGAACATGAAGCCAGACAACCACAAGGCTAATGTTTTTTTGCAGCTGTGTCTCATAATGACTTGTTCAATAAAGTGCTTCAAAATTCTCAGGACCCCCTGACCAAATGACAGAGTGACTTATACTGGCTGCTGGTCTCAGCTAAAAACTATCTTTCGTTCCCTCTCTGTGCTTTTCTCTGCAGTCAAATCTCACCCACCAGCTTACTCCTTCTGGGCAATGTTGTCTCAAGTTTCTGTTCCACTACATCTCTCGTCCTAGCATTTGCCTCTACCAGTAATAATTGCTCGAGTCAGAATCCTTTTAAATGCGAAGATCTGTGAAAAGTGTAAAGTTAAAGGCTGGCGGTTTTGGTGCAGTCAAACCCTGCATGCATGATGCCTTGAAAAGCCCATTTACAGCATTCCTGCAAAAGCTTTGATAACGTATCATGTTCAGGCCCATCATTGTGGATTTATTCAAAAATCTTACAGTTGCACAAACAAATAATAACATGAACACACAGTTGTGCTATAAGTGTGCCTTATTAACAACTGAAACCCAGTCAAAGACTGAGCACAGCCGAGGACATATATATTTCTTACATTCCTTTTTCAGTCAGATTGTGCCGCGGTGTGCTATTACAGAACATACAGTACACTGTGTAAGCACAGATTTAAAGACAGAAGGATGGTCAGCATTAACCTCATTCATTACATAGACAGGTGACGGTCAGAACTCTGGCTTTAATGAGGGATAATGTTCACTTATAACACATTCTTATTATATGTACTAGAAGGAAAGGTAATGACGGCAGAAAGCTACGTTCTGTTGTATAGTATGTATGGTTAGGTATGAATATATGGGCATGTTGTGTGAAGCAAATGTGCCTTTTCTTTGTCCAGGTTACAAGCTTATTGTGTGCATGTGAATGCTTCCACACAGCTTCTCACTCAAAAGGGAGAAATAAAGGGGTGTAGTCATATAACAGACAGGCAGACAGCTGAGGAAACATAATGCTATAGATTAATACCTCTACTTGGATGTATTTCTCGGCCCAGGACAGCACCTTGAGTACCATTTATGTTGCCCTAAGCAAACAAGTTCATTAGCAAATATGATATAATATATACCAATATTTAGAAAATAAATATATTTAAAAGGTTGTGCCCTAAAATATAAATTGTTCTTGCTTATTTTCTCCCCCCTTTTGACTTGTGTTGAATGCATCTAGTCAAAAAAGATGAAATATCTAATCAAATTTAGATTACACTTGGAGAAAAGCAAAATAATTAACTTAAAAGACAAGAACACTGCTTAATTCAATGTGTATGGTTCCTATTGCATTAGAAGCAATTGAAGAAGAACCTCAACAATGATAGAACTGTACTGTTGGCATTGGGACTCAACAAGTACAAACTGTTCCAATATTTATTGAAAAAGCATCAAGCTGAATCAAAGCCCAAGGTTTCAAATCAGACCTTCAACAGGGGCAAACGTGAGAGGTCTTATTATATCTGTACATCTTTTGTGATGCAAGGAATATGTATACATGGCCCCTGAGAATGTAAAAAAAAGAAAGAAAAATATACTGTATGAAAACACAAAATAGAAATAAAAAAACCCAGTTCTACTCTCAGTGTCCCAACTACAAGCTATGCTTTTTTTTTGGCATATACAAACTCATACTACAGATCTAGCTATTATACAAAATCTGGTTCTCAAAAGCCTCGTATACACCATCTGCAGAGATTTTCACCAAGAGGTATGGGTGTCTGGAGAAGATTGGAACTGCCAAGAATCGTCTCTCTTCGATGGCATCTGTTGCTGGATTTCTGACACTTTCTAAATCAGTACACTGTTATTCTCATTCCTAAGGTAGGGGGGGAATAGCTTTTTAACTTTTCATCTTTGGCTGCCATGTGTTGTGGCAGCCCTTTCCCTGAGAAAGCATATACTGTAGGGAACCAGGTTTTTATAAAGCTCCAAAGCCATTTGACAATCCAACTCGGTCATTCATAGTTAGACTTTATGATGACTCTTCTCTATACATTAGGATTTTATTCTATACAATATTCACCTCATAGATTAATGTTGCTTGCTAAAAAAAAATTGGGGTAGATAATCATTTGGTTTGTTGCTGCTTATCAGTGTGGCAAGCCACTTTAGTTCAGCTTGAGCAGATACAAATGGTAATGGACTTTTATATAGCTCTTTTATATAGCTCTTTTATATAGCTCTTTTATATAGTGCCTTTCTAGTCTTTGCTACCCAAAAGAGCAGAGGCTTCCATACATTGTGCACCCTGCTTATCAGGAGAGAAACATTTACACGGTTCAGTATCTTACCAAAGAGTACTTCAACATGTTGCCCGCAGGGGCCAGGGATCGAACCACTCACCTTCCGATTAGTGGAAGTACTAAACCATAGCTCCACTTTTTGCATAATAATGTCCTTACTGATAAGATGTTCGTAACCAGGTATCTACATGGAAATAAGCCCCGCCTCCTCTCTGGTGTCACTAGCTTCAGTGACACAAGTAAACACAAATGATGCTGCTGTCAAACATAACTGCTAAACCACCAAAAAGGTTACAGATATTTAAAACAATGATTATTATATAGGTATTCACAACAATAAACCAATTTGAAGAGTGAAACTCAACCACCCAGTGAGATCTAGTCATCATATTTACACTTAACAAGCTGGAAGTATGCAGGGTTCTCTATGCTTGCACTGTGTTTGTATGAAGAGATGCTTAGTTTATGCTCGTAATCACCTGAAGTGTCTTGTGTAGATTACCATTACAATCTCACAGAAACAGGCTGAAGGTAAAGCTTAGCCCATCCATCTTATTACAAATCTATAGCTTTCAACATTAATAGGCTTAACTCAGCATAATCCAGATTTTTCATCTCTACTTCCTAAAACATGCAAATCCTTTTTTTGACTAAGCAAACAACCAGGGTGAAATGAGGATCTTGTAAACATGGAATATATTCTCATTTTCCAAAGGTATAGGAAGGGACTAACACTTGCTGCTATTTACAGCCGAGTACATACTTTATTGTGCAGCCATTAAAAATGACTTCAATCAGCTTCAGTCCAGCACAGAACAAGACAAAGCATTCCTCATAAAAGCCATGATAAAGACTGTCTTCTACAACTGTCTCTACACACTTTAGCATCTTGCCATTTGTGACACTTACCTTTGGTTTCAGCAATAATATAAAAAAGAAAACATGTCTCTGTGTCTTCATTAGCCACCCCTGTGTGAGCTTCCAATGTCCTCGCAGGAACCATATGGCCCTGCCCCCATGTTGCGGGACATTTACAGTATATTATTCATTAGGTTATATAGTAAACAGTATGTGGTAGTAGTATAGAATGGTAAAGTGTATAGTATTCTCCCCTCTCCTATGTGAATTATGAGTGGTTCTCGCTCCTCAGGTATGGTATGTTATTAGATAACTAAAGCAGAGGGTCGTTTTTTTTACAATGATACATTTGCATGTAATAGTCACCTCAATATCATCCTACAAAATCAACACAAATATGTGTAAAATATTGACATATTTATATGTTTTATACTACTAACACAGCCTGGGGTCAAATTGACCCCAAGGAACACCGATGCGTATACCAAATTCGTACAGGACATTGAAAAAGATCATCATGTTCATTTTATGTTTACCCATTTGTCCTCACTAAATTAGGAACAGTCATGAAATACTAAGCAAAAAAAATAATGTGAACATTTTTTTTTAGATACGTTAAACATTGAATGGGGTCAAATTGACCCCAAGGATAACAGGAGGGTTAAAGAGTTGTGAATAAATAAACAAATAACTAAGTAAATAAAAACGATAGATATTGAGCCAGAAACTCTCCAAGACTTTAATTTACATGAGTACTGTATTTTGTTTGTCCCCATGAGTGTGATGGATGGATCCCCAGTCCTTGATGAAATGGAATGCATCAGTTAATTAGGTTTCCTCGGACAATGCCATGGACTATACCTTAAGCTATCAGTACAATATTACAAGATACCAAGATGTTGTATGATACATGCATAACCAAAAGTGTTCCTACTACATGTCACTTGCAACAACACCTCTGTTGTCAGTAGTCATAAGTGCCAGGTCACAGTTGCGGGCAGAATCGCGATCCCTTCCTATTATGATTAAAAGATAATACACAAAACTGTACACTAAATATGTTTCACATGCAGTATGTTGTCAACCATTTATAGGTCTGCTTGGCCTGTCAATGCACATGGAGTAACGCAACCTCAAGCAAACTGAGCAGAAGCATAAACTATGAGGAGAAAGTTTAGCACATTGTTAGGTTGTTTAGGTTTAACTTTGCCCTCACTGCAACTGAGTGTCAAACGTGTTCGTAAAACAGGTCTAAAAGCTTGCCCAGGTGGGATTACCGATACAGACCTTGTGAGAAACCGTGTTTCAGTTTTTGCTAACTTATAACTGAACTTATGAGGCAATATACCTCTAGTGAGAGGCCCAGCCCTTCGTATATTTATATACAGTATATCGAAAAAAGTTTGGACACTCCTGGTGTAATGGCTGCATTTAAAGCAGCATTCCTGTACCTGTATCTTGTATTAGCTAAGGCAACAGTGTAAATGATCTGGGCAGGAAAAAAATATTGCCCTTTTGAGAAGTATTATGTCTTGTCTTTATTAGGATTCCCATTAGCACTAGCATGAGCATTGGCTATTCTTCCTGGGGTCCTCACACACACAAAACATACATAAACATACAACAAAACAAAACAGCTCATAATTTCATGCAATTTACAGTGCTGTATGAAGTGAAAACTAAAATGGTCATCCAATTATCGCCATCCTAAGGCCAAACAAAAGTAAATACAAATAAGTGTACATAATAATATATGCATACATAGCCATAGACACAGTTCAAATTTACTTTATAATACTTAAATAATTTTTTAGCAACCTTTTGAAATGTACTTGAGAATTTTCCTGAATGATGTGGACCGGTAAAGGGTTCCAGCTGACCATGGCTCTGTACATTACTGTTTTCTGTCCCATATTTGATTTAGATTTGGGTAATACAAACCTTCCTTCTATTGTATGTCGTGTTTGATAGTTATGTTGAGCATATTGCGCTATAAACCTTTGTGATAATATATGTGGTGAGTGAGTCACTGTAACATTTCTGACAACATTTAACAAAATATAAGTTGACCTCTGTCTGACAGTTAACCATTTCAGTGTCTCCAGCATTTCAGTGACTCTGGTTCTGTAGGAGCACTGCAGTGCACATCGTGCTGCCTTATTTTGTGCTACTTGTAGTTTGTTTAAATCTTTTTCAGCAGCACTAGACCATATAACCAAACAATAATCAAGCTGCGACAGAACCAAAGCATCCAAAACTTGTCTACTGACAACTATTGGCAAATATTTTAAGTGACACATCCCTTCCCATTTTACATACAACATTATCAATTTGTTTAGACCTAGATAATTTATGATCCAGGGTTATACCTAGCAATTTTGTCTCCTTGACCTGTTCAATTTCAATATGGTTTAAATGTAGTTGCAATTTTGGTTCACCTTTTAACTGATGATTTTATCCTATTAATAAAGATTTAGTTTTTCCCGCATTAAGTACCAACTTATTATTTATGACCTACTCTGATATCAGTAGTAGATCTTTATTCATAACATTTGTCAACTCTCTTGTAGTTGATGCTGCATAATATATTGTTGAGTCATCTACATACATTACAATTTTAGCTTTTTCTAACACTAATGGTAGGTCATTTGTAAAAATCGAAAATAAAAGTGGTCCCAAACAACTACCCTGAGGTACTCCACAAGTGACTGTCTTCATCTTTGAGAGACTTCCATTAAAAAAAACAGTTTGACTTCGATTTGTCAGGTAACTTTCGAACCACCTCAGCGTATCAAAATTAAAACCATATTGTTCCAGCTTGTGTAACAACAAAGAATGGTCAATGACATCAAAAACAGAACTAAAATCAAGTAGTACTGCACCCACTAACTTCCTATTATCTAGTTCGCCCTTCCAGTCATCTGTCATTTGTGTTAAAGCGGTGCATGTCGAATGGCCAGGTCTGTAAGTATGTTGATACACAGTGTTAAGTTTGTTACCTTCAAAGTGTTTTTGTATTTGATTATTATTATTATTATTATTATTCTCTCCATTATCTTTGCTAACGCTGGTAACAAACTTATTGGGCGGCTATTTGTACCAGAAAATGGTCCAGCTGGATTTTTTGCAAGTGGAATAATCTTTGCTATTTTCCATGCCTGTGGGCAAATACATTTTTCAATACTCAAATGTATAATATGGCAGATAGGCTCTGCAACAAAATTAGCAACATATCTAAGAAATGTACCAACTAAATTATCCACTCCTGGTGGTTTATCATTACATTTACCTAGTAGACATTCAACATCTGTAATTCAGTCAGACAACTCACGTGTTCTAATATGTGTATTATAGCAGCATATAGTTTGAGTTTGGCGTCTAGGCTCGGGCCTCATCACTCCACAGATTTACAAAGAACATTGAGTGATGATTAGATAACTATCCCCCAAGCCTACAGGTGGAAGCTGGGGTGGAGCTGGGGTGGTGGTGGGGCAGGCAAGCAGCAGCAACATGAAACACAGCAGCAGGAACATGAACGCAGCAATAGCACGTGAACACAGCAGTGGCAGCAGCAGCATAGCGAGGCAGAGGCAGGAAGACCTGGCAGCTTAAATAGAGCGGCATGTTTAGGAGAATGTGTTTGGTTGGTTGTAAGAGGGACGAGGTGCGTCACGTGTTAATGTATCATTGGTGCTCGAGTTGACTGCCGCAGGCTTCGCCCCATTTGTCACTTTTTCTATTTTAAATGTACACTTCTTATTTTTCATAATTAAATCAGTTATTAGAAATGTGGAGTTACTGTTTGATTCATATTTCTCTTCAAATGATTTACTTCATCAAGAAAATAATCATTCAGATAATTAGCAATTTGTACTGGTTTAGTCAAAAAATTCCCTTCCACCTCAAGATATGTTGAGGTGGATTTCGGCTTACGGCCCATCATGCCATTTACTAAACTCCAGTTTTTTCTTGTCATCCTTTATATCATTTTATTTCCATAATGCAATTGTTTTTTCTTTTTATTTAATGCTGTAACATAATTCCTTAACCTTCTATACATTTACCCATCTGACTCATAACTTGATAAGAGAGCTACATTTTTTAAATCATCTCTTTGTTTCATTAGATCCCTTAATTCCTCATCTAACCAGGGTGCTCTAAAGTTCCTTACTGTCTGCTTTCTAAGTGGTGCATGTTTATCAATCACCTGCATAAATGACAAATTAAAGACATCGAGAGCATCATCTGGATCGACTTTCTCAAAAACATGTTTCCAACATATCTTTTGAACATCCTGTATAAATGACTCTTCACAAAAATATTTCATTGATCTCCTCACAATTACTTTTGGTCCTGCTTTTGGCACCTTTGTCTTTCTCACGATAATTATTAAATTATGATCAGTACACCCTACCGGAATTGATATTGCCTGTGAACATACATGGCTAAAATTAGTAAATATATGATCAATACAAGTTGCACTTGTAGTCATATTATCTCTTCACATAATATGACTACAAAGATAGTAAAACATGCATGTATACATCTCTAGAATGTTAAAATAAATGACAAGATACAACCTAATCATTTAAAATCAGCTTCAATTGCAGCAGTGGGCCATAATTACTGGTAAATGTTTATTTAATTGATGATCAGTAGATCAAAGCAATTCTAATTAGTCAATTATCCTGTTAATTCAACCCATGTTATATCTTAGTATTGTTGGTTGTTTATGCTAGGTCTTAGAGTCAAAGGAAAGCAAACTATTCAGTTTTTTTGCAAATTCATGATAAAATATAAATGTCCCTTTTGGGTGCACTTCCTAGTAATGCATCATATTCTGGAGTGTTTTTATTTTGTAAGTTGTTTTTCCTTTTCTAAGGTGTAGTAGTATGGAGAAAATGTAGTACGCGAGTAGGGAGTGCATTGACTGCAACATTTACAAGAGCTTGTATCGTCTGTGGTTGTTTGGATATTTATAGGTGATGTATGACTCGATGGGTTATCACATGTGTTGTTCAGTATGTCTCTGGGGGTTGTAAAAATATAGGGCTTCATTGTTATAAATAAACAAACTACTGAGGCCAACAATGATGTCATGCAAAAGTAGTTCCACTTTCCTGAGAAATACTGAAAACTGCAGTTGAGGCAAAAGTATTGTTAAGCCGTTTGGAAAATATTTAAGCACCACGTTTCTACAACTTTCAACTGGCCTGTTAGCAGTCTGAAGTGCTGTTGGAATAATGCAATGTTTTATGAGCAAGTCAGTTAATTACTAAAACAAATGCATCTTATTCAGTCATTGAAATAACTGTTTTGCAATGCGTAATTAAAAACCGTTCTGTCCTAGAGAATGGCCAAAGCAAGCCTTTTAATCAAGCCTTATCGCTTACAAACATTGTTTTTTGCTTTTATAATCAGTACTGTCCTTTTATACTATTAAATCCACTCGGCTTGCGAGAGCAGATACAGATAAGCAGAACCTTTTTAACTCTTCTCACGTTGAATATTAATGTAACTAAAGCTTTAAATACATTGAAATAATTTAAGATTATAATGTAAGGCAGACATTGTGTTAATGGATTTGGGAACATAAGCAGTGTTGTGCTTCATTACTGATTCATGCACTATTCACTGTGAAAAAGAAAACACAACCACATTGCATTATTAGCCAAGCTTATGTACATTCAGAACAAAGCGAATTCTCCATGTTGGAAGTAGCAGTCTGTGGCGGGGGGAAACAAAGAACCAGTTAATGTAATAATATGTAATGATTTGTGTTCAAGCTAAAAGGGCAATGGTAATGTAGGCTGCATTTGCCTAATTACGGTTCACATTTTAGATTAATAAAAGAGCTATTACTTTATAACCAGAAATGTACATTGTTACCTTACTCATTCACTGAAATGGTAATTTTATTACATTATCAGACATTAAAGGTCCCATGTCATGCTTTTCCGGTTATTACCCGTCCCCTTGTGTGTTATGTAGCTTGTTATGCATGTAAACGGTCTGCAAAGTCACAAACCCTCAAAGTACACCATGTAGCGAGTAAAACACAGAAAAAACCTGTCTATGCTGCCCCAGAACGCCTCGTTGGTGATTTTATTTTTTCATTTTTTTCTTCCGGGAACCAAGTGACGTAACGACGATCCAAATGGAGCAATTGGTCCAAATGGACCAATCCGCAGAGCTCCTCACACACACACAAAGCCTTATTTGTCTCAGCTGCAGCTCCGCAGATTTCTCAGCCTGGACTCAGCCTGAGACAGCGGGACACGGCGAGGCCCGGCCCGGGCCCGGTCCGAGCACACTGTGTGTGTGTGCTCCTGCCGAGCTCGGGCCAAACTATCACTGATGTTCCGCTGTAAGGGTGGTGGACCCATCAGAACAGAGTGGGCGAGCTGACCAATAAGAGCACACTGGGCTCACAGGGAGGGGGGGGCAGGAGCTCCAACAAGCCGTTTAGGACACAGAGTGAATACACATGCTACACAGAGATGCTGTGTGAGAAACCAATGTGAGTTTGGAAAATTGCACAATTTAAATCTATTGTAGTATAGCTCAACAATGGAATTATGATGAGTAGAAATGGCCATGACATGGGACCTTTAAAATGGTCTTTGTTGTCCGAGGGTTACAGTCTATAATTGAATTGTTACAATGGAGTCAAACTAAGCATCTGTGATCTGCGGGAAGTTCAATGCAACCTCATAAAATAAATCCTGGATTATATAGTATAAAATATTACTTATATAAAGAGACATTCTCTTTTTTTTGTTGAAAAAGTAGAGCTGACCAATAAATCGCATTTCGATAGTAAGTGTGAAATGAAAATGTGCAATAAACTCATGGCAAAACAAGTCCGGTTACCGATATAAAACAGGCTGGATGTGGTCATATTTATCGCAAATCATCCTCATGTCTGCAGCAGATTTTGACTTTAAAGTCCATTTCCATGACTGAGGTCAGTGGAGAAGTCAATACCTCAAGGCAAGGTTGCTGAGATTCACACTGAAATGCTAAAGGTTTTGTGTGTTGTTCAGATATCATGGTTGACATATATTGTTGATGTTGTTTATATCAAAAACAGTGTCTATTAACTGAAATAAATCCATTCTTGCAATCTTTTAAATTAGGCCTAGAGGGTAGTTTTAACTTCTTTATAATTAGAAAGCTACGCATGAGAAAGTTGTATATGTTACTGTCTAGCTATTCATTCAGCTAATGTCAGGTTTTTAAAAATAATGCCTGCTTTTCTAAGCTTTCTGTAAGAGTCACTCCATATTACCAGGCCACAAGCTAGCTGGATACATACTTCTGTGTATTATCACTGTCACTGTATGTTTGTGTTCCATAACCGTTTCGTTTTAAATAAGCAGGAGATTTCATGTTATAGAATTCCCCCAGTAATCATTTTAATAATCTTTTGCTTTTGTATTCTCTAAAGGAAAATCATGTATACCATTTGTTATTTTTTATGGTAGTGATATTTATTTGAAAGACTAATCACCTGTTCAAAGAGCATACATTACATTGAAGAGTTAGAGGTTTACACCAGTTTAATTCCAGGCCTGAGGGTGCAAACCCTTTGATCTGGACATTCATCATCCAAATACATTTTATTCCTGCATGGAGCCTGAGATTAATGAATTGGCACAGGAGGATTGTGCCTCTTAAGACCTGACCTTCAAATGCAGCAGGCTCACGGTTATTCAACACATTGCAGACTATAGAAGAGCTTTGCTATAGGGCAAAATAAGTGTAATTTATACGTTAATAAGTGGACTACTTCAGTGATGAACTGAACGTATGTACAGTTCAAGTGCCTGATGTATTTCATCAAGTGCATTAGTTTTAATGTAAGATCTACAGAGCGCACTCTGCATGACAAAATGTTGATACTCATTGTGTAATACAGTTACTGATACTAATTAATAAGTGTAACAAAACGTTATACAATAATTAAATACATTTAAAGATCCTTCATCAGTGCATAATGTAATGTAATTAGGGAAATTAACGTTTCACTTTTTCAGCCAATAAAGGCACTGTGCTGTCACAACACTATCCTGCAAATATGTCAGAGCGAAAATCTTGTGTTAACAAGTTCAGGAATTTTGTCCACAGAAACAAGTATTTAAAAAAAGGGGCACTTTATAATGAAACAGGACGCAACCGAAGGCTGAGTTTTATGCCACATGATTAAACTGTGGCATAGATATATTGTAACTACTGTGCAACATCACTACTAGAATAGGAAAGGGGTGGAGTAGTACTGATGAATGCAGATAATAGATTATATAAAATTATACTTTTAGCTTAATTCTGGTGTTACCAAACTCCAGCTAGTCAAATTTGGCAGATAGCTGCTTAACACAGTGGAGATTTTAGCAACTAAGAAACCATATATTGCTTTCCCAGATCAACCCAGATCTTAAAAAAGGTATGTAAATATTGGACTAAATCCATTAAGTGGACAGAAACACGAAAGCAAATGAAGACTAATGGAGATGCCAGTTGTGTATCTTTAGAAAGTGTTTGGTAAAATGTTTGCTATATCAACTTTAAAACTAGCAAGATGTTTCCACTGCAAACTAACTTCAAAAAGTTCCCTCTCTAGTGTTTTGAGACAATATACACTTCATGATTAATCCATCTACTACTAACATAACTGCAGTGCCTACATTGCAACATGAATAGAGTAGTCAGTTGCATCAATTCTGTCGTGTCCAGTTGTACAGCAGTATCAATAATTTCCCACGTGTTTAACTAATGTTATTTGGCCTCTTTCTGTCATACCCACAATCGTCTATCTAATAACAGCAACATGCCAGGAGAGTTATACAGTTGCCAGAAAACGCATTTGTAAGACTCATAAATGTATTTTCTTTGCACCTGATATTTCGTCTCTGTAGCCAATTCACAGAGATCCAGGACATTTGCTCTTCGGAATTTTAAGCATCTCATTTGCCGGTCATCATCATGTGCCATAAAATCAACACAATCTCTATGCTGCACCTCAGTCTTGCATTGGCAATAAGCTCAAACTGTTTCAAATCACTCAATGTGTATCATTATGCAAGAGCATTATGCACACATATTCAGAACCATTTAAGTTGAATGTATTATACTTGAATAATTCATCACTGTAAAAATGGTCATTGTTGTTGGTGCGCATTACTCAAAAGACCTACGGTGACTAATCGATTCATATTTTCAGGAATGTTAGTGGGGTATACCAAAGTCTGCATATGTTATCCCACTCTAGGACAGAATACTGAAAACATCCAACAAACATAATATCAGGGAACTTTATGGCCAGTAAAACAAAAAAACTAAACCCAGAGAGGAACAGAAAGATGGACTGGTAGTAATGGACAAAGCAGACGCTGAGTCACTCCAGCCAATGTTCTATAAACTGTCTGGGAATGCAATTCATTTATCTGATCCCTGATCAGTGAAACCATTGAATGGTCTGTATGGGTGAGAGAGTTCAGTGAGTACCTCCAGTAATAATGGCCATCTAAGCTTTGCCTCACTGGCAGACCATCCATGCGTTTGTGTCTCTCAATGTCGAGTATACCTGCTGCAGAGCCACTATTTCAAGTATACTACGTCATCGAGTGGCGCCGAATGCTGGGCATTTAACATGTATTTAAACAGTCCTTCGGCGCCACTCAATTACGTAGTATACTTGAAATAGTGGCTCTGCAGGAGGTTTACTCGACATTGAGAAATGGCCCTAGTAAGCTAAACGGTCATTCTTCTTCAGGTACTTTTTGGAATATAACAAACACTTCAGCTGCATTAGCACCACCGTGTGGACTGGAGCCAACCCACATTCACACTTAAAATGGGAAAAGCAACAATACTGCCTTTTCCTGTCTTGTTTTCTAGAGTTTCATGCTCAAATGTCAACTACCCATTAAAGTTACATTTTAAATGGACATTTACATTTGTAAGCAATGATGAGGAATACATGGCTTAGTCTTCATGGCACGCTCAGGCTGAGAGTGAGTGCCATCCCAGCCCTGGGCACACACAGCATATTACACACTTAACCAGAGAAGGAGGGCGTTAAATGTATAGTATCTTTGACTTAGCTGGAACCTTTTTTAGCTCTACAGTGGCACACATTTACTGTATCCGTACCATCTTGAAGAAAAATAGAAATGTAGTTTTACTTGTCTATACTATTAATTTGAAATGAATTAAATTGTGTATGACATTATAACAGACAGTTACTTTGTATTGTTGGCTTTTATCAATGGTCCCTAGCATTCAGTATTTATATTCAAGGTCATGGTTTAGTCAGAAACTTTAAAGTACAACTGGATAATCAGATTTAGCTTTACTTTAATATGTTCAATAACCACCTGACAAAAACAGATGGTTTATATTCCCTTTATGTGCAGCTACTGACCATTCCTTACCTGCAATGACCCATTTTCACTAGATGACTATCAATTACTCAAGGTTTCCTCACACAGCCTCAAGGAGATTCTAAATTCAATATGGGAATTTCTTTCTGCCCGCCAATAATTAACATATTTGCAGCACTGTGAATGTTTTCACAGATTGAAAGACTCTCAAAAAAGTTAAAACCATCATCAGTTGTTTTGATTGAATAAATAGTGGATTCTGAGATATGCATATCTGCAGGACAGAGCTCCTTCACTGGGACCACAGCATTGATTTCCACCTCCATACAGATGACATGCAGCTGTGCATTGTCATACCACCCAATGATATCAGCCCTAAGTAGTTCACATAATTGATCACGTCAACTTCTGAATGTCACAGAAGCCCTGTGAGCTGCACAGAGGTAAAACAATAATTGTGTTTACTGCCATAAGGTCAATAAAAAAAGCTGTCCGTCAAATTTGAAACCAAACCCTGGAGCCACAGATTCTGAATCTGTCAACAAACAACTGAATTACTGTGAGATAACTGCAATTATTCAAAGAGCATTATCATGATTGAATACTGAAAAAAACAAAAAAAACAGAGTACACCTGTTCACAAGTTGCTTCAATGGCTCAAACTCTGGCTGCACTATGTGTCAGATGTGTCAGCATTCACAGGGCATGTGAGCTGAGCATTTCTATATATCATAGCAGATGTCGTGCATTCCATGCCGCATGTTCTCAATACTAGCCCCCACACAAATTGAAAGCCCTGTGTAGAAAGGTTGGGTTCAATGGTAATCATGGCCAAGGTTATTATTTGTGGTTATTTAATGTTTTATAGATATATGACTAGCATAGCATACAATTTACAACAGGCTTTAGAAGGTACATTTACAGTAGTGTAAAGGTAAAAACAAATCTTATTATCCAAAAGAAAAAATAAACCAGTGAGTGTTTAGGAGGGTTCAGAGCCGGAGTTACAAACATTAAAGAGATTACATTAAATGGAGAACAGACTTCTTGAAATTCTGATAAAAACACAAGAATTCCACTAGACTTGAAGTCTAAACTGCTTAGTTGTTCCTTGGCTGAGCGTCAATGCTCCTCACCTCTGAAAGCAACTTCCAAGGACCTGAGGCTATCACAATCTTTACAAATTCAAACAAAACCTTTTGACAGGTCTTATCCGGTTAGGATTTAATGTTAAAGTCAAACTATATTGTATCACATTGTATGTATTTAGCAGTCTCCATATAAGTTCCAAATGTACAATTTGACATGAAAGAAATGTTGCCTGAAAGGTGCTGAAAAAATAAATGAAGAGATGACTTATTAATTAAGTACAAAAATCTGAAATATGTAGTTAGGGTGAAAGATCTTGAAATGTACACATTTTAAAGAAAAGGGTTCTATGCATAACTAACGCATGATGAACAAGGTCAGTCAGTCCATCCTACTATCACAGTTTCCACGGGAACACAGACACAGTGCACTAGAGCAGCCAACGCCGCCTCCAGTGAACACCCACACAGAAAAAGCCTGAACACTATAGTTTTTTCTTTGTTATAGGTGTGCATATGTATTAGTATAAGAGAAACAGAGACAACAAGGAAAATGCACTATACTGTAGCTGGTTACCCACATCTACCATAGTGGAGCTGTATGTTTTTCTTTGCTGCTAACTACAAGCATGACACACCCCCCAGAAGTAGCTCTCTATATAATGTAGGCAAGAGAAGCTCTATGATGGAGACTGGGTTTTTTCAAGAGTGCGTGCTCAGAGTTTGAGTATTCCTGGAGAGCAAGAGGATGACAGTGGCTGCATTGTGACTCTACTCTACTCCATTATCCTCTTACAGACGTGTCCTGGTTATAGGACACACGCTGCAGTCAGACATATCAATTGCCTGCACTGGCGGGCAACTCTTAATCTACTAAAAAGACTATAAAAAGGTCAATTATAACAGTATCATGATGTGTTCATATTTAATCCCTTCTAGAAACTTGAATTAAAACAGTTCTTTGAAGGAGATGTTTTCAGAGCATTAACCAATATTTGAGAGATTAGCTGCAAGCAGCGTTAAATACATAAGACTGACTTCAGGGAGGTTTATATTATGTTAAGAGTGGTAAAAAAATTAAACGTTGTACTCCTGTCCATGATTCCTAACGACTGGCCTGTCTGGACCTCATTTATTGATGCTATGCTTGGCACAAACCACATCTTTGTGTTAGACAGCGCTGTGGCAATAATTACTTGTTGCCCTCTGCTGTAGTGATCAGGGGCCACCAATGAAATATGCCCTGCACTCACTTTGCTCTCCTGTATGTCTGCGACCCTTTGGAAATGAACATCTCTCAGAGCCACACAGTGCTTATTATTTCTCATTTTTTATCTTAAAGGGCCCATGTCATGGCCATTTCCACTGATCATAATTACATTGTTGAGGTATACTAAAATAGATTTATACTGTGCAATTTTCCAAACTCACATTGGTTTCGCATACAGCATCTCTGTCAAGCATGTGTATTCAGCAGTATTCACTTTCTCCACTAAACGACTCGTTGGAGCTCTTGCCCCCCCCCCTCCCTGTGAGCCTAGTGTGCTCCGATTGGTCAGCTCGGCCACTCGTTCTGATTAGTCAACCACCAGAGAGGCTGCGCCCATGTCTAACAGTGCTTTTCCCGGCTGCTCTCAGCGTAACATCAGTCTTATCATGGCGTCGGCACAGCCGTATATTTTATATACATATATATTTTTAACTGTTGTTATAGAAGAGTGTGACGGCCCCAGGGCCTTTGTCTTACGATGGGGTGGAGCTGAAGAGGCTAATCAGCACGATCACGGACACCTCCGGACACTACGGCCCCAGTCTCTCTCCAAAGCGGCTGCAGGAAGACTAACTCTGCGATCCTCTCAACCACCTATCTCTGCATTTACCACAATAAATGTGCCGTGGTTTTGTAAACTCGTGTATGTCTCCTTGTCTTTGTGGCCTACGAGCCGCTCATAACAAAGAGTAAGTTATTTTTACCCGTTATAAACTACTACTGTTTGATGAGAAATCAAATCATGGTTTGCTATATATGAATTCAGGGAAGAAAGGATAGGCCTACTAAGTATTTCCATTAAACTTTATTTTTAGAAATGTACAAAATGAACATAAATATACATATATACACGGTATATCATCCATTCCTCCTCCTCGCATCTTGCCTGCGCACAGTCGGTGCGGTGCCTTTTAGCACGACGCCTCAGTAGTAGTAGAAGTGCCTTTTAGCACGTCATGGATTGTCCGCCAGGATCTGGCTGGACGAAATCAAATGCAAATCACAAAATATTAGAGAAACTTAGTTGTTTTAGATTCGTTAGTAGTAGTTGTGTAATGAACAGCTTGCCTGCTAATATGCTAACCTAGCTTTGTTTACCTTGGTAGCTAACACGATATGAACGTTAGCTTGGAGGAAAGGCAACTATAATGCAGTGTAATAAAACTACTATGAACAAAAGCTAGTGGTTCATATTAGGCTAGCAATAACGTGTTTATAATTGCAATCGTATACGGGTATTCTGCTACCATACAATGTAACTTGCATGAATACATTGTTTTGCGCTAGCATACAGCTAGCCTCGTTAGCTACATGCAGTATATGTACGGTCACAATGTACGGTAAATCACAGTACAGTATACTGTATGAGTATTCCGTGTGTGTGAATGCAGACATTCTCCTGCTATGAGATACATGTATGCAAGGCCATCTGCTGATATTAGAGTTGATATATGGAAACTCTAGCAACTTAGTTAGCACTGTGTCAATGGCTTAGCAGTCCAACACAGTTTACACATTTAAACAGTCTTGTTTGATAAATACACAAATAACAATGCAAACTTACAGGTTGTATACCCAGATCTTCCCCTGCTCCAAACGGTCCAAACAAGCTGTGCATATCCGGCCTCAAACTGGGCAATGTTTTGGAAGCTTTCGTCTGTGAAATGCCGGTTCTTCGAACCTCTGGAGGAGGAACACGCCGCTGCTGGTGTGGCCATAGCTCTTCGGGATTGGTCCATTTCGTTCCGGGTACCGCATGACATCAGGCGGTACCCGGAAGAATCAAATGGGCAGTGACGTATCTCCAACGAGGCGTTTTGGGGAGGTATTTTCTGTGTTAGAGTTTTACTCGCTACAGGGTGTACTTTGAGGGTTTTGACTCTGCACACCGTTTACATGCATAAAAACCTTCATAACACACAAGGGGACGGGTAATAACCGGAAAAGCATGACATGGGAGCTTTAACTAAAATCTCTAAAGTGCAAAAAAAGTTGAGGTTAGATCTTTTTATTTTATATTGCCACATAGATGTTTAGGGGAGACCTGCGACCATAAAGAAAAAAAATTGTGCAACTCAACCTGCATTGTGTATAGGACTACTTTATGTATTTAATTTCTCATTCACTATTCCTTGATGTTTATTTATAATTGCATTCATCCATTCAAACATGGAGCAATCTGATGTTTTGACTCTTTATATGCTTTTTTCATCGCTTACTATAACCTTCTGTCCACTTTCTTCAAATGACGTAAATAGAGATGATTACCTGGTCTCCTTTGAAGTGATGCCACATCCTATAGTCTCACTGCAGTTTAGTATCCAGGATGCCAGGAAGAAGAGTTTGCTGCCGGCATCCTCCTTCAAGATTTTACTTCCGATTGCATCCTTCTCTGGCTTTATCTGATGATGTAGGCCTGGAGATCCGGGCGAAGGGGCTCTCCTTCTCCTACAGTCTGTGGAATACCTTGGTTGTCATTTCAGATTTAAACAATTGCTTACAAGTGTTTAACTATAGTTAAGATTTACTTTTACCTGCATGCAACAAACAACATGGAATATTATGAATATGTTTTTATTTATCCGTTTCCTTTTACTCCAAAACCAGCTTTCATTTATCAAGTGTACTAGAATGTGTGTATTTATGGCATCATACTTTCCACCTGAGCCACCTTTAGCTACATTTTCCAGCAAAGCTCATATTTTTCTTGTATTTATGTACCTGCCGTTTCTTATTTAGTTCATGATACAATTTGTAACCTCTGCCATGCAGTATACTTACAGTGTTTTTTTCTCATTGATGAAAGAGAACACACTTTTCTTTGATCTAATTTTGAGCTTGTCTGCCATGATGCAGTAGCTGAAGGAGAAGGGCAGCTACTGACCTCAAAAGTAGAACTGTCATCTCTGGCTGCTTGAAGTCCCAAGGCAGTGGATGTTGTGAATAAGGGCACATTACATAAATTAATCATATAGAGATGCCTCTTCTCTCCCTTTTTATAAGGTTTTGGCTTTTGTGTTTACGAATCACAAGCTTCCTTATTTCCTAGCGGATTTTCACTCCAACTGTATTTTTGGGGCTACATGTTTATATGTATCTGTTGGTTTTCTTGATGCCTAAACAGTGGATTTCATTATTCTTGTCGGGAAGTCTCAACTGATGAGGCAAGATGTCTCACTGCATAGTTAAGAGCTGCCATGAATATACAGCTACTCAGGAAACTGTGCAACTGGATTTTGTTTCTGCCTCTCCTGCCAGCAATTGCAAGACAGATAGTTTGCCATTGAAAAAGAAGACTTCATCTGCCCTTTGTTTCTCAAATAAATATGCATTCTGACTTTAGGGAAGCAGTTTGAGCAGTGGGGGAAGCAGTTAGGCAGCTTTTGGCAGTGATCTTTAAATATTTTCAAATGACACTGTTGATTAGGTTTCAAGACACCCACTGCTTCAGGTGGAGACTCTGCGACCTGCTTTAAATGGGAGTTATTATCTCAAGCATACTAAACAAAATATATTTATAGTATCTTAGGCACAGGAATTAATAAATGGTTTCCTCTCTTAATACTCTGTAACTTTATAAGAAATCCCAAAAAAAAGAATCACTGCTGCAAGGTGTAACTTTCTAAATATATACGATAATATTCTTTATGTATTAACAGCACTGTATCTAGTCTAGGTTCCTACATGGAATATGGTTTAACAACATGTCTCTTAGCCACAGGACTGATTTTGTTGGTATAGCATTAGCAAATGCAGCCACATGGCATCAGTGCAAATTGCATTAAAACATAAAACCAAACCTATATCAAAAACATAACTTAGAGGAAAGAGTATAGGTAACAGGACTGTATGTCAATCTTAGAATTGTCTCAACAATAACATTTGGAAAAAAACTTACTTTAGCTGTTGCATGGCCTTCGGAGACTCAAATGATGCTACTTCCTGTATATCATGTGGCTTGTGTCACATGATCAACAGGAGGAATATGTCAGGGAAACGGGACTGAATCTTTATTTTGATATAGTATGAATGTCAGACTGGTAAAATAATTGTATGTCCACATAGAAAAAAGAGGCACACAATAAAACAGGAAATAGGCCAATTAGGCGTTAACACAACACACTTTCTCTAAGCAGGCATAATTCATATAGGTCTAGCTTGAATGTGGTCATTTTTAAATTATTTTTAGAATTAAAAAACATGAAAATCGGGATTTATAAATCCTGATCTAACCCTGATATAAAGAGAGTATAATTACCTACGCTTTAACCTTTTTTGACAGACAATTTTCTATACAACTTAAAAATTATAATTAAAAAAAGAAAAGAAAAAAAAAGAGCATACCAAACACTGTGCTGGAATTAAGCAGCCATTCATTTACTTGAGCCTCAGGAGCAGAATAAATAAGAAAATGAGGAGTTTAATGGTGCATTAGTGAGGAGCTAGTGGAACAGGCCCTGGGCTGTGTTTTGCATAGGCAACTATTATGAAAACCAACCTGTCACACACTTGAAAGGGCAAACCAGTTGGCATTACACGTTGTAACACAGTGTTTCCTCAAGGTGGAGACTGCATGCTTTCGCTTGTTTATGAACGGATGATGAAAAAATGCTCCATAAATGTGAGGGGGTTGGATGAGCTCACCCCTTTGGTATCTAGGCAAATGTAATTAAATGAGAACTTTTAATTTAGTTTAAGATCTATGTTTCATTGTTGCCATAATGTGTATGGTTTAAACAATGTTAGAATAAACAAATAGGACATACGTCATAGATAAATTACTATACTGCAGGAATATATTTGTTTCATTCTTGAAAATATAAAACTAACACATATTTTTCCTTGCTGAGGTTTTCAATTAGTGGCTGTTGGGTTAGAATATCTGATTACAGATGTATTCCTAAGCAATTTAATTTTAACATTTGCGCGTGTGAACATTATCCTCATTTCAATTATCATATTGATGTTAACAGCTTTGTATTTCGACATCACACATACCTTTTTATATTGGTTTGACTGATGCTGCCAGTGCAGCAGCTTTACTCCTGATGTATTTATCTAATCATAGGCTCCTGTTGATTTGCTTCAACCTCCCCCTCTCTTTTTCACTCACTCTCTCACAAATATGAAGAGGAGTGAGGAAATGTTTTTCCGGTACATGTTAGTTGAATATCAGAAAATGTTCTTCCTAAAAGCTAGCACACCGAAATACTCACGTACAGTACATGTATGTTCGATATAAATGTATATACTATTGGTGGATGAGTTATGAGTAATGTTTTTACACACCAAGTCAAGGTTGTGTCAAGGGGTCCGGGAGGAGTTTTGGAAAAATCTAACAAAAATGTCTGTCATTTTGTGAGAAATAATGTTTTTTTAGTTGGCAAATTTGAGAGAAAGAAAAAAGAAAAAAGAGCCAGTCTGCCCAAGCAATATTATTTATGTAATAGGCAGCATTTTTTTAAACTTTTTAATCGTTAAGACAGTGAGAACTGAAAAATACTAAACATAACCAGATCCATGTTGCGATTGTATCACACCAGACATAAATTGTGCCAGTGGTGTGAAGTGGTTGGGTAAAACCACACCCATTACTTAGTTTTATACCCCTTTTATCTAGGCCCTTTTTGTATCTGTTTTATGTATTTCAATCAGGAGAGACTTCATTTTGTTAAAGAACATTTATTGACGCATGCCATAAGATAAATGTTAAGTCTTTGGCGATTAGACCCCGATCCTGAAATCGTATATCTAAAGGGGGAAATGCAGCCGTGAGCATAGGGAACCCCCCCAGGGTCTAGACACTGGTGATGATGCTGAAGATCTGGATTTGATGAGGAGATGGGATGAAGACGGGATGTGATGAGGTCTTTGGATTGGCTCTCCTGGCACTGGATATGATGAAAGGAGGTGGATGGGGAGGAGGTGGTCGGCAGCATTACAATCTGAAATCACGCTGACTGCAGGAGAGAGGAGAACCATTTTAATGTTTGGCTGCAGCACGATGATTGGCTGCTGGAGATTGAGGTGAATGTAATAGGTTAACAGAAAGCCCGTGATGAGCTGATTATAAGCAGCTGCGTAGTGAACGTATACCAGTCTTCCTGAAAGAACTTGCGCTGAGCTTCATATATGTCACACTGTGGGACTGCGAGAAACGGTATGTCAAATTTATGTATGTATAACACATGTAGAATTATTGACAATAAAGCTGACTTTGAGTTTGACTTTGACTAAACTCTTAGATTATAATTTCAACTAAAATGTTAATGTGCTTTCATATATGAAGCGATTGATCCACCACTTCACCATTGCTGTCTTTTACTTTCTAATGATTGGCCCGAAGAGGATAGTATTACTCTTTAGTCCAAATATTTACTGTTGCCTTGTACTTTGTGATATGACTTAATCATGTGATTATCACAATCTTATGTCAGTTGGCTAATTATCAAGTGGAACAAAGCTCAGGGATGCTAATGATGAAGAAATTAATTGAAATTTGCAATCCTCTTGTTTGTCTTACTCTTAAATCTGGTCAGGATAAGATCACAATCAAATAATGTTTTACTAATACAGTTGTATTAGCTATCCATGAGATAACACAATATTACAATAGATTTTAAAATGACATGACTAATTAATGTCATTAAATGTTCTTTGAGTGCTTGAGTAAGACACATATATTGATTAAAAGCATCAGATAGAAAATGCATATTTTCTTATAAGTTATAGGAATGCTGAGTACTTACATTTTAAAGGTAAGGAAATAACAGAATAAGACGGTAAGTGTACCGTGTGTATCAGTAGTGCGGTGCATCATAAATTGTCTCGTATACTCAACATTGTATGGTCTTCATGGCTTTTCATGTCACTACAGTATGTCCCTAGAGCAATGGTAGGACAATGGTAGATGAATGCTTGCACTATCCTTGTACTTGCTGAAATAATTCTGGTTGCCATGTGCTATATGGGTTGATCTGTGTGTTAAAGTATATGAGTTGCATCATCATTATAGAGTGCCACAGTGACGTGTCCTAAAACCCGGAAGTAAGTTAGCATTTTACCACTTCCGGTTCCTTCGACAAAAAGCAATGCAATTTCTCCATAGGATTTTGGAAAATAGCTGGAAATAAGGTCTGTGGTTGACACAAATTTAAGAGACAGATCACGTTTTGTTCAGCCGGATAATATCCACATGTCTACCCTACTTTTATAATTTTCTAATCATAAATCTATCGATCATAAATCTATCGATTAGATTTATGATTCGAAAATTATAAAAGTAGGGTAAAAATTCTATGGAGAAATTGCATTGGTTTTTGTCGAAGGAACCGGAAGGAGTTTACTTCAGGGTTTTATGACGCGTCACTGTGGCACTCTATGAATCTACAAAATGAATCTACCACCATGTATTATAAATAGGTAGAAAAATATGAAATCACTACCTCAAAGATTCAGAATTGTTGCTAATTTTGATTTGACACATTCATAAAGAAATAATAATCTGAGCAATTGAAATGCAAATTGCAATAATGTCATTGTACAGATGGAGCATCTTATTTCAGACAGTTTGAAACGCGAGGGTCGTGATTGGTCTGTGATTGGTCCGTGATCGGTTCGTGATGAAGAGCCGGCCCCCAGTCTGACTTGATACCGCCCCCGTGATAAATACATTTAATTATTGTGAAGCCAGCTGCAATGGATCATTGATCCACCAGGGGGTGCAGTGGGGTTCCACACTGGAGCTCATGTGAAATCAACTTCGATACAGTAAACTGGATGTACAGTATGTCTGGTACTAATGTATAGCGGATCTTTGTTAAGATCCATATGTCACGGATAGGATCATAGTCTGTGCTAAATAAGACATGTAATCATTTACAAAACATCACCATGTTGTTATTTAACAAAATAATGTTGTTTAGTCGAAAAAAACGAACGAGAGGAAATGCAGCCGGCTCTCGATTTTTAATCCTAATTTAATCATCATCTTCACCACGATCATTTATGTTTATGTTCGCCGAATTGACATGAAATCACTGACAAATATGAATATACTGTATTCAACTTCATTAAAACGTTATTAACGTGCCTAAACTCAGTAATTCACTAAAAATATTTATATTTTAATGGAGCCTTGTCAGGCAGATCAAGATCCGCGTAGCGGAGGGATCTTGATCCCTGGGTGTTATTTTTCCCCATAATGACCAAGTCGCTGCAAATTATCCCGCTTATTACATGGCCACATTCTCAACAAAGTAACGACATGACTCCCAATATTAATTGAAATGCTTTTATGGATTTAGAAAATGTTTTTATTGATTTAAAAAATAGTTGTATGTATTTATTTAAATTGACATGCGTCCGCTAAGAAAAATAGTCTGTTGTTACCGTTTTTTAAACAGTCAGAATGAAACGGCAGCTCTCAGCTGTGTGTTTACACACCTAATGGCCCATCACCCACAGCTCTCTCCCCCCTCTGATCTTTCTTTTCCAACAGTTAAGTTAACTGTAGGTTACTCTGAGTGACAAGCGTACAGTTAGTGAAGTAACACTTTTTTTTTGTGAGTCACGACCTGGCTGGGTCCTGGCTTTGGAACATAACGCTCCAAATATGACTGTTTCCACTCGGACTTCAATACAGCAACACCATTGTTTGGTTTCCATGGTAGCGTGTCTCTTTAGTAGCGTGCACTCCTTTCCTGTAAATTACAGGTCCAGCCAGGCAAAACAGTGCACTTCTCTTTCCCGCACTACTGTAACAGACCATGGGGCTGGGTCAGCCACTAACATATTCATATTTCTCTTCTCAAAAAGAGAAATATGAACGTTAGTTTTTAACTGAAATGATCAAATAAAGTCAAAATGTCACAGTGTTTACAAACATTGACCATACCGTTCACCAGCCCCCACCCCCCTATGTTGAGTAGGCTATACTCTTTGTTTAAAACTAATTGGCCATCGGAATGTGTGTGTCCCAACCCCCCCCTGTGATATCTCTTCTCCAGCAGTCTGTAGGTTTGTGTTCGCATATTTATGCTGTCGCAGTTCCTGTTGTTTCTATCGCGCATTGCCGGTATGAAAGGGTCTGTGCCGGAAATATCAAGATAACACGGCAGGGTCCGTTACAGTTTGTTTTCATCTGATTTCAAATAAACAAAGTCTTGGCTTTCAGAATATTAAACTTGTTTCGGCAAATTTAGATGATAAATACAACTATGAAGCTTGTAACGGCATAATTACTTAAGCGGAGAACGGAGTAATTTAACGTTACAGCAGGCATAACAACAGCCGGTGTTTATTTTATTATTATATATAGTCGTTATTCATTTGTTTTAAAGCTCAATAAGGAAGATTTAAACTTTCACACACGTTGACCGGCGAAAAACTCTGGTTCCCTCGGCCCCCACCACATTGAATAAACAGAAGGCTGCTTTTGTGGAGGAAGTTACAGCGCTACGTACAGGCTCGGCATATGCAGCTTTTTCCAGCGGTATCCATAAATCTCTTAATTTTGACCTCAAAGTGCACCAGATTGATGAATTTAACTTCAATATAAAGAAAAACATCTTCTGTTGTAACAACAATAACATTATAAATAGTAACATAGCTGAACATGGTATTGCACATTTAGCTTTCAGTGTTACTGACCTGAGATGTTTTTATTACATGAATTAAGGTGACTGAGGCTTTTTAACATAGACTTTTCCAATGTCTGAGTGTAATATCTGCATTTTCTATTTTGGTTTGATAAGGACACATCCTGGGGATTGTGTTTACAAACATTGACCACCATCCCCCACCCCCCTACTGTATGTTGATTTTGTTTGCCTACATGTAAATGGGTGGCATTTAGTACCTACCCCCCTCTGAGTGAATACCTGTTGTACCTGTCCGGGGCTAAGCCCATAGGACGATGCTCTGATGTCAACCCCCCCCCGTTCACAATTCACGAGCGTCTAACTCTCTCCCCCCACATATCAAATCCCAATTTAACCCCTGGCCTCTGGAGCAGAAATGAAAGAGTTTTAAAAATGTTTACGTTTTGGTAAGTTTTTAGGTAAATGTTGTAATATTGCAACGTTGGCCTTAGGTGGGAGCAGAATTTCTGTATTTCTACTCACATTGTCTGAATAAATATATTGAACAACTAAGGGTTCATTTGCAGGATTGATTGCTTACTTAGCCCTATATCAGTATATAGCATGAATAATAATCACACATCACTCATATTTGTTATGAATAATCATTTATCATTTATTAAATAGTAAGTCGCTTTGGATAAAAGCGTCAGCTAAATGCAATTTATGAAAGCCTCACTCAGGATTTTTTTAACAAGTGTTTGTATTGCTCTTGGGGCATTAAAAACAAGATTTTAACTTTAGTTTTTTATATAATATCTGCATTTTCTCTTGTGAAAAACTAAGTCTTAGTTTGGCCAATAATATATAGCGCCATCTCCTGGTTAAATCCTGAAATTGAAAATCTGGCAACGCCCTCTTGGAAAATAGTGGGAGGGCTTAACATTCCCAGATACTGGTCTTTGGCAGGTCTTAGGCAGGTAACTGGCTGGTAGTAGGCAGGAAGCAGTAAGCTGGAGTCTGAAATAAGATGCTCCATCTGTAACTATTTAATAGTTTAGTTATGAGAATTTCAATGTTGTATCTCTATCAATACTCTCGTGGCACAGGGGGTGAAAGCAAGAATCAGACAATACAGAAAAACAACAATAGTTTATTTTTAACCATATTTTGTGTATGAACTACAAACTCTGGTCTCTATGATTGATCTCCATATCTTTTAAAGGTCATGAAAGAATGTTTACATGAAAATCAATCTGATATTCTTATACAGCATTTTTCTCGTTTTCACTTTTAGAACAAGTTGTTGGCACATGTAAAATCAAAATGTTTTTGTTTTTATTCTCAAAATGTATTTTTAATATAAATCTACCACTAAAACAGCATTCCCTCTCAGAAAAAAAAGAAAATAATGTGAACAAAATAATATTGACCAACAATATTTAGATATCTTACATACATGAGACAGCTCGACTAAAATGCAACAAATTTACCATTTAAATTTTCAGACAATTTACCTCCAACTAAAGGCAAAAAGGGAGGATGGTAACACTCTTATGTAAACTGAGCAGAATTGTGATCCACATCCCACCACTAGGAACTCAAACACAGACTAATGGACACAAACCCATGTCTTTCTATGGTTTACAAATGTGCCAAACTCCACAGAAGTGCCATTTTGGGGAAAATGGTGTAAGGGGGTGATGGCGAAAGCTTGATACAGGGTAATCAATTATATCATTCCGTATGGACTACACTATCTGGGGACCCCATGTTAAGAATCTACCCCCCACATTAATCTTATATGCAGCACATTCAAAGTGAATAAATCAATGTAATGAAACATCTCCAAAAATATCTTGATAAGCAAATTGATTAGTGGGTCTCCATACTGAGTGGATACGATAACCTCCTTAATTTGCATCCCAGATAGTTTTAAAGCTCCAATTAATAATCTCCATGAAAGACTTCCAACATTTCTGACATGGCAGAAGAAGAAAAATGTGCTGGAAAAAAAGAAATAAAATGCTGCTGTTTCCTATGGGACTATAATTATCGACTGACCTGAGGTGAAATGTGAAGTGTTATTGAAATGTTTACTTACCAGATTACATCATTATTAACCCCAATATTATCTATGCAATTAATTGTATCACAGAGTAGGAGCCCTGCTTTCATGAGTATTGTGGGAATAGTGCTTTAGATTATTATCTTGTTGTTCAATTTACTTCACTTTTCATATCCTAGCCATGATAGTTCATATCCTAGTCATGAGGACTGCTACTGTTTCTCATTTATTCTCCCAACTTGGAAAATACTGACTAAGCTAAGGGAAGAAGCCTATTTGTCTTTTAGGTCAAAAATCCTTTAGAGTATAAAGCACTCAATCCATGTAGGCTTTAAAGCTGGCTGTAATAGGTTTATAGATAGATTTAATTTAGTTTCATTGTCTTTATTATGCAATGTGGGACAGTGAACTGTTGTTAAACTCATCTGTACTCTGCTTTGTTTAAAGATGATCAGAGGAAGGCGAGCCAGAATGGTTGTGTGTGGTTTTGACTTCTAGAAGGGCGGGTAGTGGGTGCTGTAACATGCATGGACTAACAAAAATACAGCATATAAGCTTGACAGTGTTCTATTTTAGCAAACAAAATGGTAAAATGTTACTCTTTGAAACCAAATGAACATACAAGTGGACAGCAGATATTAAAGTATGCAGCTGGGTCTTTCAGATGTTTCAGTTGATATGTTGATACTTTATTTCTGCTGTGTATCCACCATTTCTGTCATTCTGTTAGTGGAGTTCATGGTGACCCCAAAGAAGGTGCATACCAATATCTATCTATAATTAAACACAAACTGAATTAAGTGTGACAATGGCTTAACCTCTCATTACATATTACTGTAAAGGAAGCAATACCTGCCATTATTCCCTCAAACATAAACCTTGGGGCATCTCCCTCAGTTTTGGATCTGACAAATGTCTGCCTAACCTCTGGTGCCTGACACTTTTTTCTACAGTGGAAACTTTCAAATGGTTTCCAGTGGATGGGTGCCTGCAGAGCCGTGTTCTTCCAAAGCCCATGGACACATCAATTAATATGGAAATTGTGTTGTCGCAAAGGGAGAGAGGCAGGTGCAACCCAAACATCTGGTTGATGCCCAATCCCACACATTCACCCCTAAAGCATAAGCCCCATTGCCCAGGGCCAAGTCATTCGGTTGGCAGGGGCAGGGTGTACATCTGGGGCTGCCAGGCACAGTCCGTGTGGAAATATGGCACAAAGATGACAGGCAATGTGCTCAGGCAGTTGTATAAAAGGGTTTAAGATCTTTTCTTCACTCCATCAGACTGCTTCTGACAGCACTCCTGCAGTAGTGCATATGAGGTAAGGGGTCCCAGCATATAAAAGGTGGCTTCAAAGCAATCATCTGCATATGCCACAATACAAAGCACCGAAAGGAAAGAGTGAGGCCATGATATATTGGAAACAGGAAGTGGACTATTGCCAGAATTCAACAGCATCTATATTCAAGATTTCCCTATTTTTGCAATCACAATTATGAAGAATCTAAAGTACCTGTTAATGGTGCTCGAGGATCATGGCCCTCAGAATATAAATTAGTCTTAATGCAATTAATGGAATGTTCTTTATTATAATGAGAAGACGTCTACCAGAACTGGAGTCAAAGCAAGTTGAGATTAGGAACACAAAGACAAATGTGTTTTTTTTCTTCAGAGTAAATCAATAGAATTTAATTTAACTAAAATGCACTTCTAATAGTCACCCTTGACTTTTACAACAGCAGAACGCAGGACACAGTTCCTTTATTTAAACCTCAGTCTATTGATGACAGAGCAGAGAATGCCTTATATGTATGTGACAGATATAATTAAACAGTTAATTATGATCAAATTTCATCACTGAGAGTTCTGTCACTTACTATAAAAAATGAGCAAGTGTTTGATTAATCTCAATTACAGATGGTCACAAAAGATGTCATCACTTAATCCACAGCAGGAGAAAATCACTAATGTGGTCTAGATTCCTTTGATACATGGGGAAATGAAGTTGCTATCTCATCTGATCCAAATACAGCAGTTTACCAATAAGAACAATAATTTACTTTAGGAGGTTTTCTTCAACAGATGTCTTCAAACCGAGTTTGAAAAGCATATTAGTAAACCAATCTGTGAAATGAGAGGAAGGGCAAAAAAACTAAAATTTGGTGCTGAAAAAATAATTGCAGAATACAGTTTTTTCTTGATTTAACCACAATAGTTTTTTCTTAAATAAATAACTTCTGTTTTGTAAAGACACTTTTTGAAACAGTAGACATACCCTAATTCCCAAAGTCATTGAATAAACATCACCAGCCACTGATTTGCCAAACACACACGTCTATTCCTCCGTGTTCTAGCCACAGTTACACAACCAGCTGTCAGTAATGTCCTTCCATTATGCTATTCCAAGTTTTATAATGTCTCATTTTGAAAAAAAAAAAGAAATTAGATCTGGGTCTCTTGTACATTGTCTTTTGAGCTTGCCCGGATTAGCAAAGGTTCGTGCGCTGAGCTGTGTATGGAGTTCATAGTGGAGGCATGGTTGTATGCAGTCTTATATGCGTTATAATGGTTGAGGTGCTCATGCTCAAGAGGCGGCAGGGTCAGGTGGCCCTCCATGCCCGGGCCCCCTGTTACACAGTCCTCGTCCACGTTGATGATCTCAATGGTGCGAGTGGTTGGGTGGTGGTTCTGCTGGTGGTGCTGTTTGCGCATCTTGTAGAAGATGATCAGCATCACCGCTGCCATGAGTGTGATTGCAACAAAGCAACCAATGATGATCTTGGTCGTCTTCATTACCTCATCCAAACCGTTCAGCGAATCCTCCCCGCCCTGCTCCGTGACAGGGATTGTGTAAGTCTTCTCTGTGGCACGTGTGGACAGTGGGGTCCGGACTGTGGTGGTCGTTGTAGAGGTCAGTGAAACAGACTCCCACGTACCAGCAGAAGGTGTAGGGCCCACTTTCTGTTGCACAGCGGTGGTGAAGCCTTCATGTGGTGTTTCTATGGTCTCCACTGTCACTGTGGTGAAGTAGCTGAAGCTGCTGTTCTCTGTAGAGGACACATTGAGCGTGGCAGAGGCTGTTGTGTTACCTGCAGAATTACTGACCATACATGTGTATGTGCCTGTGTCCTGCATGGTAACATTAGTGAAGTTCAGAGTTCCGTCATTCAGCACTGAGATTCGGATCTTGTAAGCGCCATGTGTCATGACGGAACCATTGGGTGTAATCCAGCTCACCGAGGTCAAGGAGTTAGCTCTGCATTTCAGCTCTGCAGCACTTCCCTCTGTCACATTTAGGTCTGTGGGGGGCTCCACAATAACAGGAGCGTAACAGTGAAAGTAGTTCTGGTCCAGCTCGCCAATGTATCTTCCCTTATGGTTGGATGGAGAGCTGCAGCGGGCACAGCAGCTGGTGTTTGCTGGTACCATCTCCTTAAGCCACCAGCTTAGCCATAGGATGTCACAGTTACAATTCCACGGGTTGTGGTGCAAGTGCACCCTCTCCAGGTGATGTAAAGGGGTGAATAGATCATGGGGCAAAAGGGTAAGATTGTTATGGGCTAGATTGAGCTCCACTAGTGACTGCAGGTCATCAAAAGAGTTCCTTTCTATTATCTGGATCTGGGCATGCATCATCCATAGCTTCTGCAAATGGATGAGCCCTTTAAAAGAGCCGGGTCGGATGACAGTTAGCTGGTTCCCCGACATCTCCAGTTCATCCAGCTTCACCAGGGGAATAAGGTTGGGAATTTCCTTCAGATTGCACATTCCCAGATTTAAGTAGCGCAGATTGCTCAGCCCTTCAAAGGCCCCCTCAGATATATATGAGAGTCGCTTGAGCTCCCCAAGGTCCAACCTCCGCAATGAGGGCACTCTGTTGAAAGCATAGGAGGGAATGCTCTCTATGGGGTTATTCCTCAGCCAAAGCTCCTTTAGTTTGGACAGGTATTCAAATGCCCCGTTTGGGATAGTGGTGAGGCGGTTATCAAAAAGCTCCAAGGTATTGAGGCTGGCCAGTCCATTGAAAGCCCCCAGCTCAATTTTGCGTATGTGGTTTTTGCTCAGCTGCAGGATCTCCAGGTGTCTCAGATGCTTAAAGCTGTCTACCTTTATGACCTGAATAAGATTTTCTTGCAGATTCAGGTAGCGTGTGTTGGTAGAGATGCCATCAGGGACTTCCCGCAGGCCTCGTCGGGTGCAGATGACTTTGCTGAACTGGTTACTACAGGAGCAGGCAGAGGGGCACGTCTGAGCACGTACCAGCCCTGCCACCACCAGCAGCTGGAGGGCCAGAAGCAGCACAAACAAAGGGTCGGACAAGGCCCGGTTCCACCTAGGACCTCGCATCGTCTGCTGCTGCTGATAGGAGGTCATCTTGTTTAACATTCATAATTCATTGACTGGTCTTTCACTCTTTGGAATGAGGATTGGGGCTCACTGGAATGAAAGAGAGACAAAACGAAAGGGAAACACATTAGAAACTGTAGAATTGTAGAGATTATCAATAATTACCACATACATTTTTTGAGAATTGTATAAACACTTCTGAAAAAAAATAATTATAATGTTTGGACCTAAATGAATTATTTAGGTTTGTGAGTCAGCTGCAGCTGGAATGCCTCATATCCATCTCTGTTTCTGGGCACACTGTCCTCCCTGCACTGTCAACCTAGGATATATCTACCTTGTAGAGTAAGTAATTTGTTAGTTCTGACCACCTCAATGTTGTTTTGCTTCCTGTAAAACTGGTGGATGTATTACATATTATTTGTCATCGTTGTTGGACAAACAGCCTCTTTAAGCGAAAGGGAAAAACACTGTGCAGGTCTGAAGTGAGTCACAGAGCTAGCACAGATACAAAAAAACATTTATAGAGCCTCTAATCTACCTGACCTGAATGTTTTTCAATGTGGGAGGAGAGTGGAGCACATTGAGAAAACCAATGTTAACATAAAGGAAAACATATTTGATCTTCAACAGAAAGTGCTAGAGTTACAACCAGAGGTGAAATGACAATAATAAACACTGTTGTTTAGCTGCAAATTGATACAGTAAATATGACAGACAGTTACACACATACATTTAATCTAGAAACAGAGTAATCACACAGTACAGTATGAGATGCATGGTTTCTCTTGGATTGTGTGATGAATAAAGTGAAACAGCTGTCATATTTAGAAAAGGTAATCAAAAGTAAGCAAAGTTATCAGGAGTCAATTGTCACTGACACTGTGAACACAAATTAACACATTTAGAAACATGGGACTTTAAAGGGATTATGACATTTTGAAAAGGATCATTTTTCAGCACTGATCCTTCAAATTGCACAAATGAGGACATGAAAGAACACAAAGGTTAATGGTGAATACAACACACAAAGAGACAATAACAATGTGAATATACAAACGTATAGGAGTAAAACAGTTGTAGCAATTTCTGAACAGAATATAAAAACTGTGGTGGGATTACAGTAGTTTCTGCTTCTAAACAGTATTATCAACATACAGCCTACTCTGAAACAGAAAGCTCTTCACGTAAATACGGGCAGGCTGTTTCTGTAACTACTGATTAATTGCTTGATTACTGACTCCATTAATTCTCCAATTACAGAATTTAAATTCTAAGCAGAAATGCCTGAGGGTGAACAAAGAAATGTGTTTCCACGTAGGGGTCCAGGCAAATGTGACAGGGATCACACAGAAGGCTGAAAATCACATTCCCTTACGGCAGCTGTAATTTGTTAGGAATTTAAACCTTGCATTAAACAATTGACTGGCTCAATCCAGAGTACAATATGAGGTTAATGCTTGCGATTTCTACTGACCTTCTTGAATATAAATGATTTCGAACAAACAATGACTTAGTTTTGAGACAAGTAAAATGCTCTTTCAAGGTGAAATTTCATCAACACTATTTATGACCATTTACAATATATGCTGCAAAGTTTAGAGTGATGAAAACAGATCCCAGTTAATAAGGAATCCATGAAACTTATTCCATTATTCACTCATCCTCCTTTTTTTTAAGAGATCCAACCTTGAAAGAGATAAACAATGAATCAGCAATCCAAATGATGGCAGCAGAATAGATGAAGTTGATTCACAAAGCAAAACAATGCGTCAATGAAAGCGGCAGAAATGGATTTACATAGTGCAGTGAAAGAATTAGATGAAATGAGATAAGGAAAATCAGATTAAGATAATAATGAATTTTCAAACTTTTGTCCTAACAGATTATCAAGTGCCAGTTTTGTCTTTGTCTGGCAGAGAGTACTAAAGCCTGACCCAGATTATCAGGACTGCACACAATTGAAAAGCACAATTCGCAAAATGTCTGAATTAATTTCTGGTTTATGAAACAATTCACTCTGTAGCCAACCAAACTAAGAAACTCTGCAGTGTTATTCATACAGCTGATAAGCAGCACAGAGGAGGAATAAGCACAACATCTAGCAAATGTCACATCGAAAATATGACATGATCTCAATCCATATGATCCAATCTTTTTTTTCACAGAACAATATCAACGCAGCATTAGTACTTGATAACACAGCAGCAATGGATTACCTTTAAATTAACAACCACCTACAGCAGGGGTGTCAAACTCAAGGCCCGGGGGCCAAATCCGGCCCGCAAGAGCTTGCAAAGAATATAATATACAATACAATTGGTGTAATTGTTGAATATTTGCTTTCAATGATTTGCCCTACACTTCTGCTTTCAGACGTAATTATTTATTCCAGGAGAGAAACAAATAATAACAATGTGGTTTTGTTGAGGGAATGCAATTAGGCTGATACTTGAGAAATGAGTTGCACTGAGCATTATAACCTTACCTATAATGGGTTGTTTTGTAAAATCTTTATTAATAGATAAGCATCATTTATTTTTCTAAATATTAAAATGGTACACAAGCAACAGTGTTTAATAATTTTATTGTAAGAAAAATAAAGGGTTTGTGGATCGACTGTTTTAATTGGTATAAAGGGTACCCTAGCTGCACTACCTTATACTAATATGTGTGCATATGTCTCTGTTGAGAACAATCAGCATTTTAAAACATAGTTACAGTGCAGCCTGTATGACTCAAACACTGTGCAGAAAGCTTTTTCAAATGTGGCTTTGTATAGAGTTTCGCATGTCACATGAGTCCTTACATCAGGGTGTAAATACAACAGCTCTTCACTTCTTCACTGACAAACACTTCCTCCGGATCTGCCATCAGATCACTTATAGGTGACCAATCTGAATTACATTTGGCAGCCATACAAACAAGAGACTCTTTGCATGACAAAACTAATGAATATGAATACTGCATAAATACAATGGCTGATATGGCTGATGTCCTTCTCATCCAGGAAGTACACACTTTTCAGTCTTATCAGCTGCATCTAACATCATAAATCAGATACACAGAAAGTGATTTCATTGTGTATCTCATGGAGCTGCTGTGATGCAAGTCCAATTTCAGACTTGATCTGACCATTAAAGTATTATCGTATCGTATGTTGAGTTAAAAAAAGGAATACACTTCATATAGTGTTACTTTTCTTATGATACACATGATTTTGCGTAAGGCGCCGTGCTGGTGGCTGCCTGTTGCATGCAGCTCCCGGTGTTTTATTGATCTTTGTCTTTTTGTTTACTTTTATTCTCTTAGTTGTACTTTTTTCTTTGGATATTTATTTTGTTTTGCAGCGAACTATGGCCACGTTTTACTTCGAACGTTTTCTGGTCATTCTTCTGCTACTTTTTTCACTTTTTGTGTCGGAGAGCCATGCTCAGAGGAGTGATGGCATTGTTTACACGCGTGAGCAGCTGATTGCGCTGTGCCGACCCGTGCTGCTGCCCGGAGCCAGGCATGACATCCCGGAGGAGCTTCGGAGGCTCAAGCGGGGCTGCAGAGCTGGGGCCAAGCTGAGGATGAAGAAGAAGATGAGGTACAAACCCTGTGTACCGGCCATCATAATGGGGAACGTGAGGTCTTTGGGGAATAAGATGGACGAGCTCCGCGTGCTGACGAAGACGCAGTGGGAATACCGTGAGTGTAGCATCATGTGTTTTACCGAGACTTGGTTGCACTCGCTCATCCCGGATAATAACACGGCTCTCCCCGGCTTCACGAGTGTTCGGGCGGACAGGGACGTTATTCTGAGCGGTAAAAAGAAAGGAGGAGGGATTGCACTGTATGTGAACGAACGATGGTGTAATCCTGGACATGTTACTGTGAAGGAGCGTTTCTGTAGCCCGGACATTGAACTGCTAGCTGTGGGATTACGTCCATTTTATCTACCTAGAGAACTTTATTCTGTCATCGTAGTTGCTGTCTATATTCCACCGAACGCGGACGCGGAGGTGGCTGGTGACGTCATTCACTCCTCTGTGGCCAAACTCCAAACTCTTCACCCAAATGCATTCATAACAATAACTGGGGATTTTAACCGTGCAAAACTGGACAAATCTCTGCCTACATTCACTCAGTATGTGAAATGCCCCACCAGGGGAAATAATACTCTGGATCTTCTATATGCAAATACCAAGAATGCATATTGTGCCACTGCCCTCCCCCCCCTGGGCAGATCTGACCACAACCTCGTCTTTTTGGCTCCTAAATATGTCCCTCTGGTGCAGAGGCAGCCTGTATCCATCAGGACTGTGAGGAAATGGACTCCAGGGGCTAATGAGGCTCTACAGGACTGCTTCGAGACCACTGACTGGGACGTGCTTTGTGTGCCACATGGAGAGGACATCAATAATATGACTGACTGCATCACAGAATACATCAACTTCTGTGAACAAACAATATTACCGGCTAAAACTGTCAACTGTTTCCCCAACAATAAACCCTGGATTACTAGTGACCTGAAAACTCTTTTAAATAAGAAAAAGGAAGCTTTTAAGTCTGGGGACAAATCAATGCTGAAGAGTATCCAGCATCAACTGAGAGACAATTTGAGGAGGGGCAGAGATTCGTACAGGAAGAAGCTGGAGACTAAGCTCCAGCAGAACAATAGCAGGGATGTCTGGGCTGGGATGAAGGCTATCACTGGCTTCAAAGGGAGAGACAGACTGACTGTGGGCACCCTGGAGAGGGCCAACGAGCTGAACACCTTCTTCAATAGGTTTAGCTCTCCGCCCGCTGCTGTCTCCTCCACTTCCTCTTCTCACCTCACCTCCTCCTCTCAGCCTGGCGTCAACATCCCCCCTCTGCTCACCACCTACACTTCACACCTCTCCTCCACCACCCAGCCTGGCTTCTGCACCCCCCCCTCTGCTCACATTGCCGCTGACCCCCCCCCCCCCCCTCTGCTCATCTTGCCTCAGACCCCCCCCCCCTCTATCCCCCCTGCCATCAAGCCCCCCCCCCCCGCTTCACTGTGAGCACAGGACAGGTCCAGAGTCAGATGGAAAAACTCCACCAAGGCAAGGCTGCTGGCCCTGATGGTATCAGCCCCAGGGTCCTGAGGACCTGTGCACGCCAGCTGGCTCCTGTTCTCCAGTATATATTCAACCTGAGCCTGCACTTGGAGACCATCCCGGTGCTGTGGAAGACATCATGCGTTGTTCCGGTCCCTAAAAAGACAACTCCTTCTGGGCTCAATGACTATCGCCCTGTAGCACTCACATCTCATGTGATGAAGGTGCTTGAGAGACTGGTCTTGGCCCATCTCAGACCGCAGGTGAGATCATTCCTTGACCCTCTGCAATTTGCCTACCAGCCTCACCTGGGGGTGGACGATGCCATTATTTACCTGCTGCAGCGTGCTCACTCATACCTGAATGGATCGGGTTGCACTGTGAGAATCACCTTTTTTGATTTCTCCAGTGCATTCAACACGATCCAGCCTCGGCTACTGAGTGACAAGCTGCAGGCTATGAGGGTAAACTCGTCCACCATCTCCTGGATTACCAACTACCTCACGGACAGACCACAGTACGTCCGGCTGGGCAGTGTGCTGTCTGATGTGGTGGTTGGTAGTATTGGAGCCCCACAGGGGACTGTGCTGTCTCCTTTCCTGTTCACCTTATACACCTCTGACTTTCTATACAACTCAGAGTCATGCCACCTGCAGAAGTTTTCGGATGACTCTGCAGTGGTAGGGTGTATAAGGGATGGACGGGAGGAGGAGTACAGAGCGCTGGTGGGTGATTTTGTTGAGTGGACTGGAAGAAATCATCTGCTTTTGAATGTGGCCAAGACCAGAGAGATGGTCATTGATTTCAGGAGGAAGAGGACATCTCCTCCTCTGCCCCTGTGCATTCTGGGAGAGGATGTGGCAGTTGTGGAGGTCTACAAGTACCTGGGAGTGCACTTAGACAATGGGCTGAACTGGAGGATCAACACTGACGCTGTGTACAAGAAGGGGATGAGCAGACTCTATTTTCTGAGGAAGCTGAGATCCTTCAACGTATGCAGTAAGATGCTGGAGATCTTCTATCAGTCTGTTGTGGCTAGTGCACTCTTCTTTGCTGCGGTCTGCTGGGGGGGCAGCATCAGAGCCGGTGACACCAGCAGGATCAATAAACTGATCAGGAAAGCTGGGTCAGTCATCGGCATCAAGCTGGAACCCTTTGAAGCTGTGGTGGAGAGGAGGACACTGAACAGGCTGTTGTCCATCATGGATAACCCCACCCATCCTCTCCACCTGCAGCTGGACAGTCAACGGAGCTCCTTCTCCAACAGAATGCTGCAGCTCCCCTGTCACAAGGACAGATACTGGAAAACATTCCTGCCCACTGCAATAACACTGTACAACAAATCACCTCTGGCTGGAAGAGAACTCTCTGCTCCATAGTTTCTCTAGAAATAAAACCACCTTGTACATTTTACTCACACATAATCTGTTTCATATTTAATACTCCATAATTCCATATATTTTGAATATATATATATTTGTATATATATATATATATATATATAATATCTGTATGTATATTTTCTATTTTGTATTTTGACATGTATATTTTATATTTTATTTTATATTTTATTTTATTTCTATTCTTGTATATTTTGTTTTATTGTAAAATGCCTTTTATGCTGCTGTAACAAAAACAATTTCCCAATTTGGGATCAATAAAGTACGATCTATCTATCTATCTATTTTGAAAAAAAAGACAAATCTAGCCCATCAATCTACAGATAAATGGGGGCAATACACCTGAAGCTCTTTCACAAACGTATATTTAATTACAAGCTGGTCTTATTTATAACATGTGTTTTAATCATCTGAAGCACTGACCCTAATAGCTTACCATCTTTCACAAGCAGTGAAAATATTCAGCTAGTTCCGAGTGTCTCTACACTATTGATGTTCTAAATATATGTTTTACTTGTAGAAGTCCCATGTTTCATCATACCATTCTTTAATTTGTTGTGGCCAATTGTGGAGCTGCAGATTCACCATGCACATACTGTGCAGCACAGCAGTTTCCACTGGGGCCTCCTCCCAGCTCTTTTGATGGGTACAGTAATTTTGGAGTCCGTATCGTATTTTTGCATTATAAATCAGCCAGAAAAGGCAAGAATGAATTATTTAGTAGGGCTACAGCCCCCAAAATAGGTCTGTTGAAGCCACTGCTTGGCAAAAAGCACTGAGTGATTTTCATCTGCTCTCTTTCTGTGGTCTACAACATGTTTTTGCATGGCTTCTTTTTAAAGGTGAGGAAAGTGAAAAGGGGCTTGTCCTAAGGCTTGTGCACACACTAAATGCTTGAGCGCCCACTGATTATGAACTTTTAGTGAGGAGTGACAGACAGAAGATTTGGCTTTCACACTGAATGGCATGGAGAGGGGGTAGACCGATAAGAGATTGTAGAGAGGAAGATGTGCGACAGTCAGAGGAAGGTTGGCATGTGTGCAATGGAGAGAGAAATGGATAGAGCGAGAGAGAAAGATGGAGATTAATGAGATATAAATCAAATCAGGTCACTCCTTGATAATGCCAGCAATCTTGCATCAGCTCCAAATATAAACCAGAATCCTTTATAGATTCCAGTGCAGGAGGGATACCCACCACAAGCCTTCTTCTCTTTTCTTATCTACAGTCTCACAGCATAGACATTGCAGTACATCGACAACCGCTACTGCAATGAATAGATTGGATGAAGGTTTATATCATATGGCTATTTTTTTTGGGATGCCATATTTTGCATTCAGTTTTGTTTTTACAATTTTTTTTTAAGCTGTGTATCAGGATTTCAGTAGAGTGAAAACAGGACACAGCATCCTCATTTGAGCCAGTGTCAGGAAGTGCTGCGTGACTGCTGAGACTGTTGTGTTAAAATGAGAAAGCTGAAAACAGCGTGTCACTCAGCATGAGTCAACGGCTTTGCTTCTATATTTGTAATTAAATATATTTTAAGTAATTTATTGTTTTGTCTTCTGGATCTCACATGTTATCCGCTTGCTGATCTGAGGCCTGTACTACGAAGCTGGTTCAACCTAACCTGGATATGTTTGAGTTAGCCGGTTGGCCCAATCCAAAACATACGCGCTCTGGCTAAACTGTCCTACGACGCTGGTTATCAAGTGGATCGCTCAAGCCAGCCGTGTCCTATCTAGTTAGGTGCGCGTTCACATGAAAGGGGTGGTATTTGGAGCATTCGACCAATCTCAAACACGGACAAGCGTACTGACAGCGCAGCGTCATACTTCCTGAATGATAAGTGAACTTTAATATTAGTCAAATATGAAGAAGTCAAACTTTAAACATCCATGACTTAAACACTTTATCCAGGATAAAAGCCACATAGCTGCACCTGCAAGGTGAATACAGCTGGTACAAGAAAAAGCGTTTGAATGCGTACATTAACAGGTTTATGATATCACTGCCCCGTCCAAGACACGAGTGGATCTGACTTTAATTACATTTGACTCAAGTGTTTCGTCAACTTAATGTGTTGCTTAAAATAATACTTCTGCATACAGTATGTGACACTGTGAGTGTTGCACGGCCAGATACGGCTCAAGAAGCTGACTCAAATAAGGAAATATATGATACATTATGATGTGATATGATATGAATGATAATTGGACACATCGACGTCTGCACTCACAGTGCCGCGGACTGTACTTAATGTTACTCTGATCCGGTTACTTATGTCGTGGCAGATATTTAAGTAAGCTTTCTTAACGCTAATGTTATAATAGTCAGATTGCTCTGAAGATGGGAGGGGATATTCTATTAATTTTCACGTTCACACAGTCAGTTGATTTTGGCCGGCCGTCTTTCCTGCAACGGCAGTTTTTCTGTATTTCCTCTATCCTGTAATATGAATTGATCGCTTTAAACTCCGCACACGGAGCTTTGATTGGTCAGCAGGCGGTGCTTTCACTGAGTTGATCTCTTAGCCTGCCACCTAACCTGCTCCGGAGCAGGTTTGTCGCTCAGCATAAGTTACCATGGAAATCTAGCCTGCTAAAAAGAGAACCAGCGTCGTAGGACCGGAAAGCCCGAGATTTCCCTGAAGTTAGCCGGCTAAGCGAAAATCCAGCTTCGTAGTACAGGCCTCTGGTAGAAATGATATCTCAATTATATATAAATGCCACCTGATTGTCTTTACAAAATGCTGCAGTGAATTTTACTGCAATAAGGATTATCAAATAGACTTGTATTTCTCTTTTCTTTGTTTAGCCTCGAGTGCCTCATACTGACCAGTTGTACTAAAGTGATTTATCTCAAATTACTATTGCGGTACTCTCCCAACAACACCTTTAATGATTTATTTAGATGGATTTGAGTCATTAATACACAACAGGAGAGCATCAGAAATAAGGGGCTAACGGAAGTCTTTCTCACAAAAAGAACAAAAACACACACACACACACACACACACACACACACACACACACACACACACACACACACACACACACACACACACACACACACACCATTAATAATGAACTAAGTGTTTCATCTGCAGATAACCTTTTGATCCCATTAACATAGCACCAACCACATACATGTGTAAACACATCAGCAAACTTGCTTAGCAAGCTGGATTTATCTGTAGGTGTTTACTGAATAATTAACCAGACTTTTGCAACAGATATTTTAGTCAACCTTGAGTCCGGTTTCTTAAAGAAATCACTGCATGAAAGTTGCACTACGTTGAAATATTATTACTGCCATTAAACTGAGAATCAAAACATTTCATACATTTTGAATGCGTTTTGATTTAGGTCCATTTTAATTTTGCTAAATATTTTTTGCAGGGTATTTTGCCTCGCTACAAACACCCAATGTATATTACTGCAAGTGCAAAGGCTTTCATCAGCTGGCAATATGCTCCATTTATATTGTGTAAGCTTATTTGGCTATAGACAGTGACTTAAAATACTTTGATTTAAATTAAAACAAGGAAATTAGTCATGTAAGATACAGATCAATGCCTGTATTAAATAAAGTGTATAAAACTGTCTAGGGAAAAACTGAAGATGGTCTTACTGTAGCTCTTTATCAGTGTATTTTGTTTTAACCAGCCAAGTGAAACAGACAAGCCATGTACTTTGAATTGGTGCTAACTAGCCAAGTGAGACAAACTGACAGCTGCTCCCCTGCCCACAGCCTGACGTGCTTCCACTCACAGCTTGGCTGTCTCATCCATAACAAGATGCTAAAATGAATTTGATTCATCAAAAAAACAGCAATTCATCCATGAAAATAGATTGGGAAGTTACTGTAAAAATTAAACAATCTTCATTTAAAGGACTTCCAATGATACCCACACTAATCCACATCTTATCCCATTTGTGTGTGCTTTTTCTCCAGTTCCTTGATTAAATCCTTGGTTCACCAATAACATCAATAGTGTCAAGACACTGTGCATGGATAATTAGATAGACAGATATATATATATACTTTATTATCCCAAATTGGGAAATGATTTAGTTCCAACAGCAGTGTCGAGCATTACACAAGTTAAATGTACAAATAAGATACAAATATAATATCAAAAATAATTTAAAAAATACAATTTAAATTAACACTAGGAGCTAGTATATACAAATTAACCATAGAAAATACATGATAGGGATGTACTTCTAAAGGTTTTGTGCTTCCTGTTTTTTGCTTTTCTTCAATTCAGTCTGGTGTGACCATGGAAAAGGCAGAAAAGGTTTCAGCGAGCTCATTAACATCAGCATAAAGTCCTAATTGGAAACGTATACAATGAAGGGGGAAACTAAGGGGGAAAAAGCCATTAGCAGAGGAAGACGCAAGCTCATCTAATGAGCCACTGTAACGTCAGCCACAGGTAAGCATTCTGTCTCAGCGTAAATTATTACCTCAGTCTCTTTCTTACAGTTAATGCATATGAACTGGCAGTCGGAAAAGCTTTAGAAAACGCATAAGATCAGAATGTCACGATTGTTACGTGCTCCCCTCCTGGTGTTCTCTCTCCGTATTGCAGGCACACCTTATCTTCCCCTGGCTCCGCCTCTGCCCAGGTGTTCCCAACTCCAGCTAATCACGGGGGATAAAAGGAAGGCTGGAGGAGAAGGATTCGCTCTCTGACACTCTAACACACTCTGCTGCCTGACACTGCAGCAGTCAGTTATCTGTTGTTAGGATTTAGCGCTCTATTTAGTAATGTCTTTTTGTTTATCCTTTTTCATCTATAGTTGAAGGTTGCACGTAGATGGTAAACTCAAACATTTTTGTTCAAACAAATGTAAAAAATGGGAAAACTCCAGACATGTTTTTTGCTTTATATATACAGTCTATGGTTTTTTGACAATGTTTGAAAAAATGCAATTACCTAAAATATTAGAACCAAATACAACATTTAGAATAATGTTAGTATCGTTCATTTCCACAATTTAACTACTAGACACAATGAGTCCTATAGGGAAAGGTCCATTCTCAGAGTATGTACACTGTAAGTTTCAAGCTTCTACATAACATTTCTTAAAGTTAAGGTTGTGAGTTACAACTTTTTGGAACCTCATACATTGTCAATGTCAGCCCCCACAAGTTCCCCAGTGTTTATTTCTGCCAACATCTGCTGAATATGACGCATCTTTCTTTCTTTTTGAATGAGAACATTATTAGTGACAATGCTTTACTTGTGAGTCAACGTTTCAGTATCCGCTAGAGATAGAGGTGTGTCACCACAGCGTGATGAAGTCGGTGTATCATTATTTCAGTGCATCACACTTGTTATTCAGGTGCCACCCAGTTCTACACAGAGACAGAGCAATTGGCCTCCCCCTCAGTCAGAAGATGACCCCCGAGCCAAGCATTTTCCTGACAAATGAGCCGCAGTAATGTCAATTGGCCTATGCAGACTAAAGTGCAGCTTGTTTAGAGCTGCTGGCCTTGAAAACACATGCAAGGTTATATACACATGCTTCTCTATGAGCTGGTACATGCACCTAAGCAGGAATGTGCAAAATAAAATATTGTTCACACACTTACAATAAAGGACAAGTATTAACATACTGTATGTATCAATACAGTAGAGCAAATGTCTAAATGGAGTCATTAATTGTGATTTTCTGATTTCTTATTTTGTCCTTATGTACAGTATTTCGATTCACTTTACTCTAAGGATTTGCAGCAACTGCCCAGATTTTCAACAGAAGGTGTTTTTCTATGGGAGAACGTGTCCGTGGTGTATGCTTTTAGCATGTGAGAATCTTTACAAGCTGTATACGTAACAGCCTCCTTGTTTCACACTGAGCAGTGTGTTGGCGGTGGGGGCTTGTGGGTGACAAGAGGTATTGATAAAATCATTCTTCACCCTGTGAACATTTCAGAGAGGCTGTAGGCAGAAAATGGCTTCCAACCACGACCCTTTCAAGGATATGGGATGAAGGAGTCAGTCCGTTATACCGCTGTCTTTGCGGTGTCCGGTTGAGGTCAGGGTTGGCATGCATCACATGGAGTCTGACCGAGCCACGCAGAGGTCATTCAGAGGCTGCAAACCCGGACATCCAGGCAGCGCAGCCTCCCTGTGATTGAGCTTGGGGCTTGAGAGAACATGTGAGATAAGAGGGTGATAGAGAGCACACTGATGATATCTACAAAACCAGAGGCTACAGTGTCAACAAATATAATAACATTAAGAGCCTGTTAAGATTGAAAGTGTGATTTAATTCATCTGGCTTTGAGATTGATTATTGTACACTTAAAATCCGTTTGAAAAGACACTGGGACACTACACCTCTGTTCTGAAGCCATTTGACTGATTGCAACATCTGTTCAGTGTAGACATGCTCAAGGACACATTCTTGTAATGTCTCCTGGATTGATGTGTCAGTGTACTGGTAACATCAGTTGGACTGAAGGTCAGATGCTTAGACAAGTTATCTAATTGACAGTAAGAAAATGTGGCCACAATGACACTTGGTATCATTAATATGGTAACATTGAGTGTGGGGAGACCTCTGGTGGTTTGGAAACATGTTATTACAACAAATAATTTGTGCAATAAGTAGACTTCCATCCCTTATTTTGATGAACTTGAATATGAAATTATGCGTGTGGGTGGCTGAGTTGTATTTTCTAAGTATTGTTTGATGATTTGAGAATTATTTTTTGTGTATTTAAGAATAGAAAAAGATTATGTTGAGCTTCGTCATGTGTGTGTGTTTGTCTTCAGAGGGGTTTGTGTGTCGTTAAAAATGAAAATAAACAAATTGTGTTCCTCATCAGGGTTTAGGCAATTGACTCAGTACAGTATTATTTGGTCATGCTGGAAGATTGTTGGATTTGTATTACAATTGCAGTTAACATTGAACAATTTAGAGCCCTTGTTGAGCTCACAATAACAACACTCTTATTCCCCTATTGATTCGATACACACAGGAAAAAAAACACCTTGAGGCTTCTCAGTTCTGAATGCTGGATTTTATTATCGTACTACAGGATGATACAGCGGCTAAGTGTTTATAACCACAAATTGAGACTGATCAAGGACTTTATAAAACTTACGTCATAGTATTTTGTTATTGTATGAACTATTATTTTTACCACTGTAAGTTCACTAAATTATTCTGCCAGAAAAAAAGTAGAAGACTTACAAAAGAAGAGTACATTTATGAAATAATAAATATCCTCGCTCTTTCATACCAAGCCCTATTTTTTTTTCTTTCTCCCTTCATATTCATACACCCACTCAAAATTCAAAGAATAAACGGTGGAAAGAAAGCAGAGTGCACTCATTTTATTAAGGACTTCAATTGACTGTGCTTACACATTTTTCTTATAAATGTGTTAGGTTGTAAATAAATGTAATATTACAAGACTATTGGATTGCTTTGCAAAGAACAGTAATGCTCCCAGACAGCCTCTGCAGGTGGGTGTTTGTTTAATCGTAGTTTCAATAGTCCTGTAATAGTGTATGACGAGTTATCGTTTTCTCATTCAATAATTCTTCACAACCTGAGACTAATGTAATTATTCTTGTTGGACAAAAAAGAAAAATCGTGGATTGATTCCATTGCACAGATTCAATATAATTTTCATGCAGAAACACCATTTCCTGCACCATAGATATAAAGGGTGGATAAAATATGAGAAACAGCACATGAAAAGGAGCTTTGAAGTAATAGCAACTATTCATGCCAGTCATATTGAATAAGATGAATGCCATTTAGCTTTCAAAGAGGTCTGGCAATCATCACTTTTATATGTGAGTTTCCATCTCGACAAAACAGATTGTCAAAGAGGCCACATAGTCAGGGTCTGATATGCTTCTGCATCGAAATCTCCAGAATGATATATTGTGGTATAGGGATAATAGACAAAAAATGATGGCAACATGTGGCCAACACAGAAAAACAGCATCATCAGCCTTGAGTAACAGTGGTTGCAAGTAAAAGCTCCCAGACAGAGCAATAGTAGTTCACACCAAGAGCAGGCGTGTAGTGGAAGTTACATGCATGAGTTCCACTAGCACTGTTCAGACCTGTGGTTGATTCTGTGTGCACTCCAAAAACCTGACACAAAGGTGAAATATGAGAGAAGAGATACCAGCATAGAAACACTGCTTGAGTCATACAGTTCTCCTTATTTTTCCATCCTTATATCGTACTCCCTTTCCATTTTCTCCATAGACTTCAAAGCAACCGTGGGTAATTTCTCATTCACTGAGGTGATTGGGTAAAGCCTATACGGAAGACTTTGCTTGATGTAGTTAGCCACACTGGAACCACAGACATATTGTGAATCTCTCTCTGTCATTGTCATTGTATCATCTAAATAATTTCTAGGCGATTCAATCCCTTAGTAACGGAGCTGATATTAATTTGGTATTTCATCTTTTACATACATTTATTGTTTTCAAACTGTATTTTTGTGCAATTCATTGCATCAGCATTTATGTTCTCTATGCTACAATCTGTACCACATGTGGGGGACAACCATATGCTTTTCCTACATATAGTAATGGAACTTGCTAGACAAAATGTAAAGTTAAGGCCTCACTAATTAATCCAAGCAGTGACACAGACTCTAACATATATCTTGTTAAATATACTATACACAGCACTTGTGTGTATTTTGGCCTTGGATTAAAAAAAAAGTTATAGTACAGCAGCCTTGCCATTGTGAACAAGCTTGTATCAAAGGCTAAAAGAAAATACAGATACAGAATGATTAAAAAGCCTAAAATAGTCTGATAGTAGTTCCTTCTACAAGATGGGTTTACATATGGGAAAAGTCAAAATATGCTCATATTAACCATAATACATTTTCTACCTGTTAGTCATGATTGTGAAAGTGTAATAGTGGGGTAGGCTATCTTGTGGGAGCCAATATGTTGAACAAATACTCTTGATGATCGTAAAAAAGTCACATATTGTCTGGGTATTTTTAAGGACCAAGAGCAATATATTAGAAAAAAAAAGGTTTTCTCATGATGTCCCCATTTTCCCCAAAAATATTATTCCAATGGACAACCTGCTAAACATGCTACAAATCCACAAATGATTCTGTCTTTATGGATTGAACAGAAATGTTCAATTCATATTTACTTTCAAGGTGTTCTCCTCTTAAAGTAAAGCCCAATTGCTCATTAACAACATCCTTTAACTTAAGTGTAGGCATTTCAAAAAAGAAGCCGTTTTGACCAAACCCTAAATAGCATAGAGCAAACATATACTTTTATATAATGTGACTAAAGTATTTTGAGGCTCACTCATGAAATAGCCACAACACATTTGTGTAAGGTGCAGGGACAGAAATAGCACAAAGTTCATAAATTAATTCCGTCATTTATTTATGTTCCCAACTAAATCCTTTTCATGATCAAAGGGGGCTGAGGACCAGCATTCATTGGTCAGAAGACAGAGATATATGCTGGTAAAGTATAGTCTCCGATCCACCAATAATTAGGCACCTTTGCACTCTGCTGTGTTCCCACATTTGAAGAAGTGCAGCTTTCAGCGGTAATAAGAGTGATTTATTCTGGCTGAAAAGGTCTATTCTCAGGCGGTTCAGGTACAGTTTTGAATAAGAATATGCCATATTTGTCTCCTAATTAGAGTTTCAATCAACCACATACACCTCTGACATGAAAAAAAGCCGAAAACAAGTATTTTCTTTCAATCTATCTGTTTTCTGAAAGCATTATGGCACATTAGGATGGCTTCTGGGTTTGTGTCATTTCTCACCTGCCAATTCAATCACTGTTCCAAGGGGTTCTGGTCGTCCTCATGTTAACTTCAAATCCACCGTAAAGCTGTCCCTGAAAAACACATGAGACAAAACTGTAAGAATATTTTCAAAACAGACTAACAGTGATACAGTTTGTTGCTTCTGCAGTTCCACTCAGTTTCATAAGATACAGGCCTTGAATAATGTGCTGTTATGGAAAGTTTATGATGTATCTACTCAACTACCAAAAATGCAGTTTATTAAACCCCCAGGTTACAGTATATCTAATTCAAAATTCTCTTTACTGTTTCTAAATAATCATCGAGTCATCTTGTTAGTTTTCCTTTCAACTACTTCCTCAGCAATCTCTGCTGATGCTGATATTTTTGTGCCTTTTAGAACCTTGATATAACAAGAGGAACTTCACAGTACACAACTGAAAGTCGTAAGAGCTCATTCCCCAGGGACGAGGGGACGTGCAAAGCCATAACGCATCACAAACACACACATTTAGGACAAAAAAAAACACAGGAACACACAACACAGAGGGCAGACCCTGCTGAATAAATTATGGGTGACAAAAGCAAACCGAGATAAAGCTCTCCATCGCACCTGCCATCCATTAGTGCAGAGCAAGGACTGTGAGAGCAAATAAGCGTGTGTTTGATCCACAGGAGCATTACCGTGTGAGCCTATCATGACCCCAGTCTTTGTTCTACGATAAGGGGTTCTGCTGTCTCTGTCTCATTTATGCAGCATTGCCAGTGAGAAGTGTTTCCATATTACAGTTGCATTACACTCAGAAGACCAGCAGCGAATAAACTGCAAACATATCTTGACCCATCTAATACAATATTAAACAAATGAATAGAAAGAATGTGTCTAAATGAATAAGAATAAGCTCTTAACTAGCCAATTGGAGTGAAATAAAACAGTTTCTCAACAGATGTTCTCTCATTGCTTAAACAAGCTAACCAAGGCGTAATAGCTATAAACAGATACTGTAAATATATTTAAATGCAGAGTCTGCAGAAGACAGGACAATATTTAGTTTCATGTTTCTATTTGTAGTCCATGTAATATTGACCAATCTCAATTGAGTTGGCAGGTAAACAGTCGGTGTAGAGAGCATGTATTCCTGGAACCCATCAGCTATTGTGTGAAGAAGATTAAGATATGTATACGCTTCTATAAACAGGTACGGTCTGGATAAAGATGACTAGAAATTGATGTCTATCAATTGCATTGTACAGTAAACAATGACCAGCATATTGCAAAATAAGATTTCGTCCAATATAGCTAAATCATAACCTGAGAAAAATTTGCGACAAAAGGCCTACAATATAAAATAATTCGAAAAACACAGGTTATGAAAAAAACTAAACATGTATTAGCCTTTCTATGGTAGACCAACTCCTGAATCACTTTGTTTCTTTCGAAGATGCAAATCTTTTAAAACGTATAACAACCTTTTATTTGTACTGTAAATAAAGCCCAAAACAGCTTTTTTGTCACAGCAAATGTTAAAGTGAATTGCATAATTGTTGGTGACTGTCTAAGATTCGCTGCTCAAGTGAGTATTGAAGGCTGCACCACAGCGTACGTTAGATTGTAGTACAGTGCTCATGTATATCTAAAAAAAAGAACACTTTGGTTACCTAGGCAATACTTGTTAGTAGGATCAATCTTTTTTTTTTTTAATGAGATTTCTATTAATTGATGAAAATATAGAATATCACAGACAGGACTTTGAAGTCTCAACTGAACTCATATATCCAGTCTACAGCTCTAAGCTCTATAATGATGGCAAACACATACATTGAAATACAATGTTACAATTCAATTAAAATAAGACATCATTGTTTACAAGCTGTACAGGTAACATATTTACAAAATTACCTGGTTACGTAAGTTACACAATTGCTACATATTGTGAAACCTCATAAAGTGCAGCAGAAACAACTATGCAATAGTTTCTGGCTTCACTTCACTAAGAATGACAAATGATGCCCACAGATAGCGATGATGGATTTGGGCTCTGCCGGTGTAATCATTATCAATGTTGTTATTATCAACAACATCAATATTGCACCCCACACACACATACACCCCCCCCTGGCTTTCCTTCTTCTTTGACAAAACACTGCATCATTGCATTTTTCAAAGCTTGTCAAGAGCCAGTGTTTCAGAACGTGTCTCAAAGATATATGTTCTTTATAATTAAGAAGAAAGGACCATACTCTTATAATTACCATCAACTTAAACATGCAGACAGCCTGGTCTGTCAGAGACAGCTGCTGCTTCATTTGTGGTTGGGTATTCTTCAGGACAGACATGAAACAACATTTTATGTTCTTCCTGACGACCATTTTTGTAAATATATCTAACAAGTTTTGTTATTTAACTACACTATGCACTACTATGTTCCTCTTCCTACAGGGTATGAGTGCAGAGCTCTAACTCTAGCCTTCCTTTAATTCCTTTTACAGTAAACCACAAGCAAGTTTATCTATTGAAAAATAATCCAAATAAAATATTACCTGTTTTTAAAAGTTTCCTTTAGTCTTTAATTTCTTTAAAAAAGTATATCCACACAATATGTGCAGCACCACACAACTGAATGGCAGTTTGTGCCATTTAACCCGGGTAAAAGGAAATGATCACCAACTTGAAAGTTGTTGCAAATATATCAGATTGCATCTGTTCAACTAACATGACTTATGTCACTGCCACTTTCAATGAAATTAAATAGAACGGAATATTAAACCAAATGCTGACGGGCAGCAAGATGCCTGCTATCTTCTGTGGGGCATATTCTGAACCACAAAATGAAGCAGCACTAACATTGTAGGTAAAGTAAATTGGGAACACAATATATAGAAAAAATGTTGCACTAATCACTTCTTTCCATAAAAATGTAATGCCGGCTTAAATGTTGCATGGACACCAGGTCAGTGTTTATTATCTGATCACAACTTCAACATCAGTTAATCCAATAAACCTCTAGTTGTGTATCTTAAGGTGTCTACAAGACATCAGTGATCGCTAGGCCATTTCTTTCTGCTTTCTTTATCTCCAATGAACTCACAGAGATAAAGTCCCTCCGTGGAAGAGTAGTAGTCCAACAAATCAAGACTAATGTCAGCACCTTCTGCTCCAGATCGCAGCAGAGTTTGACCTGCAGGTCACACTACATCACCCACTGGAAATGACCAGAAATGCATGTCAGGCTGAATCAATTGGCTGCACAGCCACTCGTTCAATTAAGATCTTGGGTGGGGGTGGTCAGTGGGGGTGATCAGTGGGGGTGGTCAGTGTGGTTTGCAGTGTGGTGAGTACAGGCTCCCAGAGGAGCAGTAAGTGCTGAAATCAGCTCAGCTGCGCCTGCCATTTGTCATTATCTAATGGTAAATCCATCTGTGTCCTGAAGAGGGCCTTGCCAGGACAGATTACTAAATGGCCAGACCGAAAAGAAAAAATAAGTATATATAGAAAACGTTAAAAAACAAGTTTATTAGAGTTATAGTGTACAATATTTTTGTTAAATCACTATATTAATATAATAGCTCGATTTCAACTGGTTTTGTTAAAACAAGCAGAGATCATATCAAGAAGTAAAGTAAAAGGATCCATGAAATCTCTAAGCACATGATGCACAGGCACACAGAGATTCCAGGCCATATTTTCCATTTAAAGAAAAAAGTCTTAGTAGAACGATGATGATGAGATAAAATAAATTAACATACTTTAAATCAGGCATTAAGATGGAATACAATTATCTTGAACAAAGAAAGCAATTTTGTAATTCTCTCAATTACATAATCTGTAACTTAATTAAATTATAATACGGCTAAATCAGTAGTTTAATATGATTTTAATTAATACATGTACACCATTTGTTGGTAGACAATCTTAGAGCTTATGGGCTTTTCAGGCATATTCTGTAGGGCTGCTCAATTAATCGTATTTTAATCGCAATTACGATTTTGGCTTGCAACGATTATAAAAACAACATAATCGAAATAAAACGATTATTCTTTTTATTTTTTTTATTATTATTAATTAAAAAAAAAAAAAAAATTATTTTGTTTAGTTGGTTTTTCAATTGAATTATACTTAAAGTTCAGGGTAATCAACTGTTAAAAACGTTTTTTTTTTCAATAAATTGATGTTTTCAAAGTAATGGATAATCGTTTTTAATAATCGTGATATCAATTATTGACCCAAATAATCGAGATTATGATTTTTGCCATAATCGAGCAGCCCTACATGTGTGCGACAGTATGTGTTTGTGTACATGTACATAAATGTTTGTGTCTCCACTGTGTAGTAAAAAGACTGTCAATATTCACTGCAACATACAACCAGCCTTTTGTGAAAAACAAACAGATATGCCAACATACTGTGCCATATAAATAAAAACAGTGGAAATTGTTGCCATATTTTGTATTTTGTAACTGGCCAATTTGTGCAAGAAGGTCCATTTATTTTAATAGGAAGGCTTCATGTAATTCTTCCCAGGATGACACAAAACATACTGTACTTGTCTAATGGAAAGGCTGTAGGGCAGAAGGATAACAGATACATGATACAACACAGACTGCCCCATGTAGAGTCGTGACCAGCGTATTATCCTTGCATTACATTTGTTGTCAGAACATGACATTTGTTTTAAAGTAATGCTTTTACAAACCTCGGTTAGCACCCCATGTCAAAATTCAGCTGCAGTGAAACGCTTTGCTGAGTGGAATTAGTGCAATCAGGGGAGATATGGAATTAATATGTCTGATTAAGTGCCTGACTGAATTAGCATTTGGAGTCCAAAGAGAGTTCAAGCAGGAAGGGAGGGATGAGATATGTTCAGCAGGGAGGGAGACAGGCTGACAGAATGGTCGAGAGAAGGAAAATAGATTAACAAAGACAAGAGGCAAGGGAAACAAAGTAGAATGACTGTGATATGGAACTGTGCATTCCTTTGGTTCTTGGTTTCACTCTGGCCAGTCTGGTCTGTTTGATTCATTATTTTCCCTAAAACATTTTCCTTTTGCTCACCTATGAAACACATTCATAGTCACCGTTCTGTCTCAGGTATTCACTTGTATACAGACCAGCTGTCATTTGTTCATGATGGCGGAGGTAATTGGTTTGGCCCTATTAAAGATATTGAAGTTGTTTAAGCATGGCACATAGAGGGGCATATTCAGAGGGAGGTCAAAAGGAACACAATACAGTACCAAGGTTCAAGGGAAATTCAGACAAAAGGTCATTTGAGGAGAAACCTGGAAGATGAAAGAGACAGACTGCATGGTTTGCACTAAGGGAAAGAGAGGGTAGTAAATTACCAATATTAAATATTTTCCTAGATATGTCTGACTCTCATATGAAAGGCTAGCAAAGACCTCTGAAGAAAAATGCATGAGAACGAATGCCACACTAGGGCATTTTACAGAGGGATACAGGACCTATATCACACTAAGCCATTAAGCATATGTAATGCAAATCAATGCAAACACACAAGAAAGCATTTCATAAATGTAGTGAGGTAAGAAGAGAGGGTTCAAAAGAAATTGTTAGGTAAGGCTGAGAAAATAAATCTTGCAGTGGGAGAGAAGAGGAATACCAATCAAGAAGAAACGGCAAAGTGTTATATAGAAATATTTGGGGCAAATGAGTGTGATATGCTGGCAAGGAAGGTGAGAGACCTTTCTTGGGAAAATAGAAAAGCGTGAGAAGGGCAGTAGAATATATTCTGTTGATTATCATTCATTTCCTTTTGTCATGTACCGGACATGAGTCACTGTCTGTGTCTCCAGGAAGAGATGGGAGCAATAGCTGCTACCATGCTGCATCACCAAAATAACATGGCAAATTGTAAAGGTATTTCCAAATGTACTTGGGTCAGAATGTTATCAATCTAGATCCTCCAGGAATGGAAAAGCAGCTTCAATTGGTGACCCATTTGGTGCAGTAAGAGACTTCCTGGTAGAGGCACATTAGGTGCGGTTTTATGATGTAATGCCTGTGTCTAACTATGCTATAAAAACAACTCTGAAAATCTGGATCATTATGTCTTTAGGCAGTAAGAGTGTGAGGACTAAACTGCATAAAACATGTATTAGTTTGTTGTGTCAGCACAAACATGGTCACTACAATTGGATTTTTCACTCTGTTATTGACAAGGTCAACAAATTGTAATGTTAGTTGGTCGATAAATACCAATAACTGGATAACAAATGACTTTATTACTGTGATATTTAGTATCAATATTCATGATTCCCAGAGAACGGTTCAAGTTGATTTTGCTGTTCTTGGTTATCTTTTGTATTCGGATATCACTGTGTCTTCCTGAATGCACACAGTTCCACTTGTACACTGGAAATATTCAATCATGATAGTCAGATTGAAACATTTCTTGGCAAATATATGACCATACTGTAGGACCTTCCCTGTCACACTACCCAAAGGCAAACTTTACACAACATACATTGGTTTCATCAAACAGCATGGCATAGCACACATTACATTCTCTAGTGACAGCTTCAGGGATTGAGAATAAGTGTTGGTTATAAGTGAGCACGAGTGTGTTCATTTGAGTCTACATCATTGTCTATAATTGAATGCATGCCTTCAATGTGGGTGAACAAACACTCCTCAAACACAGCACAATTATGCTTTGAAAAATGTTACCTTTCATTTTTTCTTAGCCTCAAATGGGATATTCCAGTTTACAAGCCAGCATAAGAACTTCTTAGTGCACGCATGTCTGTTTCCCCATAGGGAGACAATTCTTCACCCAGCTTTCTGTAAATCGATGTGGACACAATTCATTGTGGAGTGCAAAATCACACAAAATACCCATCATCACAGGCTACAGCTGTGAACCATGTAAGAGAGAGAGCATACAGGAGTGCAGCTACCTCATCCCCTGTTGGGCTCAACGCTTGGGATCCTAAGCGGATTTACAGTGCGATATCAGCACTAAGCAGAGCGCTCATTACAGGTATCAGGAATGGAAGTTGATTGTAGAGTTAAGAAAGGAAATACTGCCATGTAACCCGAAAAAGGATGTAATATGACGGCCAGATTAAAGTGCTGAACATTATCATCCTTAGTGCAGGCAGTGGAATAGACACATAGAAAAGGAGAGGAAGACAGGAAGGGAGGATTTGTATTTTAGAACATGTCTCAAGGTGTGCCTTTCTAGAGTCCGGACATAAAACTGTTGTCAGAACATGTAAGGTGTAGAAGTGGAAAATCAAAGTATAAGATGTATATCATTTGAAAATGGCTGAATTAACAACAAAGCTTAATACTTGCGTCCACACATAGAAAATGGACTCTGACACCAGACATATACATGGGAGACATCCTTTCCTCTTTTCAACCTTTGCGCCCAGGGAGAAGCATCAGATAGCAGGGAGCACTCATGCACAATCACCCATGAGTCTCTCTCTTGACGAGGCCATCAGCCTTACAATGCTTTCCAGAACAATCTTGCGCCAGACTAGCCTTTAGCTTCAGAACCTCACAGCACCAGCTGCCATGCTCAGCCAGTCGTGCTTAAAGCAAATGCTCCATTGCGAAAGAGATAAGTAAATGTTAGGATTCCGTATTGTACTATGTACCTCAACACAGGGTGATAACACAGGCTCAGAGGGTAGAGGTATAATGATGAATCTAATACTTTAGTGTATGAGTCATCATGAAGCTGAATGTGAAGAGGCAAGAGGAGTGAATGTAGAAAATAATACTTCTTCCCCAAAACCACCATTTGCGTACCAATTACTGACACTGTGTTTTTCTCACATGCCACTTCTTGAGCATAAACAGTACTTGCATGGAAGAGTAGCATGCCCTCACAAGTGTGAGACTCTCAGAAAGCAGTGTGCATGTACTAGATAAAATAAACTTAAAGGTAGGGTAGGTAAGTTTGAGAAACCGGCTCGAGATACACTTTTTGTTATATTCCATGGAATGCTCTTAACATCCCGATAGCAATGAATATCTTAAGTGCTTTGACAAAAAATCCATAAAAAAATGTCATCTGTGGAAGCCGTAATACTGTAAAAAGTACGACCAATCATTTTAGCCGGCCCGGCTAAAATAACTGGATGGCCTACCTGCCTGTCAGCCTTCCATCTGTGCACAAACTTATCTCGTGCCCTCATTGGTCATGTGCGCGTTCGTGTGTGTTGGAGGAGGGGCTCTATAAGGAAGTGGCAGATTTTCTCCGGTTGTGTATTTTCAAATTCTAGCGATCTCGAGCCGGTTTCTCAAACTTACCTACCCTACCTTTAAGATTATACGACAGGAGTTTTGTGAAATGTTTACATGCATGTTTTGATATAGTTTTGCTGCTGTTAAACGTGTCCCTCATTGCATTGAAATAATAAAAAATGTCTCCACTTTATTCGTCGTTCAACGTTTTGGCATGTGAGAAAAAGTCAAGGTAACATTTGCTTTGTTTGTTGATAAACAGTCTTAAAAGTAAAAATGTATAAAATATAAAACAGTATTGCAATGGTTTCTAATTTGACATGTTAAAAGATGTAAATATAAATGAATTATGAGCACCAAAGTGTAGTTAGCACGGGTACGTGTCTGTGAATGCTCTCTGAATAAATGTTTTACACATTGTTGTTCCCTCATGCATTATAAACATACTATGGTCATCTACATCCAGCATGCATGTGGACACAGTGAACATGTGACAGTGTGTGAAAAAAGCCTCAGTTAAAAGGGGGAGACAGAGAGATAACTATATGGAAAATGAACAGTGCTCTTGGGAAAGCTCTCTCTCTCAGAGGAGAGGGAGGACGTCTGAAGAGGTTATTTATTTTTCATCTGGAGATGGAAACTGAAGTGCGGTGGGGAGAGCCCCAGTGGAATTACTGACTGGAGATGTACCCTCCTGGGGCTAGTGTCTCTCTCTTCTCCCTCTTTCTCCCACTCCCGCTCACTTTCCATCTCCCACCTTTCTGATCTCCACCAGAGAGCTGCCACTGTCTCTCTGGGAGATGGGGGAAGAGGAGAAGAAAAAGAGGAGCCGCTCATTCTCCATGCCATCTTTGCCTGCCTCAGTCAAACTCTATTCATCCCACACTCCTGTGGTCTGCAGAGCTCGGTTAGGCTTTGCTCGGATGTAACTGCATTGAGCAAGCTGAGTCGGGTTGTTCTCCAAGCTCCTCCCAGGCTTATCTATCTCTACGTGGGAAGCAACACTTCTTATCCCAGCCCTCCTCATTAACAGCATTCCCATCAAACACCAAAGTCATTAAAAAAGCCACTTGTCCTCCCCCATCCCCTCTGGTGTTTTCCTTTCATCATTCCATTTCTCTGTTGGGATGAACCGGCGGTGTGAATGTCTTGGCTGACACCTTTACTCCACCAGGACCAGAGTGAATTATAGGGAGGCAGAGAAGTGGGGCTACATAATCTTTGTAAGGCTGCCTCTCTACGGCCTGTTCCAGACATGCTTGCGTTGTCATGGGAGCCTATGAAAGGCTACCTTTCTGCTACCTATTTCTCTTAATGAACAAAGGTGTCACATGCATCCTTACATGTAGGTCATTTGGGAGGTTCCCCAAAGCTGCAAAAAGTCAAGATACTAAAAAAAGGAGCGCTGCAAAAAGCATGCTAGAGAGCTCATTTGTTCAGACTGATGTGAGGTAATCCCTTCCCCTTTCTACCTCCTAGGGAGGGAGCCAGGCTTTGTTTCAGTGCAGGTTTTCAGCAAGCACATAATTAGGATGACTTTGTTGCTACAGTAAAGTAAAGTGCTCCACAGCAGCAAAGCAACTCTGTAGGAATTCTCACCTGGTGAGTGTGTGGTGCCCCTCGAGTTTAGCATTTCCACATGACTTACTTCCACATTCTGACTGCCGTGCCACCACACACATCCACACTGCTGTTTTATTTTATAAATTGGATGGACACAGGATGTGTAATCTATTGCATGCTTTTACATTTCAATTGAGTGAGAGAGGATGTGTGAGAAAGTGGGGCTGATAGAGGACCTGCTGCAAGAGGAGAGTATGCTTTGTATAGGCAGACACTCTTCATTATTCCTCAAATAGAAACAAGCCCAGCCTCTGCTAATCTCCATCACAACAGAAACGAGAAAATGGACTCTGCTTTTGCTGCCTTTCAAAGCCACTAGCTAACAATGGACGTAGAATAAATCAAATTTGCAGCCCCCCACCACACGTTAACCTCCTTATTTGCTTCCTCCTCACTCTGCCTGTCCCTCCCTTTGCCTCTCTCCCTCTCCTCTATCTTCCTCTGCACTCCATACTGCGCCTAGTTAACTTCATTGGTTGGAGAGGAAGAATGCTGAGGGTGCAGGACTAAAGATAAACCAGCATCAATTAGACTCTAAAGTGCACTTTATTTATTCCCCCCCCCCCCTCCCCCCATGCCAAATTAAATTACACTATACATTTTAAAAAAACGCAATGGAAAAGCAATGAACTTTAATTATCGAAGCAGATCCTCAACATGGGTCACTGCTCACTACAATCCAGTTCACCGTGTGCTCTCACACTGCACATGTGCTGGCTTTGATCACTTTTTTTGTATCTGTTCATAAACATAAATTCACATAATCAGCCTCACATGTAATGATCTGACCTGTGTGGTGAAGTTGCACAATAAAATACACACTCCCTACATTGTTCCAAATTAATATTAGTCCAATAATGGGAATCAAAATGAAGAGTCTGTATTTGTTCACATCACTGCAAACAGACTTTAATTACTGACAACAAGCATTGAGGAAACATCCCTCTTTTATAAAGTGATGTTTCCCTCTTATGTTCTTTTTCTCACTTGGTTATACACAGCGTATGTAACAGAAGAGATCAAACCGCTTTGATAATTCAGCTGAGATCACCAGAGACACAGTGGGAAACAAATTAAACATGATAACTAAGACTGTGCTTCCTCCCATGTGGATTGGATGGATGGGGTAATGTCTGTCTGGAGGCGAGCGAGACACAGAAAGGGGAGAGAAAGCACGACACAGCAGCTGTGAATCCCCTCTATTTCTTTTTTGGGATGACTGCCATGTCAGATGGCATGGCACAACGTGACCTGTGTTAAATGTTACTTCCATTTGCCAGTGTTTTATCTGTCTATTTTGAGTGTGCAGTGGATATTTCTGACCCGTACTGAAATACATGTGGATAGCCTGCAAGGAATGCCAAGAGCAGCCTTTTGTTTTAATCAACTCATCCTTCCTGCGTCAGTAAAGTGTCAATAAAGAGTAGAAAAACCTGAAAAAATCTAATTGCTAAAGGCATCTAATGACCTAAAAATGCACTATGTTACATGTCACAATGTATGTTTTCTTCACAAGGCACATGGTTGTGTAACAGTTTGACTGAATAATGGGTCCTATGAGGATAATCATGTACATCTCTGATTTTGCTCTGCATATTTTGTTGGGTCTGATAACACCTGATTGTTGACAAAATAATAATAACTAAAACACATAAACTGTGGCCTGGACGATCAAAGTGGATGTTTTCACTTCTGAGACACCATTGTATTGCACGGGAATTGGGTTGGCCCTTGTTTTTCTGATTTCAGTCTAAAGCTCAATAAGACGTATTCTCAACAAAATGAATATGACTGAATGGTGTCGAATTTTCCAAGTCAGACCAGAAGGACGTTTATTTTTCAAACAAGTCAATTCTTGAACCAAGTTATTTTTGTATCTTTAATTTGCTAGTATATTGGCTGTATTGTCCTTTTGTGAGATATTGTACTGCCCCACATTCACAAAACCCAACGTTTATAGTATGAGGTAAAAATTGGGCACAAACCTTCAATAATAATAATAATACATGACACTTATATAGAAAACTCAAATATGCTTTGACAGAGAGTAACACAAAAAACTAAGAAAATATATAAAGAGACAAACAGAAAAGGGGGGGGGGGGGGATGGTCAGTGGTTTTGAGTGATTGACAGCTGAATAGTTTTTTTCAAAAATGTTGAAATACATTCAGTAGATAGATTCAGTGCCGAAGCAGGACATAGTTTGATGTTTTGTATAATGTAACAATGTGGATGTTGGGGGTGAAGGCTGGATGTCAAATATACAATATAAAACTTTGTTTACCAAGGTTCTCCCTCAAGCTCTGTCTGTTGGTTCCCATGGTAACTAGATCGACAATGTTTACGTGACCTTAATAACACAGCTTCCTTTAGTGGTAATTTAAACATACAGCCCATCAACATTGCGAAAAATAAAATATTCCCTTATCTGAGAATCTAGATTGCTCGTAGAGAATATCAACAGGAAAGCACTCTCCATGTGAAAAGTACATGTTCATAATTATGGCTCCGGGGTAGGAAGGCTTCATATAGATTGCAAGTCTAATTAGTGAAGTTGTTGTTATAATATTCTTTCTGTCCTGGCATAACAACAACAGCAACCCAAACATTGACAATTTTGCTGCGTCAACATGACTTACAGTCACATAAGAAACAGTCTCAATGAGCAGGAAATGAATCAACCAATACCGCCCTCCCCTTACACAGCCTCACACGATCTGATTTCCTTGTCAAAAAAAGGCCTGTTATACAATTAAATGATGGTGAATCATTATTCGTTGGTGTTTTCTCCCGGTGGTTTACATAACCAGGATTTAATAATAGAACATGTGCGCAAATACTCTCCCACAATACTACTGGTGCACCCTGACCAAGAAACAGTACTCTATTTTGAATGTGAGTCACACAGAGAGCCATAGAGAAAGAAAGAGAGAGCTTGAACGAAATTAACTGAAGTAGTGCATTTCCCTGCCACATGTCTCACCCTGTCGAGTCACAGGCATATTCGCCTCTGCGGTTTTACAGATGCATAAATGTCCCAAAGGCTTGTGCATTTAATTTGGCATAAAAAAACATGCATCAAAACAGCGGAGCACACAGCTTTGTTTAAGATCCTCTCCTCCTTCAGGGTGATGTTTCAGTTTGAACTCAAACAGATATCCGATTACCGATGATGCCTGAGCACTCAGTGCAACGAGATGCAATATGTTCTCAGCCCTCAGAACTACTTCCGCAACACAGCATTGTCAGAGTGTATGACTTCAGCCAGTAATTAATTCTTACATACTGAATGTGTGAAGAGAGCCAACCGTCACAACCACACACACAGAACAACTATGTGACCAGTAAAAGGCTGGATAAAGAAGCATTATACATTTAAGAGTACTTTAAGAACTAGGTATTTGCATTTATTTAAAAGATATCGGTGATTAAAATGTAAGATGATTTAAAATTGTGAAAGTCATAAATAATTTAACAATGATTCAAAGTGTGTGTTTTTATGCAGAAGTACTGACAATTTGGCAACCTGAAACCTTTACTCCTGACAAATAACTGGCAGACAAATAACTGAGCTTCAGCAGGAGACGAACAAAAGCCTGACTGAGGGACAGGCTCAGCTGGCAGACATTTAACTTTAGCCGAAGACCCTGGGATAGTGTGTGTGTTGTGTGTATGTGCCTGTGTGTGTGAGTGGGAGAGAGAGACAGAGAGAGAGAGACTTTATGTTAGCAGTCACATCACATCACACTTTGCAACCAAATTGATTAAGAGAGTCACCATGCAGACTTATTTGGACATGGAGCAGATTGAACAATTACAAGCGACCTCTGGTTTCATGTGAGGACATTAAAATACTAATTGTTATTGTACCTATAGATCACCATATTAAAAAATGTTTACATTATTGCATTCTGTATGCACATATGTGATTTTATATATGTAGATATTTCAAATAATCTCTTTAGTGTATGTGTGTGTGTGTGTGTGTGTGTGTGTGTGTGTGTGTGTGTGTGTGTGTGTGTATGTGTGTGTGTGTGTTTGCATTTATCTGTGTGGTTACTAACAGAAAGAAGATGATACTTTATTAATCCCCAACGGGGAAATTACTTACTCACATTACACACACACACACAGGTTGATATACATGAACAAATGCAGAAACAGAACCACATGCAGGATGAGGGAGGGAGAGTGAAGGGGCCAGTTTGGTGGCGCCCAGAGCAGTTGGGGGTTCGGTGCCTTGTTCAAGGGCACCTTGGCAGTGCCCGCAAGGTGAACTGGCAACCCTCCAGGTACCAGTCCACGCTCTGTATTTGGTCCGATCGGGACCCATCAGTTCAAAGTCCAAGTCCCTACAGACTGAACCACTGTCTGCGGCCCTAGCGTAGAGAAATTGAATGTCAGTGTATGTACTATATGTGTGTGTGGGGGTGTATTGTTTATCTCTCTATTGAGGAGGCAGTCCTTTGAGGGACTCAAAGCAAATACTATTGTAAACCCCAAGCTACTGAGGGACTGCGAGAGCCAAAGCCATCCATCAGAGCTGGACATATCCCCCATATGCAAACAAATAAATTAGAGCACTCGTGTCCAACCGGGCCCACGCCACAGCAGAGCAAAATAACGTGCAAGATGTTAGTAGATGTGAAGGGATGCCATATAATAAACTTGAGATTAGAAAAAACCCTCTTGAGGCGCCAAAGCCAAAAGGACAGACAAATATAAGGATAAATTAATAACAAGGTCAAGTGAATTGGTTCTGAGAGAATAAGAGAAGGCCCAGACAGCGCCTCAAATATATTCACTTCTTTTGAAACGTATTGCGCTAAAGATGGCTGTAAGATCTCTGGATCTCCTTTAAGGGGTTTGTTATCACTGCATGTGGGAGCACAAGAACCCCACTGCACACAGCTGTGTGTCACTTTTTGCAGCTATGTGGTGCTGTCGTCCTCTAGGAATGATTAACCCAGAAGAGCTTAATATAGAAAGAGAGCAAGAAATAGATGGGAGAGAAGGATGATAGGTAAAGAAAGAGAGAGAGGGGAGGGCATAGAGGACATTATAGTATTCCATGGAGAGTCTTCTCTTTACCTCTGCACATCAAACCATGTTCACCACCGTTTAGCAATCTGTCTGCTAATTAATCATGCACTGTAATCAGTCAGAGTCACTGAAATACTCTGCGTGTGTTCGTGAGGCTTGGGGTACATCTTCTGTGCGGGGGAACGGGTACATACTGAGAATAATAGAGACACACTGCATGCCGTTTGCTGCTGCAGTGTTCCCGTTTGTGCCGACAATGTTAATGCAATCAGGCTTTGACGTTTAGGGTCTAGGGTATGCACCTAGGTTTCTATATTGCTCTGGAAAATGCAGTACAGAGTTTACTTTACGTAGTCTTGGAAGCCTAAGAAATGGATAGTGTGTCTCCTGATTGCGGCAAAGTATGTCATCTAATAGGTGAGAATGGGTGCAGTATTCATGATGCCTGTAATGATCTCCAGAGTGGTGATATCACAGTGATTGGATATGTATTGACTGCATTGCCACCAGGGCGGGCGGGCAATCATGCATGCAACTATTCTGGTTAATTGTGACATGGTGGCAGTGGTGGCAGGAGGGGTGGGCTGGGTTAGCATCCGACACAGAACACCAGCCAAGCCTGCTAGCTCACATACAGCCATCAGCGCTAATCTCCCGCTACGTGCTAACAATAGCGCTGATGTGGTTGCTTTCTGGAGAAGCTTTGCTCCCCCCGAGCCTGCCTTGTTTGTGCAATGCCCCAGCAGCCAGCCGTCTTTCGCTTTCCCATTACTGAGGGAACAGTGGAGCTGAAATCAGCCGGTGTATTGTCACTGCTCAGGAATGGCTGACTGATTGAAGGCACACAGGTTACCGGATTCTGCCTCACATGAGCTGGGTAATGTGGATAAACATTTCTCTGAACCAATTACTTGGCATAAAGCACATTGGGATTAGTGACAGAACTAAATGTGTTAAGCAAGATGATGGAGATGGGAGAGGAAGATAGAGGACTTGTGTTTAACCTACTGGACAGAATAAGAAAGTTTGGAAAGAGAGATGGAGAACTACATTACAAAATAAGAGAAACACCCTTTAAAAATGTAAAGTCAGCAGACAATGTTAGTAATGCTGGTGCAAGTGTAAACAGATGCAGTTTAAACATATATTTCCACAGGAAGACGGTTTTGCGTACTTGCAATACAATTAAAGTATACATACTAGTTCCACATATTAATTCGCAGTACAGCAGTGTTTTACTATATGTCACTGAAAAGCTCCAGCATAAGATGAAGCCACATTTCTGAATGATACCTTACCTGAAAATAACTACTCAGGAATATATGGGCAAATTGTTTTCAGTTTTTTATCAACTTTACCCATAAACATATCAGATTTCCTAGATTGTTCTGTTCCCTATGTTTAAACATGTTAATACAAGAAGATATAGTCACCACATTTCACAGTAAGTAGGGCCATTTCATAATCTACTTTGTTCGTAAGCGTATGTAAAACACATTTAGTCTGCATCCATATCCATAGATTCCTATTCCTCTCAATAAAATAACAAAAGCAAATTTAAATTATCTTTAAATTGTTAGTGATGTTACAGTATAAATGATTTTCTTTTTACTCTTTAATGTTTTGCCAATTAACAGCCTCATTTATGTTAAGCATAGTGATTATACACGTCTTATTTTTACTGTACTGTGTATATGCTCTAGCTAAGATATGATCTGTCTCTTTCTCAGTCTTCCACCCTGTATTTACCTTTCTATTTGTAGGCACATGTTGTCTGGCACATGTTAAGGTCTTTAAATTGTGCAACAGCCCATGGGCATTGAGCTATTACATTGGACCTCAGCTGCACTGAAAAGGGGAGGGCAACCCCTGCGGTATGTCAAAGTTTAATCCTTCATTTTAACACACTCCCTCAAGCTTTCCTTATTTATCCTCTGTACTTTCTCTTCCTGCACCTTGAGGATATTCAAAGGCATAAACTGTGGGTAATATCTGAGATATGGTGGCTTCAACATATTTCCTTCTAACATTCTAGAAACTGCAACCGGACTGTCATTCAAAATGCTATTTTCCTGGAAGCAGGAGCATCATTATGCACGACATTTCTTTGATTGAGTCGTGAGAAAGAGAGAAGGTTTCACTAAACCGCTAAGCTGAATGACAGCCAAAGACACAGTTAGAGAACTGGGACTGCAATGTCACACACGACAGCAGGTTAGTAGGAATCTGGCAAGAGGACTTAAACTTGTTGTCTGAGTTCATGAGCGGGTCCGACACCTAAAGCCACAGGAACCACAATCCGTACACAGGCCTTTTGAGGCACACACCACTCTTCTTGGCCCATTTTCAAGGTGAGAAAGGCCTTACACTAAATTGGTGAGATATTTCACAATCAAATAAATGGAAAAGGATGATATGGCCAATGAGTTTATTTGCTTTTTGTAGTTGCAAGTTTTACTCTTGTATCTATTCAGTGCCAAAATGCAATGTGCTGACAAGGTTCCTCAAAGGTAAATCGTTATTCTTAATACAGAAAGGAATCCAAGCACTTTTTTGTATTTATTTAACTCCGTTTGATGCATTTTAAGGTGCTTGGGAAGTTATTTCCAACTAAAATAATATACACATCACACAGTTTACTACTCTGCTTCAAAGATTGTATCAAGTCGGCCTGAATTATGTCATTCTCAACAACTGGCTATTGGGTTGGTGCTTGATAAACATGTGTTTCCTTTTTAATGTATGTCAGTATTGTTCTTCCAATAGATCAGGGATGGGCAACTTTGATGGTGGTGGGGGCCACATAATTGATGTACTGGCCACCAGGGGGCCGTAGATTCACTTGGAACACACACACACACAAATTCCATGTATTGTATGTAATTATTAACAAATATACTAAGTCTGACATCTTCATTGACATTTTACAATCTTTCAGGGAACATCCTCTAATAAGCTCACTAAACAAATATCAGTTCACAGAAATGTTATTTAATGTTTACAAGTGGCATGTTTGTATTGAACAGGTTATTTAACAGTGGAATAAAACTATTTTAAACTATTGGAAAGCACGGAAAATGTGTGTGCATTGAGATTAACCATTAAGATGACATAAACATGAAGTCATGATTGAACACTAACCCAGACATTAGTTGTCTAACTTGAACCTAAGACACTTGTAGCCTGTCTCTGCATTCCCCTTATTCCACAATAAGGGGAATGTCAACACAGACACCTGTCAACCCGCACTCTGCTGTTCCTCAGCGCCGCTCCCCCTCCCTCCTGCTGAAATTATGAATGAAAAGCGTATAGTAATCATAGATAACACGGCAGGGTCCGTGACAGTTTGTTTTCATCTGATTTCAAATAAACAAAGTCTTGGTTTTTAGAATATTAAACTTGTTTTAGCCAAATTCAGATGATAAATAGAACTTTGAAGCTTGTAAATGCATAATTACAAGCGGCAACTTAACGTCACAGCAGGCATAACAACAGCCGGTGTTTCTTGTGAGTATTTCCCCGGGAAACAAACACAATACACACAAACGCGTCACAGATTATTTTGCGGTATTTGGCTGCCGAACGAAATCATGTACGCAGATCGCGACGTGAAGCCCCCGGGCTGCCATTTGCCCATCCCTGCAATAGATCCTCTCTGCCAAGGTGACACTTGCCAAAATATAATGACATTTAAAAATGTAACATAGCAAAAATAAAACATATCCTGTTGTATAAAAGATGGAATGGTTTGCGAATGAAAATTGTCATTCCACTTCAAAGATTCATGCTGAACTTTCTCATTAAAGCCTATAAGACAATACAGTTCTTGTTAGCAGGTTCCAGCATTGCTCCATCAATTAGTTTGGATTAGGGTCTACTTCACAGACGCTGTAATCACGATGCAGTCGATGCTTTGATGTTTGAACAAATGAGTACAAAAATTGTGGAACTGTCTTATGAGGATTTGTTCCCCTATTTCACACCAGAGAACACTAGATCTTCTCTAAGTCAGTGAATGTCTTTTCCTTCACATTGATGAAATCCTTCATTGTCACGTTAAATGAGACAATGGAGGATCCTAGCTTCTAGGGAGGACATAAAAACCGTACTCTACTCTTTCCCAATTTGCCCTACCATCTATTTAAGTCAATTTGCATTTTTGACATTTATGGGTGTGCATCTTACACATGCAGTAAAATATATGACTTTTACAGCTTATCTACTGATTGATAGCTGCCATTCTTAACTGGGTATAATGATTGCCTCATCCCACCACAAAAGTTACTGTGCTAGATCTGATGTTGTGCCAGAATCTCCACAGAGTCACTTTCATTCTTCATTAAAAACGAATTTGTCTTTGGAAGACACAAGCCAGCCAACACCCTTAGTCTTTGTATGCATCATTTGACTCTGCTGCGAGGAAACACCATTTTCAAAGCTGAAATGAAACAAAAATTAGAATTCAAATAAGGTAATATTCCCATTGAAAGTGAAGAGCAGGGCGAAGTTTGTGGCTGATTGCCCCTAATACACACAGCGATAAAGAAATGGTGAGGCAGCGCTTCCTGACTTATACTTCCCATAATCAGCATGTGTTTGTCCTCCAAAAGACCTTGTCCTTTTCTTATCAGTGAACCTGTCAGGTCCATTGTGATCTTGTCCTGACTACAATAGGAAGAACTTGTATCTGTTCTGTCTCCACACTGAAGTGGTTTAGCCTGCTTAGCCGTAAGGGACACCTCACATTCATATGACCTCTTTACCATCAAACTTCATATTCCAAATCCAGCATAGCAAAAATAAGTAGCACGGCAGAAATGTGCCTTAGAGCAGAGAAATATGCAATATGATAACCACCTAGAATAGAAGCTAATACAAACAGAACGAGTCCGACGCTTTTATGCTCGGATTAGTGTCATGCTAATGCAGAGCACACTGGTGGAAGGAGGAAGAGGAAGAGGAAGGATTGTGTGCCAGCGACTGTAGGGGTCCCACCTGTTTCATCATGGACAGAAGAACCTTTTAACCTGTCCACACTGTCCTTAAAAAACACATGTCTCCCAAAGGGCTTTGTCATCCTCTCTGAAAACAGCTCATTCTGGATAAAGCGGATGATTTCAAATCGACCACCTGGTTTCGAGTCTGCTTTCCACAGCTCTTTTTTTCAACATTACGATATAGAGACCCTTTAACTATTCTGCATTTCAGATGCAGATTTAAAACAACACGAACCTTTTCATGTCAATGGCATTGGGAAAAAGAGAGAACTACATCACAAAAATTATTCTGCAAGTACTGTAAATGCTTTTCAGGAGCACAAAAGGATACATTGAAGATGAGCTGTACACAGTGATCAACCTATTTCCCTTTACATGTGCGCATCCACATTAACATAATAACGCTATCTTTCTCACACATACACACACATATAAACCTCCACACTATGCATTCCAACAGAGAAAAAGCAATCTTTACAACTCATGAATATTACAATGAGCTGGATCTGGGTCATTAATATGACACAGTAGTTACACTGGAGCCCAATTAGCAGTTAACATAGAGCCTGGAATGTTCCCCTGTTACTGTACATAATCACTATATCACAGCGACAGTCTTCAGATCAGCGAAGGATCAAACCACACCATCACGTACAGGAAATATCAAGGACTTTTCTACAGAGAGCTTGACTAAATGTGGTGGTCTTGGTTGCTTGAGATTATTCTCTCCAAATCCCAAAAAGTGTACCTGGAGTGCCGTGCTATCTGGATAGTGACAGAGAATATCATGTAAACGCGATGTCTCAGGCTCAATACCTAGTGTGGGACCATTGTTTCATGTCATAGCCCACTCTCTTTTATTTGTAGTCTGCTTGGTCCCTTGGAACATATCTGCCATTGGTTAAGCTATGTTAATGTATTCACTTTAACAAAATGAAATATGACAAGGCCTTGAATTGTGTGCGACCTTTTTTCTCTCCTCAGCGACAGACAGGCTGCAGCCAAATGCTGAGGAGTCTGGCACGGCTACAGGAGGCCAGCCATCGGGCTGCAGACACACACACACACACACACACACACACACACACACACACACACACACACACACACACACACACACACACACACACACACACACACACACACACACACACACATTTTTTTTAATCAAGCATTATTAGCTACTCCACTACTGTTTTACACAACAGCAGTTGCTTTTTTGTAAAAATGTGTTCACTTTTCTTAATTATTATGTTTTTCATAATTGCCTTTATTGCTGCTTTATGTTGAGCTGAGTACATTTTAAAGACCAATAAGCCGTGACATTCAAACTTTAAACATTCAAAACGTTATTGACAATGAAATGTATTTACTGTTTATCTTGGTTCTTGATAAGCTTCCTGTTTGGAAACAACTGCAAGATGTTCATTATATGAGGGGGCATCTATTTAGGATTAATTATTGTAGTTTATAAGGGAGATTACCCATTAACAGGGCATGCATGAGCCCACTTAATTTATCCAAGCCTTTCTGCAGCTAGTGTTTCAGAACCGAAAGCTTTTATTTCCCTCTCACACATGCAGTGGAGGAGCAGACTGACAGCCCCTGTCACAAGGCCTTGACCTAGCAGTGAAACAGACTGGTACCTCAGCAGACTCCATAGAGACAACTTGGATTAAATCAAGTGTAAGTCTATCCTTGTCAGATCAAAACTATCATAGTAGGGCAGGCTTGCCTACATGCAGGTGTCAGGATGATTGACACATTAAGGTCAGAGACTAACAGGGGGAGTGTTGGAGTGAGTATGCGTAAAAAAAATACAAAAATATACCAACACTTACAACTTATACACACACAGATAAATACATACATTAAGTCCACATGCATTCATGAGTGATAACTAATAACTTATTGTAAACACATAATATGTAGTCTGATCTGAAATTGGAGCATTCTGTTTCTGTAAGGTTTTTGTGTGAAATATTTAAGAGTAAATGGGTTTATCTTTTTTTTTATTTAGCAAATTGAGTCTTAATACTGTATGTGTGAGTATCAGTGGTCAAGGACAAAGAAACTGATCAAAGGTACAATGTCTGTATAGTTCCACAGTCTGAGATATGTGTGACTGCTGGCAGGGGTGTGACCACGCTGCGGCTTTGACTGACGACCAGATTCCTGCTGAGATGCTGAGCTGAGCTACCAAGTGATTGCCAGCCTGATTGTGTTTATGAGTTAAAAAGCAGATCTGGGAGACAGACGGTAGAGCTCGACCCAGATGTCCAGATCACAGACACTCATTCTGCACCCGTGGGTCTGCAGAAGGCATCGGTTTAGGAGGGCACATGCATGAGCTTTCACGCACACACACACATTACAATAGCAAAAATGGACAGACAAAAACAGGGTTCATTTTGAGCTTTCAGTTTTTTTTTAAATTGTGTTCCAGAACAGACAACACTTTTGATTATCGGACATTTCATGTACATGCGTACATGTGATTTAAATAAATGGTTTAACCATCTATAAACATTTTCCGTCTCTTAATTTTTTAATTCAAGCTACACATATTGTATTTAATTTTAAAACAAGATACAGCGATGAGAAAGTGATGGTTTTTTTGTGTATTTTCTTAACAAATGAATGAGCATCAGCCTGTTTAATAGTCACAGCATGATGAGACTAATTTACTTGCTGGTGTTACTGCCGCCAAACTCAGGGTCAAACCCTGAGGAAGGCTGCTGAAGTGCATTGGCTTTTAAAATGATAGCTTTTGTGAAGTGTTATCGAAGGGCATTTGTTTTTTTATTCCTCTCTTATATTTTTGCTTGATTTTGATTCAAGCCAATTGCAACAGATGGAAGGTTGCGGCATATTTCTTTGCCGTACAGTAAACCATATTTCCAGGTTTTCTGTATTTTGATGATTTTACCCGAGGTAACGTCATCATAATATAACATATTTCCAACTACCCCTGCAGATAAAACAAGCACATTGTTATGGACAAAGCACCATATTAGAGAAAAGCTTCCTCTCCCCCGGGAAAAGCCCACCAGCTCTATCAGGTCAAGTATCCATTACGGCTACAGGGTATTTTCTTTTCATCTCAAACACAACACAACCCTTCAAGTTAAAAGGTAAACAGTACATTCTCTTGTGTGCACATGCTAACATCCTCTATGAAAGAGCTATTTTCTCTGTCTTCAAAAACCCCTCTCAGGCTGAAAAGGGAGTCATTTGGTTCACAGGATAGAAAAAAAAACGCATTAATGAACCTAGGTCCTAGAACTTAGAATCACTATCATTTGAAGCAGACCAAAGAGACCAACAGGCTTTTGAAATAGTCTGCAGTTTGAAAATGTGGTTTCTTAATGTTTTTGTCATTGAAGGCCAGTGTCAATAGAATACATCTATTTTAGCTAGCAGCTCATAAGCTGCCAGGGGATGCGCTAGGCATGACTCTGTTGCTATGCGACCACTAAAAACCAGTTTGAAGGGCATCTCTCCAGTTCAAATGTTTTTAACTTTGGGTGTTTAAAGCACAGAGCGACGAGCATGCTCGGCTCACTCTAAAGTCAACAACAAAAGATTGGGAAGACAGCGCCTGGGAGTAAGGTCTCCTTTTCTAACCTGCCTTCAATTTTCTTTTTTAATGTCTTTTGATTTTTTTCTTAGGACTTAAATATCTTACCTCTTTAAGGCAGAATCTGGAAAAATAAAGGAATTAAGTGAGCAGCCTTTCCAAGCCCATTTAACCTTTCAATTTAGCAGCAGGAATAAATGTGGTGGCTGGGTCCGGTATCACTTTAAACAGTCACTGCCTCGTGTCCCGGGGGCAGGAAGAATGACGCCTCTGTGTTGCATATGTGCATGTTTCTGTTAATGTGTGTGTTTATATTTGTGTATGTTTGTTAGAGGGAGAGAATGCTGTTTTGAGTACAACAATAATGCAAGCAATTATTAACAGAGCCCTCGCACCAGTCCTACCTCGGGGGCTGTCACTTTCATTTAGTAACATGTGACATTCCAGGGAGGTCAAGAAAGGAGGGACTGGCAGCAGAGAGGAAGGTGCGGATTGCTAAGTTGAAAAGACACCATCATAACAACTGGCTAGGTGGATGATGTAAGGCAAGTGGTGAGTAGTGATGCACCCTGAATTCAGGTCAGTGCTTTGAGCTGAAACAGGGAAATAGTGGTGGAGTGGAATAATTCCTTTTAAGCCCCGAGTCACAGCAGCAGCAAACAAATTATCAAGCTGTATCGTTTCAAAAATAGCCAAGAACACCCCACAATGTTACCACACTGAACACCCTTATCTATATCCCATGTAATCCACTTCTGTTTCCACTGTAGGAGTTGTAGTAGAGAGAAAGAGATGGCAACAAAAAAGAAAGAAGCAATGCTCCCTGGCCCCTAGAATGACAGAATGGCACTTTTATGATGTCTCCCAGATTATTCCCTGAGATGGATGGGTTGAGCTGGAACACCAATTGATTAATCCATCGACTGCCGGAATGTGCAGCGGCCGTCCCCCTGCTCAGCTGTCCTTTCCCCGGACAGAACATTCAACCAGACATGCTGGAGAGGATGACTAATGAGTGGGACTACAGCACACGTCTGTCTGTGTCCGTGCTGCGCCCAAGATGCTTGCTTGTGTCTGCTCGATAGGGTAGATTATATTATACAAGCATGAACAACATACAATCTCTGGTTCAGATGATTGTTCACATTGGTGTAGCAAGATGAGAACAACTCCCTTTTTTCTGCTATAAAGATTACATAGGGATGCTATAGTGACAGAGAGCTTGCAGTGACAAAGCAGTGACAAATTGCTACTTTTCTTAACAGCAAACCTATCTGAGCACAACACTGTCTTCAAAGCACTGCATTCATCATTTAACAGCAGTGCACTTTAAAAGGAACTGAGGTGTTTCTTTTATCACATTCACAACATCTGCCTGGGATGCAGACTTGCAGCAACGTGTCAGTGACCATCACGTTAGAGCTTGCTCATTCGCCTGCTTATGACAGCATCTTCCAAACGCCAATCCCTGTAAGGTGACTATCTCTCTGCCTACCTTTGAAAGTATGCAGAATAATCACCATGTGCCTGGCCTTGAGTATAAAAGAAGCAATAATCACCGGTGATGCACTTTTTAAAATCTTCAAATCAAAATCACTACTGCTTTCTGCTCTAACCTTAAAATCATTACAAATGTTCTCCACTGAGGGCTTATGAAAAATGGTGTAAATAAGATAATATTAGGAAACATTTAATGCTTTCTTTGTGAACTTTATAAGAGATCTATATTTGAAACCTTTGCCAAGGTTCTTTTTTTTTTTTACAATACAAATATGCTCTGCCAGCTTTTGTGGAAAGAAAAATGCAACAAATGGAACATTTTATTGTGTTCTGATAAAGAAACGTACAGAACTTATTGTAATAAAGCCAACATATATTGTTTGGGCTCTGAATTTGGTGTATGTAAACCATTATGTGGATTATGCCCGCTTCATTTGTATTTTCGTACAGTAAAGGCCTCTTTCACCTCCAATATTAGGGCTTCCCGCTCCTATTTGGCCCACCACTTCAGACTCCCCGCATCACACTGCTTGTCTCCAATACAATAGGCAAGAGAGTAGATAACGGATCATTGTACCAGTTTCCTTTCTCTTAGAATGAAACCCCCTGAGAGGTTTTATACCCAAAGAAGATGAAAAATGTAGGGGTAGCTCCATTATTGATACAAGTCCCCAGCAGTGAAGAAATGAATGCTAATGGTGTCCTAAGCTGGGCTTTAGAGAGATTAATCCGATTTGAGAAATGAACATTTTATTATATGGCACACAGTGCTGGCCCTGATCTGAACTGAGTCACCGGCTGAGGAAGGAACATATGACAAAGGGAGTGTGGAAAGGGAACACGGGTATACAGTCTGTCGCTTCACAAGATTCTGGCCCCTCATTGCAGTCGTGCCCTTTTCCAGCTGACAAGTTCATTAATTTTCTGACACAGCAGCTTGGAATGATTTTCAATAGATAAGACAGACAACAATGGCTGGAGAAAATGGACATGAAACAGGTATCTATGGTAGCAACATTATCAGCTGAGGACTGGCTTTGTGTGAGCAACAGGAAGTCCCTCGGTCCCAGTGCAGAACCTGCTCTGAGGCTATTACTCACTGCTTAGAAGGACTAATAGGGACACACTGGGGAAACAGCTGTTGTCACTCTAGCATAGTGAAATAAACAAACACAGTTTCCCAGTTAATCAGTTCACTTTAAAGTCATTTGCTCCTTATGTTTGCTCGATCTTAGCCTATGACATCCCAAACCTACAGCCCACACCCATCTGCAAGAGGACCTCCACTGGGATAAGAAGGTTTGTGAAGTGTTAAATGGGGAGGAGGAAAAGTCTTTCTACTTATTACTATGAATCATGCTGCACCAGTTGCCAACAAACAACTGCAATCTTGGTAATATGTAGGGGGGGATTTATCATGCTAAAGCCTCTGACAGGGCAAAAACATAAAACGAGCAGTCTGATTTGTCTCCCCAAGGTGATGTCACTCCATCATGGGCTTTTCTTTCAGAGGGTGAATAATGTCTGCCATGTTTCTCACTTTCACAGGTGAGAGATGCAATTCATTCTTTGTCTGAGGAGTGACAGTCACCTCTATTTATGCTGTTACGACCAACACTAGTTTATCAGCAACAAGGCAGACATATATTTGTAAAGCTCACCGTCAATGATATGGAAAATGTAACATCAATTTAGTGGCTTGATTGTCCTAAAATACTCTTAATCCTTTACTAATATGCAAGTGAGGGTAGGTGGATAGAAATATAGATAGATTGATAAAAGACACTTGAAAACCTATTGAACGTTTCATTGGCATAAAGCCTAAAATGTGTCATATGTTGCTTCGTTGCATACTAGGAATGGATTATATTCAGCGGCCAGTGGCTCAGATATTCGAGCCATTAACTACAACAACCATGTCTTCTCCAACTGAGCAGAGGCAGAGTGAGGACGCTAGATTTTAATTTCAGCACCACGCAACAAGGACAGCTCTCTCACAGGCTTACACAGAGGAAGCAAACAAGCGCCCTCTGTGTAAACCATGCAAAGAAGAAGTAGAGGGGGAAAAAGAGGACCAGTTTCACGTTTTAAGCATTAGTGAGAGATTCCCGAGACGCAACCTTTGAATTTTAAATTCAAACACTAAATATTTTATAAACACCATTAATTATTTCTCAAAAGTCACTATAGCATAAAAATACCCGTGCTAAATATGACAGATTTCCAGATACTGAATGTAGGGTTATAGGGCATGTTTAGAGGGATGGCTGGATTGCCATGTGCTCACTCAGGCTGTTACAATGTATAACATAAGAACCACGCACATTAACTTAACTTTCTTTTACAAATATATCTCAGTTTGCTCTATTATGTAGAAAAGCTTTTTTGTTTTATTCATGACATCTAAGCTCGATGCTCGCGCACTCAACTCCAAGGGCGCGCAATGAAACGCAAGCAGACCGACGCGAGCGCACACATCTTGTCCTTATCCTTCAAATCAGCGCATGATTAGAGATCTATTAGTTACAGGGCCGCAGTATCAATGAGGGTAAAGCCTTGGGAATGATGTGTCCTGATTTAGTTCATATTTAAATACATGAAAATAAGAACACTTATCACATTTTGTAAATCCAAAAAGAAGAAAAGGCTAAGGGAGTAGTAATGTTATAGGGATGATTGAGGCAGTCCACCTTCATGTATTTACACCACAAACACTAACTTACTTGTTAACGAAGACGCCGATGTCTGCAGGATCCCTGCTTAGACGGAGAACGGTCCTTCTCCCGCTCCCTCCCCAAAAACTGCATCGAAAAAAACATCCGCAATTCTCAGGCGATTTTGCAGAATCCGTGCTGATATTTTCTTGTCAGACACATTGTGTTCCTACTCTCAAAACGACGTGGCATGTAATCCACACATCGGTCAGGATGAACGTGCTATTAACTCTCACAGTGATGATAATGCATCCGACATTTCCTCTTTCTTCTCAGGACGCACATAATACAAAGACACCCACAAGTGCCATTCTTGAAACTACTCTCCCGATGCCCACTGTGGTCCCAGGTTTTCTTCAATTGATGAGTTAGGTAAATGCAACGTATTAATGTTTTTTCTTATTTTCTCTCAGATCTAAATGCAATGCTGAAGAAAGTAACCTGTATTCAACATGTAGAGCAGGGAGAACCTCGTGTGGTCAATTTCCAGGTAGATACATCGTGAAAAACCAGTCATTTGACTCGATGACAGACCATCATCCATCCATGGACGGTCAGAGAGGGGGATGTTCTAACGTCCCGCTTACTGTCGTTTTCAAACGTAGGCTAACTTTTCTTCAAGTCCTTATTACTTCTTAGTCATCAGCCGTGCTGAATCTGATTAGATTTCACCTCACAACCCAGTGCGGATTTCAAGATTCTTATTTCTCTTTTCCCTGCTGGTTATGTCGATAAGTCCCGTAGTTTAGTTAGTTAATGCATATCATATGGATATACAGTGGATACACTATAAAGTTGTCGAGATGACACAATATATCTATTTTCTCTTTAAGTTGCTCCGTTTTCCATTTTCGAGAGGATGAATGCGTAAATCTCGCATCGAAAAGAAGAATACAAATCCAGCAGGTAGCCTAATCCCCGAAGTGCCTTTTAAAACTCCATCAGAAATAAAGGCTTCAAGTGTGAAAATCCTTCGTTGTAAACCAAAGGTTGAATTCTTAAATGTTTTCCGCGCGAAGCTTTGATTCACCCTGTCTAGATGGGAGTTATAGTTCACCAAAGCCAGTCATCACTTCTGCGCCCCTCGTTCCATGTTTGCATTCGGCCACTCAAGCCTCGCCTTTAAATGGATGTGACACACACGGGGGTAAGAAATGACTCAGCGGGTTATTATCCACGGTGTGTTGCTCGTCCAAGCCCCGTCTTCCTGTCTGTCCACTGCAGTGTGTTTTAAGCTGCTTCAGATGTGATCACAAATCACCCCGTTCCAATACGCGCACACAGGCATCGTCCATCGGTGCGCTTCACAGTACCTCAGTGCGCTCGGCATTTACGTACCCCAATAAAACGCACGGCGCAACAGCACGGACGAACGATGGATTGATACGTGTACGAGTGGGGCATCATGTAGGTTACCTCCCACTGACAAGCTGTTCTCTCCAAGTGAGACTGTTCGGCGCCGCCGTCAGCCGCGCGATTGTAGAGGTGAGGGCAGGGAATATTGTTGCACCTCTCTTTTAATCTTCATATCACTCTGTTTGAACTTCGAGGGCTCCAGGTGTGCAAAAATCTCACCCCAAGTTTAACTCATTAATTTCTGACCTTTCTCCTTCTTAGGCATTGGTCCGTTTTAATAGGGGCAAACAAATGCAAATTATCGTTTGAGTGCGCACCCGTTTGTGTGTGCATGGAGGGAAAATAGATTCCACCCATGTGTCTCCTGCAAATGGGACATGACTGCCACCTACCGACTGCCTTCGACTGATTTTCTGTATAATAGTGGCCTCAGGTTGATTGTGGCTCTCCCATGACAGACTGCGTTTTGTTTATATAGGATTTCATATACTCTATGTATTTGTATTTTAAAATGCTGCAGGGTACAATAGGAGAAATAGGCCTACATAATATATTGAAGATAACACCAGTAACCAAAAAGCCACAAATGGAAAAAGTCTCACAACCTAGAAGATGGTGTGTTATAATCTTGCTCAGTCTTCAGCACTTTAGACCCCATTTATGAAAGCTGGCTGTGTGTTATGAATTATGAAATACACATTGCAGGTTTTTAGCACAGAGGCTGACACAGGAGATTTCAGGTCTTCAGAAAGATTATTGCTTGTGAAACGTTTATCTCAGGCAACCTGCTGTACTGCACTTATTCTGCTCGACTCAGTCATATTATACAACATGTTTAATGGAGTAAAAAATAAATAAAATAGGGATGCATGTGCAGATGGGAGAGTGAGAACATGTATAATCTAGGAAGAGGATGCATTCACAGATCATAGTAGATGTGAGAAAACATTTGAATGCCAGACCAGGGATCTGTCCATTGCCCTGTCAACAGCTGATCTAATTTCCCTGTGTGCTGAAGGCGTTGCATCATTCATCTGTCTTCATAACTGTCGACCTGCCAGTCTGTGCCTCTGCATTTGGTAGTAAGGAGCACCGCCCCCTTGCTTTCTAGTCAAGGGAGACATCATTAAATAAGTCATTTTTTTCACTCTATTCTTCTAGTCTCATATTTTCCTCTCCTGAAGCCAAGCTAGCAATGTAAACCTATTAATGTGCAAACCCTCTTTTCTCTTCAAGATAGTGGAGCAAGTTTTTGTTTAAAACCCTTTGAATCTACAGCAATTTGATGTAATTTACATGTAACTACTGAGGTCACTTTTGAGTGCTCTCTCCCGTAATGCATGTCAGGTTGCTCAATGCAGCCTTGCCTAATGGTTTTGATATAAAGCTGTACTTTGCCATCAGCAATTGTGGATCTCTGGTGACCATTCCTTACTACTTTAGGCCTTATATGCTGAGTGGGAACCATCACTGGAGGCCACAACCTCCAGTGATCTATGAAGCTTTTGAGATTTTGCTGGTGGAAATACTTGCTTCTTCAAAGTGAAGCTTTGGGACACATATTGTTGACGGACTCCATGACCTTAACCATACATTCACGTGTTAATTGTAAAATACATTATTCAACATCCTTTTAGCTGACATGACACATGAATTTACATTTTAACTGATGTGAGTTCTATTCAAACATCACAATAATAAAGATCAGTCTGTCCTTCGAGAACGTTAAGGAGATGTTGTGCTGCCATCGTAAACAATGTGACCTTGTTCCTGGAAAGGGCAAGACACATTCAAGACTCAAGGGGCCAGTTATTTCTGGAGTGGCAAGGACGAGTAAAAAGCCTTACTTGCTTAAATGCTTCTGTATAGATTATTGGTTATGCTTTCAGTATCCATGTAAAAATTAGCATTGCTTCACATTAATAATGTGAATTGCAGACGCAGCAGTGGTGAAGGCTTTAAAATGATCATGTTTTTTGAACACCATGCTCTTTAACGTCACTTAACGCAAACCACCGAAAAAGCTGGTGTTTTGACAGAAGGGAGAAAAAAAGCAATAAAGTGCCATTCAGATGCAGCTTAAGGCACACAGATCTTTTCCTTTCCCTGAGAGTATTATGTTGTCAGGGCCTGAATAATACATGTGTTGGGATGCAATTAGATAATGTAATAATCATGTTGGGCATGCCATGTAGGTCTCATCCAGTGATCAAAAGGAATATACATACCACACTTAAGTTAAGAGTACTTACCATCGCTGTTTGCTCTGCCAAGATTCAGTTTTAGCTGACAGATTAAAACATGAGACATTTAAACACAGCGTAGGTTTGTCCAAACATAACGTATTACAAATATAAGCACAAAGCTCCATGTAATGCAAGTGTTATCATAGCGATGAAAGTGATGTAATCTGGAACTTGATATGCATAGGATATTCCATCTCAGGTACTTGCTCTTTTAATTAAAATAAAAAATTGTGGTTTTCTGGTTTTTAGTATGTCATTCATATTTTGTTAAATACAAATAATAACAATACTCTCTCCTCTGTCTTACTGTATGTTCCTCCCAGAAATAATTAAATCAGGAACTGAGTGAGAAAGGGCATTCGGTGGCACCTGCCCCTTTTAAAGCAGGCTCTGAATACATTAATAATGTGTGTTATTTATTTTGAGATCACACATTCATTATTCATGATGTTGTTTTTGAGTGTATGAGACATCCCTTCTAATATCCTTCCAGGCTCAGAGGCAATGCAATAATGCAGGCAGGTGTGTTGTGAGAGGTAAGATGGAGAAGTGAGTCTGTGGGCCGGAGAATGTGTCACACACCGCTCCTTTCCATTCTGCTCCATCAGTCTTAGTGCCACCTCAGGTAGTGTGGCGTAGGAAGCTTGTCTCCGTCTACTCTTTGATATCCCTTCTTGCTTTTCCCTGTTTCCACTGTACTTGCCGTGCATCACATAATTCAACCACAGAATTGTAGAGAAATTCTACAAACACCACAGTGAGGACATCTCTGGGATTTAAAGCATCACATTACACAGACTTGATCATTAGGTACATCAATGTGTTTGGCATCCTATTAAATCTCCACTTTGATCCACACTAATCTGCAACTGTACTTCTGATCCAAGGCTTCCTTCGGCCCATGGGGGGTAGAGATCGATGATTTCTTAGTTTCCATGGCCACTTTTGGCTCGGGTTCTCGGTTCAACCCTGTATGTGTGGTAAATTAAAATAATTCGAAGCATGCTTCACCCTAATCACACTCTTTAAGCCGCTTCAACTGCATGAAAAAAAATGGTGAAGGAGCGGGAATGACTGGCTTAGTTACTGGATATTGGCTGCAGCTCAAAGCAGTATCAAGAGATGAGACAGCCCACACTCACTGAAGGATGAATCCGTTGATAATCATTATATAATCAGTATATTAGTTATCGTATCATCGAGCATAATCATCTGCCAGCGGTGTCCTTTAACATGTACACCCAAAGTAGCTAATATGCAAAGCACACACGTTATCATCTTTTTACAAATGGATGTCCTGCTCAGTCTTACGCCTTGTTAAGCCCAGTTGAGCTTTTAAAAAAAGTGTTTTACATTTATGTATGTCTTCTTAATGATTTGTTTTTATTTATTCAGTAAGAAACTGTGTTTATTATTCTTAGTATTGTATAATGATGCTTTACTCACACAAAGAGTAAGCAATGGTCAGATAATAAGGAAGAATTGAGGGAATACTTAGTCTCTCATCAGTTTGATCTTCTCTTGGGGCTGCACAAAATAAGTAACTAAAGACCAAATAATTATTAATGAATGAGTGGTTACTAGTAGTTTGTGCCACTAATCAACTCTTCCTACTGGACAGTTATGAACTAATCATTACCAAATTACCCATTTATCTACCAGTCTGTTCGCCATTACTCATCATAATCTGCTTTATTGTCTTGTTATCAGAGACAGGGACTACTCACTAAGAATTAATAGATTATATGGTTGTTCCTTTCTCACACATTTTATTGTAACTGCTCACAACTGTATGTACTGTTTTCAAATGTTAACAGTATTTGTAATGGCTTCTGTATTTTTGCAAAACAAAGTGAACCATCTCAAATTGGCAATCCATCCATACAAGCATACTTCCAACGATGAAGATACACAAATGGAGAATAAGCCCTCTCCCACTGTGCCAGTGTTGTTGAGTGGTATATCTAAAATGTCAATGTGCTTGGTTGAACACAACAGAAAGGATAGCAATTGCACTAAGTAATAAAATATATCAGCTTGTATGATGTCTCAGAATGAACACAGCAAAAGGTGTAAATACAACTGATAATACTTAGAAATATCCTAATTAAATACATATGAATAGATTATAAGAGGCATACATATGGGGAACATTTGTATATAGATATAAAAACAATTCTGAAGAGAGGTTTCTGAGTGAAGTTGTAAAGGAGTCAAGCTTTGTGATTTAATTAAATTTCAGCTAAGCAGATCTGCAAGTGAAAAGTAAATTGCAACATTCTCCTGTTTGAATGTAAAGGAAATTACAGTGTAGTAGTAGTAGTGATATTTGTAATGATAGTTTTGACAGTTTAATGTACAGTGCAGGCGATGTTGACCCATCTGCAGCCTTATTCCTCAAAAAGAGAAAAAGGAGACATAAAGCGAACAGACGGTGAAAATAAAGGTTTGATTCATGGTTTGGGAAGAGCCCCATTTCTCAAAGTAAGAACACATTTCAGTGAATGCTCTGTACCGGCCGATGAAATGTTGCAAGACATACTGCCATTGAAACTTTGCCACAGTCTGGCTGCATGTAAACTACAGCCTTATCAAATATGGTTTGATCGACTTTAAGCCGTTTGGTGGCTGAAACGTGTGGGCATTAGACAATTATGTATTCCTTTCAGGCTGTGTGCAACTTCTTTTGTGGGTCATGACTAAGTGCCAGTACCAACACATTTGTGATGCAAAAATGATGTAGGAAGTTGAAATATACTGTGTATAATTTGATGGAGGAAGGCGATGGGGAACAAAATTATATGGGTGCTACAGAGCATGATGAAATGTGGTTTGGTACAATTTAGGGGTCCATCCAGAATGAGTATCTTAAGGTTTGTTGCACCAGCAAGCTAGTAGTTTTAGTACACTTCACCAAACTTCATCTCTAGGAAAATGATTGCAACTTCTTAATTCATTCCCAGAAAATTGTGTGCAAAACACTATTGTGTTTATACAGTATACGGTACGGATATATGTGAAGCCTACTTAATCTGACTGTTGTCAGTGTTTGGATTTGTGCATCGCTGATCATTTTATGTAAGATGGGACACAAACCTGAAGATGAAATGTGTCAGAAACTACACATTTCTACTGTATATTGCATAGAAACGTCCTCCCATGCTATTTACTTTCAATGAAGAGCACTGCAAGATTATCATGCTGGAGCCAAAGCCACCCAACCCCTTTAATTCAAGAATCAAGCCTGAATATATTAGTCATTAGCAGTTTCCTCAATCATTCATTTCATTTTTTATATCCCCCGATGAATATTTTTAATATCCTCTTCTCGAAATGTAGAGCGCTCAATGCACATTCATATCTTTTTTTAAATCTGATAAACCATCTATTTGTGTAAAAAATCACATCAAAATAGTTGCTGAAACGGATGACTGACAAAAGTGCCTTGAATATATTAGATTTACAAATGATTGTCCCTCTCTTATCATAGTGACAGAAATCTTTTTAGAATGAATTTAACCTCAGAAGTTTATTTTCTGCTGAAACGAGCCTCAAGGGCAAATGTCTACCTAATCATAATAGGCATCCACATAATGTAAATAGATATTTTGAAAAAGATGAGTATATATTTTATGTGATGGTTTGATAAGATACATGCACTGCAGAATAAGGAAGAGTCCCCACAAAGAGCCCATTATGAGCTGCAGCCAGGCAACCACATACAGATTAGTATGTGTCTCTTCCTTCCTACTGATAGTTCAGAATCAGTAAGCTGTACATCTTTACAACACACATATTCCTGCTAGAATTGTCTATTAATGCACAACCATTTAAAAGCTTACTAAGTTTGCGACTGAGGATATCTTGACTGACAATCAGAGGATAAAGCTTTAAGCATGCCATAAACCTTGTAATCCTATATCATGGCAGATTTAGACTGGGTGTAACCTCAGTTTCAGCTTGTTTATCTCCTTGGCTTTGTCTCTGTTCATGCAAAACAAGCAGTGCTCTAGACAATGGCGTACCTTTTCACATGTAAGGCAGGGAGCAGATTTGCAGCATCTGGCTGTGACGGCCGATCCACTCTGTCTCTAATCCTCCGTGTGGTTGTGTTTCTGCTCAGACACATAGGGGATCAAGTGGGCCATCCGTTCACATCCTGCCTGCCATGGGGCAGATAAACAGAGGGAAACAGAGTAAATGAGCACATAATTAATAAGAAACACTGTAACGGAAAGCACATTTCATCGGCTGTTTTCACATCTTGTTACAAAAATACCCTGCTCACAATTGGTGGGATGGAGGTTGATTAGCTTTCAAAGTAAGTGTCTCTTCAGGCTGGTTTCATAAACACTGTAAAATGCGTGGGAACATGAGAGTTCATGAGGAGTTATGGATATAAAAGAATGTATGATTGTGATACAGGCTTCACCTATTGAGTTACAAAAACACAGCTGACATTGTGTATGCTTAAATGGCATTAGGAGGGCAGCACTTTAACTCCCCATATAAAACATGGTTTATAACAGCCCATAACGTGGTTACATGAATATATTGCTTATAAATGCTAAGCAGGGGGACTGAAAGCAAAGAAGGAACGACTGAAATTATAAATGCCAGAAACCTTTATCTTCTTGATGAAGCAATATGCAACTTTAAGGGGGGGAATGAAGAGTCCAGTCAGAGCTTTATTTGGCCACTGCAAGGTATCACCTTGAAAGGTTGGAAATAATTGAACACCATTAGATTCATTACTGATTACCTTAATCATCTTTCTCCTAGAAAGGTCATTTTAGAGTCTGGGTAACTACGGACAATAAGAATCAATGACTGGTAAATGATGACTTTCCTAAGAGCCGCTTGTGGTAATGTATAATGGGCAAGCTAACACTATTTTAAAGAGATTAGCAAGATGAGGAATAGAATATGGAGCCAGACGTGACATGGGATGACAAACGTTGACCATTAACAACATTGGATGACTGGAAATTAATTCACCACCTCTGTTCTTGGCGTAGTTACTAAATGGTCACATCATGATTACGTTTTAACCTTTTTAACCATTCGAATAAATCTGACAAATCGGATGGTGGCTGCTAAGTAATTCCAGTCAATCTGCATCAGCAATACATTAGGTAGGAATTAGCACACAGATGGTTGTAGTTATGTTAAAAGCTTGTGTAATCAAACACTCGAAAAGTTCCAGTAGCTTTGGTAATTGTTTTTAGAAGATAGGAGTTTTTCTGATAATCATTGCACATGATATGTAAAAAAACCTGATTCTGTACAGATACCCTATCCCTTTTTGATATTGACTCACTGGTACACACACATGCACCCGCCCACACAAAAACATTCACACCATATTATTAAATCTTCCTCACACATTAAAATAAAATTCAATCGCACTGATCCGTTATTGTTCTGTCATCAAAACTATTTTTCATCTCAGGCAAGGCAAAATATATTTTCGTGATATCCTTTCTAAAGTCCAATTTATTCAAAGTGTCCTGCAGTACACGTCCACACTTAATCAAAACACACGTGAAATCCAGGATTTCAGATGAGTTCCCATTTCACCCTGAGTATACATTACTTCTGCAAATGGACAATCAATATGATGAACTGGAGTCAATGCGGCCAGAAATGTGGTGGGCATTTTGTAAAGTGTTCCCAATGAAATGCTTAGAGAAATTCAGCTCACAAGACAGATAGCTCTTGGCAAAACAACAACAACGAAAAAAGACATGATCTCTGCCGCTTGCAGTATAAATAAAACATATTTTTTTATTAAAATACTGTATTTTAGTGTGAATTAGGAAGCAATGGGGTGGGTGCCAAAAACTATTTTCAAGTTGTAAGTGAAGACATAAAGTCAGAGTGCTCAGCAAAACTCTCGGTGACCTGTAACTCTCTATCAGTATTAATTGCAGACAAATGTTCTGCAGTTTTTGAATCAAAGTTAACTTCTGTTCAAATTTCACTTGTGTTTAAACCACAAAACTATTGATGTTCAGTGCTCAATAATTGTTCTTCGACAGAGTCCTGAAAAAAAGGAAAGAAAAATGTAATCTACTAAGCTTTATAACTATGGGATATATTACAGGGCTGGTTAATTGGATTGTATTATATGTGGCTGTGTATTAAATATTGCAAGTTAATGAATTGTGGATTTGTGCCTGTTTGATGAGGCACAGAAGAGGCAGCGAAAGAGGAAAAAGACTACAATGCAACAAACAAAACAGATATAAACAGAATCAGACAAACAAATGATCACGTTTGTCTACGGCTTTCGTTTCACTAAATTAATTAGGCTTGGCAATCTTTAATAAGCAACACAACCACTTACTGCAGGCCTGTTTCCGCTCTATATTGAATCTAAGGAGCAGCTCAGACTGACCCTGTGTGGATAGCATTGTGCAAAAGCCCACAGACACCAGTGATAAGCCGTTTCTCCAAACTCTCTGCCAGCAATTTAAGCTTTGCCCTTTGCCATAATCCCTCCCAGAATCATACTGGCTGACATGCAGAAGAGTATCTATCTAACTCAAGTTCCCAGCCCTGCCCAGCTAAAAAATATTCTGGAAGCCAAATGCCGACAGAGCAACTAGTGAATGAAGTGCTACCTCCATGTTATTGCTGTTGTCCATAATATGAAATACTTGTATTTGAATGCATAGAAACCATGACATTCTACACCATAGAAAACAACATATATTCAACAGTAATACAATGTTACAAGGTCTTAAAAGCTTTAAATAAGCCTCAAGATAATTGTTCAATTGATTTATTTGTATGTCAGTCCTTTGCTCAAACCATAACTATAAATACGCAAGAAAAACATCCATCTTTAACAAATTCTGACGTCAACCAGATTAAAGGTTAGATTTTAATCATTTAAAGCCTTTTCATTGTTTACAGTGAAGTATAATGTATGTTATAGCCAACAGAAAATGGTTATTGAAGCCTCACAAAGCAATAAGGTAAATCAGGGAAGATTTACTGTTTTCTTTCCATGCTGTACTTTTTTAACACCCCCAGTACAGCACACAAGCTACTTGTTGATAGAATCCACTCTTTACCCCCGGCGTTGAGATGGTATGTGCACGGATTAAAAACACTGAAAGAATCAATGTTCAAGGTTCACACATCCCACAGTCTACAGTGGAAAGGAATTCATCTGTGGTGGCCAGTGGTTATTGTCTCTCTGATTTCAAGCATATTAGATCCCTGATTGACAGTCTGGATATGTTGACATGTTGTGGTATTAATGGGTGCTACTCACTTATCCTGTCAAAATCAGTGACACAAACGTTTTAAAATGCAGTCCAACACGATTTTCTTATACAAAAACCAACAGAGGGAGGCACATGCTAAAATGCAGTACCCAGCAACCTGTTCTTTTTGTAACCTGTGTATCTGTGTGACTATTATTATTTTTGTTGTTTTGTTTCCCATTGTAAAGCGTCCTTGGGTCTCTTGAAAGGCGCTATAAAAATTGAAATTATTATTATTATTATTATTATTACAGGTCTTTTTAATGTTTAATTTAATCAACGAAGGGTGTTTGAGAGGAAGTTGTTGAGACTGTTGGCTCATTCATTCATATATACAGATTATTTGTCATCAATACTGTATGACATGAAATATAAAAAAGTTGTTTTAAATGATTGTGTAGTAGATGGAATAATCGATTAGTCGCCTAATTGTTTCAGCTCTGCTTTGCAGTAATACAAGAAACACACACATGCACACAAAGATTAATAAATGTTGGCAGCAATTATGTAACTATATGTTTTAGGACAAATGTCAACAATGTTATGAACCAAAAGCTCCAAAACAACTGGCAACACTGAAAGGCTGTATTTTCTGCAAGAGCTGTTGTTGGAGCTCTACCACCCTGAAAATCTATAGCTGAACCCTCATCGTTCTTTTTATAAAGCCCTTTGGACTATGTGTCACAACACATCTTCTTTGATATCTTTTTTCTTTGTCTGCCTCTTCAGATTGATGGCCTGGTGACTAAAGCGTAAAAGGAATCATAAAAAAGCCACCACCATGTCCAGAGCCGAGCCGGGTTGCAACTCTATAAACACACACTTTAATTTAAAGCGGAAGTTAGAGCTGTTTACATATCAAGCGTAAGTGCTATCCAGGCATGAATCCTGCTTAATTAAGCTGTTCTCTGTCAAGGACTTACACTTAAGTTCACTTTATGCATCAATTCTCATGATTTGTCTTACGTACAGCCAATAACCACTGAATAAAAACTAATTCAGATTACATTACAATAAAATGTTTCATGTATTATTTCAGAACAAGCTGTGGGAAGCCCTTGAAACATAGACAACAAGAAAGAAAACCCATTACAATAACACAATATGTAGTCTGTGTGAAGTGTTGGGTGAAAAAATGCTGTTACTTGCATCCATCTCTTGTGTTTTTGCGGTGCCAAGATGTGTGGCCCTGCGCTCAGCTCTGAGACAGAGAACACATCATAAGCACACACAGCTTGAATCAGCTACCTCTGTAGTCTGCCAAACTACTACATTTACCTCTAATGCATCATTTACAAACCTATGACTTTGTTCCGAGATTCAATACTTTTCCAAACTTGAATTCAAAAGTGTAAACCCATGAGATCACAGTGTTATGGCAGAATCCTTATAGCAGCGTATTTCTGGCTTATTCATTAAGGTCACATGATAAGCTATACCAAGTCTGTTATTGAGTTAGGTCACACAGGTCAGAGAGGCCCCATCGTCTTGTTATATCAAGTGTATGTCTTATGCCTAGTCACATGGTTAGTTAAAGGGGACCTATCATGCAAAATGCACTTTTGTACGTCTTTTATACATGAATATGTGTCCCCGGTGTGTCAGGGAACTCACCAAGTGTCAGAAAACACAACCCTCTCTCTTTTCCTCCATACCCAAATCTCTAAAAACGGGGCTGCAACGGAGCTGATAAAAACTGATACAGATTTGAAATTGTTCTGACGTCAGAAACAGGGAGCTCCGCCTATATGGGCAACTCTCCACCTATCAGGGGAATGGGGGGTTGGGCCACGGACACGGCCATTGCCGCTCGAAAGCGCTGGAGACGCTGTAGTACATATGCCAGGCCTGTAAGTGGCGCTGTAGTCTGCCACAAAAGCAGCGAAGAAGACTTCTCACAGGATCAGCCCTTGCAAAAACAGGGCTGGAAAAGAAAAAAACAAAAAAAACTTCACAGACATGTTTTATATAGGTATGGCCCTACAATATATTGTTCAAATATAGGTATAGGTCCACTTTAAGACAAATGTATATTTTAGTTAAGTTTCCAGAGAAGAGGCCCCATCGCTTCTTCCGTAATCATTAGCGGTGAGTGGAAGTACAGAGAGGGCCTGAGGTGATACAGTTAAGTCTTTGTTAGTTAATTACTCCTAAGGATGTCATGAGATAAGGGAACTTTCGACATCTGGAACATATACAAGTATAGCATTCATAGGGAAAACATTTAGGTTTGTGTGCTAGCTAAATGTAAGGAAAATGAGGGTGCGTCATTTTAGAATCCTATATATTCCTGTGTGAAGCTACTAGTCGCGGGGGCATTTCCGCGATTGGTTGCTGTGAAGCAAGGTGATTTAACTGCCATTATTATTTGTTTGTTGCGCAACTGAATAATAATTAATCCCAACCATATCTGTGTTTGTGTTTTATTGATCTCTCTCTCTGTGTTAACATTTAAAGTTGGTGAGCAATTAATTGCACTTACAACATTTCACACATGATTGTAATTATGGTTAAAGATGACTTGGACCCACAGAAAATGTCCTTCTAAATTGAGCTGACACCTTGAAACCTTCAATTAAATACACAATCAAGCAGGACATAACAGCAGGCATGAAAATAGTCAAAAGCAATGGTAACTAGACACACTTAGAAAAAGAATGACTTCATTCCTGTTACCTAAAGTACTATGACTTTACATTCAAAGCTTGCTCTTTATTACACTGGCTTTGTCTTTCGAGAGCACATTTTGAGAGTGAGCAGTCTAGAGAGCTCAGAGGTTACACAGGGTGAACACCGTGAGCTCATAACTTGAATTAGGCTTGGGATTTGGGGTTTTGTTGATAACTGGCTGGTAGAAAATAAATGATGAAAATGCAAAGATATTTCTAAGGAAGTGCCTGTGTAACCCCTTAGGCAGGCAGTAGGCTCATACAAAGGATATTGCTGATCACAGCAACCGATATTGAGATGCAAAATTCATTGGGGATAAAACGTTTTTGGTTTATTTGTGTCATACTGAAACTATTTGTACTGAGTCTACAGTAAGTAGTACGTTCAACATTACAAATATTGTTTACCAATAAGGGCTCCAAAACATAAGTATTTGTTCTCTGAAGTATTTAAAATGAACATATTTACTTGATACAGCAAATATTATTTGCATTTTCTGGATCATGTATTCTGTTCCTCATTCTGTATAATGTTAACCTTGATTCGGGTGGACAGGACCAATTAGAGAACGTTATCTGCTGCTGTTCTATTGTGTTTTGCGTTTGACCTTGCTGACAAACCTCAAGTCAACTGCAGCAGTCAGAAAACATAACGGATGACGCTAATGAGCGCTTTGCACTCACTAATAAACCACCATATTTGTTTATTGGAACTCATTATATACACAAAGTACAGAGGTTATATTATTCTGAGGGTAATGCTTCTTACAATAGTGCAACAATAATGAACCGTTCTAAAAAGAAATGTAGCATTTTATGCCGTGGCGCATTTTAAATAAACTTTCTATATCCAAAATACAGCAAAATCACATGGTAATTTCCCCATCCTTCCATGACTCTAAGTTAGTAAATGCAACCAGAAATGCATGCAAGGGAAACATTAATAAACACTGACAGTTTCATGGGATAACAGCATGTGAGTCAAACCGCTTCCTTTTCTCAGCTAGCTCACTGACCTACACACACAAACACACACACACACACACATGCTTCATAAGCGTTGTACACTTAAAGCAGATGTGTTTAATACTAGCTTTTGTCCCACAGCTGCTGCCACGCAGAGCTTTTTATAAAAAGCAATGGACTTAGATCTGCAATGTCACAAGCTGAATTACTTTGCAACAGAAGCCCTCTGGCCATCCCTTACCAGAATGCAGCAGCCTGCAATAACAACACAGACTCAGTCATCTCCAATGTGCACGGGCAATATTGTGCTTTTAGTTTAGTGAGTGTGGTGCGGTTGTTATAATACAGTTAGAGACTTGCATTACAGTACACTTAATCAGCTGGTTCAGTTATTTTCCCAGGATAAATGCATACTTTGTATCAGGGGTTTTTCAATATTTACCGTTTGTCAGTCAAATAATTATTCTCCAACGAGTAAGAGCCGTACAATTGCAATTTGTGGCCTAGATTTTATACTATGCCTGGTGGGAGTTCCATCTAGAATACCATTATATGTCAAAGATGTTTATTTTTTCATTTAATACAAAAGAAAACATCAAACACAGTTTTACAAGCCATCAAGTGACCTATCATAAGGTCCTAAACCCCATGTGTCGTTTCAAGCTAAGTCCAAATAAAATAAGTCTCTTATTATGAAGTCAATAATGAGATGAGTTGAATATTTTCTATAATTGTCTCACACATTCTTTTTTTATTTAAATATTTGACATCATGTCAAGAGATGAACGGTGGATACGATTATGCAATCTCTTTTAATATTTGTTTTCCTTTAAACTAAGTTTGCACTAAATAACAAGATAATAATATAATATAAATCAATATATATAGACAGTATATAAATCCTTTCTAGTTGTTACATACATTATTTTTAATGTTATGAATATTTACCCACCATGAGTTATTTAAAAAATATATATTTATAACATATTATTGTTTTGCTTTCTTTATGGGGACGAAGGTCTTCCGTGCTTTAAAAACAGTGTAGAACATGATGCATGCACACACAGATCATGGAATAAAAAGTAATATTTAATGATAATTCATTAATAAGGATGTTGTGACTATGTTAGCATACTCTGATTTAATCATTGCATGTACATCTTAAGTTGACACACAGTAAGGAGACCGATGACTCCTTGGAGACGTCTCCTACAGTTTCAGAATCTAAACACATGTGTTCGTCTGATATTGCCTCTCCCCCAAGGTTAACGGCAACATATGGCTGAATTACGTGCTACATTACTTCTTAATTCCTCTCTTTGCCTCCTCAAGTCTGTGCCTAACACATAAACCCTTTGAAAATAACCTGATGTTGAATTGATGTGCTTCGCTGCTCTTTATACTCTATCTCTCTCTTTATTTATCTCTCTGATGCTCCTTCACTCACACACACATCCTCAAGAGAGACACATCATGGAAGATAATGGCTTACCCCTCGTGTAGACACTTATTCATATCCTGAACAACAAAGTTGGCCAGCCGATAATCACTACATGGTGTGGGCAAACACTCCGCAGACATCATCCTGAGGGGCCAGAGCCTGTTGTGTGTAACAGGTAGTACAAATCAATACCACCAAATGGCAGCTTGCAGATCCCAGATAATTAGACTGAGACATGGGGAGAGGGAGAGGGCTCCACTCTCAGGGAAACGTGAACATTAAGTGTTTTTATCCTGCTTCCTGCCATGTTTCACCAACATACTTTGCCTTGAGTAAAGGAACTCTCCAGGGACGGAAGTGTTGATTGACTGGCAGTTAGAGTTAATCCAAGGGATACAGATGCATACATCCCAGGCTAAACAAAGCAGTTAAAATAGCAGAGCCGTAGCATGGAATGCTAATGAAGGATATCATCTATTTCACGCTGTGCTTTTATCTGCTTGGAGTGATTAGGAATCTCTTGGATACTGGAGGCTTATACAAGTTCATGTCAACTCCTCTGTGTTTCTGCTTCTCCTGTCAATGAACCCTGGATACTGTCGCATGAAATGGAAGATACTGAATATGAAACAAGTTAGATGCAAGGTTTCATATTGTTTTCCTTTATTTATATCCACTACAATATGTTTAGTCTTCTTCATATTTGGTGAACTGTTTATTATGTAACAATTAAGAGCTAGCGTATTACATTAACTTACCTAGCATACCTATATCTTACCTATATTCATATTTATAAAACGGACAAGTAAAATCAAGCAATCTGATTGGTTCTTAGCCGTGGTATACTGAGCGTATACCACGGGTAGAATTGTAAGTTACTTTTCACAACAACTCAGTATCCCTCCGCGTCTGAGATAAACAGTATACAGTTGGGCTGAAAAGCAAACTGCCTGCAGTTTGCTTTTCAAACTGGAACAAGAAAGCAGCGGAGAAGTAACGGGGCAGAAACCCTCCTTTTTACGCAACGGTCCAGACATAGACATCAAACGGCAAAAACATATTCAGTGTGCAGTTCCTTTGGCATTAGGGCAGGGATATTTAGATACTTTCCAAGGTTTGACATAATGAATTGTGCTACTTTTAAAGCAAGCAACGATGTTTTCAAATCTGTAATCAAAAAGGTCCGCAAAAACATTTAAGATTAACTTCGACCTCCGGGGGGGGGGGGGGGGGTCTTACTATGGAGGAGTGGATTGAGGAGTGCCTATCTCCAGAACAAAAAGCACCTAAACGACGACATGTAGAGCTACGTGAAGAGCAGGTAGACCAACTGGAAAAGTATCACCATTCAAAAGCTTTCTGATGCGGGTCTTGAAACAAAGCAGAGAAATTATGACCGTTAGTGGCCACAGGTGCGAAAGCTCTCTCCAGAGCTACTGGAAGCCGAATCTCGGGGACCGGAGAAAGTGGAGCAATATTCTCGCCACGCCAAGCAACAGCCTAGAACAACCTCAGCCTATACAAGTAACCACGTAAGCCATGCTACTGATGCTGGACAGTTTTTCAGTGGGTGCACAATAAACGGCAACATACACATTAATGTAAATAAATAGCCAAATAATGGATCAACGCTCTCTGTCTAATATGTTCGCTAGCTGTTGTTAGTGTTGTTGCATAGCAACCACCTCGCACTATGTTTCGTTCAGAAGGCAACAGAGGGACTATTTTATTTTGAACATCATTATTTACTAATAAAAACTATTTAAATTAGAGTGTGTATTTTTCTTTCATATTGCCACACTTGGTAACCGTTTTATAAAAGCAATAGCTCACTTCAGGCCGTGATATATGCTCATTATATCACAGCTAAGGGGGTTGTCGACCCTCCGCTTCGCGTCGGGCCGAACCACGCCCCTTAGCTGTGATATAATGAGCATATACCACGGCCTGTCGTGAGCTATTGCTTAAATATAACATAGATACATATTTTAACCCAAACATAATATTTTCCTTAACCTTACAGAGTAGTTTTGTTTCAATTAACAATGCCATAGTCAATGACATGTTTACAACTGGTAAGTGCAGTCTTTTTACGCATTGTAATGGGACTGATAACAACTGATAGGGGCGATTTAATGGCTCCATGACATTCAAAGTGGTGTCTCTTATGTCACTTTCACTTGTTTTTACACTCACTGCAGGTGTGTATGAAATGTCCTTCATTAATAAAGAGTAGCACTATTCATACACAGTCACTCAGACAATCATACTTCAAATCACATTATTCTTAAGGCAAAAAAGTATTATGGCATGCTGTAATGTGATAGTCCAACTACCAATCCATCCCACATCACCATGTAGAATGTATAGCCTTTGAAACTTCAGTTCTGTGTTGTGTCTTCAGTTCACTAGCGCTCTAGGTATTTCACTGTGCTTGCCAGCTGCAACTAGCTCTCTTTTTCTGTTTCTTCTGCTCTACTTTCACTAATTCCCTTAGTTTGGGGATGTTGCTTATAGTATGCAGACATGATGGCAATTCAACTCATTTCCTGTGCTTCCATTTTTGCATCAGTGTTTTCAAACTTCTAAGCCCTCTGATGTGGAGTGGACGCTTTTTAAAACAAATTATTAGCTCCTGCTCAAACTCTTCTCAAGGCATGAATCGTATCATAATTGGTAAATTAAGCAGTAGTGTAAAATATCTGTACTTCTCTGTTTAGTGCAGTTTGTTTATTTATTTTTGGCTCTGTCACTGTCTTTTAATTCGACTTATTTAGTAATTAATTACATCTTCTGAATGCTATGAATTATTGATAAATATAAGCACATTTTCACTGGATTTAGTTACTGTTCAGACACTGGAATCGTTTGATCAGAGCTGGTCTTTGCTATATACACATAAAAAGTGGGAGCTTTAACTAAAATGATTCGTAAGAAAAGGAAGTCAACAGAACTTGTGACACTACTTTGTGCATGTGTGTGTGTACACTCATCTGGAAACAAGACTGTTCAACTGCACTAGGGCTGTCAAGCTAATTTAAGTTCAAGGACCACACACTCTACAGCCCAATTTGATTGTGAAGTGAGCTGGACCATCACAACTATTGCATAATAAGTAACCTATATATAAAAAACAGTTTGTAAATGACGTACAGTAACAAAGTTGCCTTATTTAAAAAGAATAACACAATTCATTTCATAGTTACATTCAATAAATAAAGACTTTATTTCTGTAATATTAAAATTGTTAAAATATGGCATGATTTAATACAGTTTTGTTTTATATGTTACACCAATATGCAGACAGATAGCTACTAATGCGTTGTGACCATAAGTGTTTGTTGTTTCTTGTGCCTAGGAAATAATGTTTGTTCATGCACTGGTACTGCATGTTTTGTTGATGCACTGGGCAACTCAACGTGGGTTGATGTCTTTATTGAAGCTCTGCTGCAGTCCGTGACATAAAGTTATCATTGTGACAAAGTTATTCAGAAAAGGAAATTTAAAGATTCAAATAATCTCCTTTCACGACAAGCGGCCAACGAGGTATTTGTTTTATATTTTCATGTGGGCGTCATGTCCTATTTTCATTCATATATTTGTATCTGTAGCACACTATGCTAATGTGTTTGGCTATGTATATATGTTCGTTGTTGTTGGCATAACGGCAGAAGGGAGGCTACAAGATTAAACACCAAGACTAAACGCCCGTTTCAAAGAACCGACCTGTGTCTGTCGTGAAGAGAGCTACACTGTTCTTTTGCTTTCTTTACAAAAAAATTAAAAAACATTAACAAAACATATGATTAACAGCATGTATGATATTAAACAATGCATTCATCCTGCAAGAATGAAGAAACTGCATATCTTCTACGATATGTAAACTGTTTTTATGAGTCAGCATATTGAGTGCCATGGTTTGTCAGCAGTTGGTCATTGTCACCTTGGCTACCTGAGTGCATTATCAGTTGTGCTTGTATAAATTATATCTGCATTGAGCTCTCCAAAAGTAGAAAGGATGCCAGAAAACTGAAAAATCAATTTGTCAGGCATTAATAAACAATGTATTGAACCATTTACTGTTCATAGGTCCACGGGTAGATATAGTATGAACAGGACAGTAGGAGAAAGGAAAGAAAAGACAAATACGGTTGCCCTGGAGACTTCAGAGGAGGGATATAAATCTCCCTTTGCTAAATCATACAAGAGAAGCAAGCCATGCCCGCATTCATAACACTTTCATCTCCCATTACAATATTGGCCTTTCGAGTAAATGACCTCCATGTTTCAAATGTGACAAGCAGGTTTGGAGCTAATGCATGGATTATTTTCTCTTGCATTATTACCTCCGTTCTCATTCACTTGATTTCAGTCCACAGGAAAAGTTATCTCGTTATTTCAAAATACAGCAAAGGCACACAAAAGAATAGTTTGCACAGTGTCTTTGAAAAAAAGTCAATTTACCCTTTAATCATACATCCTAAAGTCAAAGTAAAATTATAATTATGCAAGGACATGGTGGTTTTACTAATGTGCCGTGAAAACTCCTTTTACCACAATGACCAGATACTGTTTCACATAATAAAACACAGTATTACACTTTACATAAATGTTTTACATCAATGCCGTTTTGAAATTGAAAAAAAAAAGTAATAAATAACACATTCCGATCAACAGCAAATTGGAGTGGGAGAAAGAAGCTTGAAATATTATCCACATGAATCATCTGAGGCAGCACATGTCCTTGAAATGGAAACATGGTATGACCAGGTGTTATACAAAGTAACTGGATGGATTGTGGCTGTGCGGTCTGACCATGCAAATCATAACTTAATATAAATAAATCAAAAAAGCACAACATCAGGTCCCTGTCTGTAAAAATGGGGCTTGCACTAGATATTTGTTAAACTCAGCATGTTCAAACTATTTCTTGGCATTCTTCTTGTATACAAGTAGAGCCATCTGTTTCATAACTTTACAATTCAAGTTGTTTGTGAGACAAACTTGTGTAAGGGTGGGAAGAAACCAAACCAGAGCTGCCATGGTTGACATTGGAAGTCAAAGATGCCACTTATGAAGGAGCACTGAATCAGACTATGGAGAACAGAGATTTAACAATAATGTAATGCTAGTAAAGATTGCATTTGCAAAGTTTAAATTAGTGAGAAGCATTGGTTTCTTAAAATGAGGGATATTCAATGCTTCATTTACTTACATCTAACAGATAGACTGAACTGTTATCTGTACAATGTTTTTTTCAACAAATAATGGTGCTACATTAATTGTAGTTCCTTATCCAAGCCTTTCCAAGAAGTCTCCATGTACACCGTAGTACTACAAAAAGGTTGCATTATTAACATGAATACTTATTTTGTTTAGCTGTTAAGAAATACCTTAACATTTTGAAGTACTCAAGGTTGGATTCTGTTTGGAATTTATAGGTTTTTCCTGTTGGATTCGAAAAAGTAAAACAAAAGGTCAAAGTAATCCTGTTCTTACAACCTAATAAAAAATAGTTTTTCATGCTCCATTTGTTTCTTCCCGCCTTTGGGTTTTTTTGTTGTGTTTTTTGACAATAGCTGTCCCAGGCGGTCTCCGCAGTGAAAGCCGAGGACACGATATAAAAAGGTAAATGGTTTGTCTTTACTCTTATAGACTAGCTGCAGCAGGTACATACTCACAAAGTAGTAAAAACGAAACCTAACCCCTGGTGCACAGAGCAGTTATAATACAAATAACTGTACTCCAAGCCATTTATATATTATGAATTGCTATAAAATTGTATAAGATGATGCACCAATAGCACAGTCAAAACATGATAATGCTAATTAATGCAACTATGGTTAAAGCTCCACTTAACTATTTGTTGGGAGAAAAACTGAAAAATTAATTAATTTTACTTAAAAATTAATTTTTACTACATACTGTAGCAGATGCATCAGTTGAACTATCTCTTACACTGAGCATGGCTACCTTTTTTTCACGTTAAAATTACGTGGATTACGTCATCCCAATGACTCAAGTAGTGCATTATGTCATAGTTTCCAAGGTGACAACAGAAACAGAAGAAGATAATTTGATACCAGATGAGTATTTTAAAAAAGGAACAGATTAGTACACGGCTATGTCTCAGTCCCTCAACAGATGCTTCAACTCTTTGTAGCATGAAACTATACAATTCATGAAGAGCAGGCATTTTATTTGCATCTATATAAAATAGATGAATTCAACTGCTCAGTTATGCAGCACAATTAAGAGGCACACTCAGACAATTTTTTTCAAAACCAGAAAAAGTGAAATAACAGTTCTTGCCCAACAGAAAAAAACCAAACTATTTCTAAATATTTGATTTGATTTATTTTAGAAAGTTTTATTCTGTTTGAATCAATTTGTTGTAAAATAACTGATGCTGTTTAGTGTAGTTTCCATGACACAAGAATGATTTGCATTATTGGCTGTAAGGCACTTTAAACACATTTCATATTGTGCCATACATCATGAGATGGAATCGTGCTGCCTATGTGCTTGATTCTACTTCTGATGATGAAGTATGACACATTTCATTTAAAATGTGTACCTGTGATGCTATTGTCTGTAGCTATATGGTTGGTGACATTGATTTCTGTGTTCATTAATGTAACTGCAGGCATTACAATCAGTGAGTACCACTGTTTTTGTTTTGTGACTTCACATTTACACAGGAAGTAAGCCTTGTTCGATGCACTGCTCATTCAAAAGGCCAAAGACTATGTTAGTGTCGTGATAGTCCTGCTAATGTGTCTAAGCCTAACGGAGCTTACACACGGCGGCGTGCGTTGAAGCTTGCCGGCGGGCGTGTCTGACGCTCGACCAACAACCAATCACATGAATCTCCCGCCCCGGACACACAAGCATGCGGTTTGATTGGCTAGAGCTTGTACTGGCATATGATTCGATTGGCTGACGCTTCCGTCAAAGCTTCAAAAGTAGAACATTGCTCTACTTTTGAAGCGAGCAAAGCTATGCTTTGCTCCCACAATGCAGTTCGACGAAGCGTGACCTCACCCCATTCAAAGTGAATGGGCAGAAGCGTTGAAGCTTCAACGCACGCTGCCGTGTGTGAGCTCCGTTAATGGCAGACACACAACAACAGCTGTGAGTCTTAACACTGTTTGGGTTCATCATGAGTTTAGTTGTAGAGGACACCGCCCAAAGCATTCCAGCTTGTAACAACAAATAGAAAAGTGAAAACATTTCCCGGCAGTCTATCATGTTAAGCTTGGAAAGCCTCCATTGAGGTTCTGGCACATTTTCTGGATCCTCTATCCTGAGTTCTGGATTTGAGTCCTGGACTTCGAGTCGTGGCTGAACCTGTCTCTGCGGTCCTGCCTGACTCTCATCATACTACTTCCCTGATGGCTCCCACAGGATTGTTGACATCCTCGTGGATTCATCTTCTTATTATAGACGCATGCATTTCCAAACATTTGGTCTACCTATGTTGTAAATGTATTATCTCTTCGATTTACACACGGCATCTATTGCACGTCTGTCCGTCCTGGGAGAGGGATCCCTCCTCTGTTGCTCTTCCTGAGGTTTCTCCCATTTTCCCCTTTAAACTGTGGGGTTTCTCTGGAAGTTTTTCCTTGTACGATGTGAGGGTCTAAGGACAGAGGGTGTCGTATTGTCATACTTATATTCTGTACAAACTGTGAAGTCCACTGAGACAAATGTAACATTTGTGATATTGGACTATATAAATAAACATTGATTGATTGATTGATTCAAAAAGGCCAAAGACTATGTTAGTGTCGTGATAGTCCTGCTAATGTATCTAAGCCTTAATGGCAGACACACAACAACAGCTGTGAGTCTTAACACTGTTTGGGTTCATCATGAGTTTAGTTGTAGAGGACACCGCCCAAAGCATTCCAGCTTGTAACAACAATTAGAAAAGTGAAAACATTTTCCCGGCAGTCTATCATTTTAAGCTTGGCAAGCCTCCATTGAGGTTCTGGCACATTTTCTTTGCCATGACATGTGTTATACAACAGAAAAAGCTAATTGTCTTACTTCACAAGAGGATGGACACATATTACACATTAATGCTGATGCTTTTCATTTGTTCCTGTATTGAGACTGCAAATGCTGCTCCTCATGACAACAAACTGCAGCAAAGCAAAATCAGTCTAATGTCTTACACAGAGAATGTAAAGGAAGCATCTCTGTGACAAATGGTATGAAAGTACACAACCACTTCAGTCAAATGGTTTAAATGTGTACAGACTTTCTCTACTAAAGCAGATTAAGTTACGGAATTCTGAAACAAAATAATGGGTTATACGAAAAGTGACAGTATAGCAATGCTGCAGGAAAGGCATTGGCACTATGCAAATATGTTTTATATCATGACAGATTGTTCAAGTCTTAAGTGACAAAAAAGGGTACAGTGTCTTGCATGTAATGAAACTATACATTCATCTTAGTTTTTGTTTTACACCTTTTGTGTAACGTATGAGCTGAAGTGATTTTAGGGACAGGCTAAAGGCATACAGTAAGTCTGCTCAACGTGCTGTCTGACTGCATCTGACGGAACAAGTGTTAATGGCTGCAAATGTGGGCAGAACATACGTCATTGAGAGAGGGAGACACTGGATTATTCATACAAATAGGGATGATTGTGCCCAAATATGGACAATTCACCACTTATTTGACAGAATAAGTGGTGAAGGTAGTTGTCTAAAGAATACAAATCTGCCTTTTAGTGAAAAACATTTCAGAAGCAGCTTGATTGGGGGTGTGCACTGTCACGATGAAGTTACATTTAATAAAGGAAAGCAAAGGGAAAGTGCTAGCGTAGCAAAATGCTTTCCAACTGCTCCATAGCATTCTTCTTTACACTCTGTATCTCGTTTATTTAAATTAGAGGAGATTGTATTCCAATTCTATGTTGCATCGTGTTAGCTTAAGAGTCAGAATCAAAGAATCAGCCACTTGTTAAACATTACTGTGAGGTATACTGTACCGCTGTCTGCCAAGCTGGCGTCGTACTACAGATGCTTTCATGTCTTAAAGTGGACCTATCATGCTATATTTGAATAATATATTGTAGGGCCATACCTATATAAAACATGTCTGTGAAGTTTTCTTTTCAAAATACCAAACAGATCATGCATTTTAGCCATGCCTCATTTCGCTCTATTTGCTCTATTCCAGCCCTGTCTTCACAAGGGCTGATTCTGTGGCAAATGAGCTGCAGCTGACCACGCACCCCGTTTCTGACGTCAGAACAATTTCAAAATCTGTATCAGTCTGTATCAGATCCGTTAAAGCCCCGTTTTTAGAGATTTGGGTATGGAGGAAAAGAGAGAGGGTTGTGTTGTCTGACACTTGGTGAGTTCCCTGGAACACCGGGGACACATATTCATGTATAAAAGACGTACAAAAGTGCATTTTGCATGATAGGTCCCCTTTAAGCTAACGCCTTTGTTGAACTCTTTTTCTTTTGATAGCAGCTTGGGCAAGATGACACACAAATGAATTCCTTGAAATGTGTCTTTGCTGTACCCCTCAGCATAAATATAAGCTTCTGTCTTTCCTATACACCATTTTTTCAACAGGTTACTCAGTAACCAGCCATTGGTGTAGCATCCCAACTCTATAATGTGTACTAAGAGGTATGACTGCAGCTCGCTGTCACTGTGTTATTAAGTTACCTTTCTCTTTCTGATGCTCATGGCCTGTTTCTGGTCCAGCCTAGGTTGTCTTGGTAATCACTGTAAAACATCCTGGAGCAGTTCTTTGATTGGCCTACCAGAGCAGCGCTCTTGGCTGTCATTTCTTATTTAGGAAAGAGAAGATGTTCATGGCCACAGACAGGACAAGAGTTGATTGGAATAACATTGGTGTGCACCGGGCGGGCCGAAATGTCCAATTTGACAGTGACTGCAGGATGCTTGCCTGAAATGCAGCTGGAATCGTAGCCTGCCACATGGAGCACCAACATCGACTGGTTTTCATTTAAATGTGTAGAAGAGAATGTAACAAAAACAGAGACGTGAGAATACACTATTTAGGTTGGGACAAAACAAAATCCAGCACATCCAAAGATTGTCTTTCTTCACTGAAATCTAGTTTCCATCGTATCAATTTGTTGGTTTTAAATAGAGGGACTCCAGCTATGGTGGGATCTATTGTGTGTGGGAATAAGTGTGAGATCATTGGATTACAAAGGGAAATAAATGAAAGAGCTTTGAATATTTATAGCATGACCAGGTTCAAAAGACAGTGGCCAGCAACAGAATACTGCCTGCATTATTAGTCTGATCCCTCGATACACGTCTTTCATTATTCAAACAATATTCTTCCTCCATTTAAAGATACAATTATTTTTTCAATTTTATTTTCCTTTTTTCACAGTCTCTTTGAATTCTATGGAGTCCTGTGGTCACATGAATGTCCGTACAGTATGTTGTTTTTAATCACAGCTTATCAGAGTCTGGAAAACCTCCAGTGTCAAGCTTGTTAATCGTAATGCTCAAATGAACTTAAGATGTTACATTTTCCATATTCATATTCTATATCCATGTGTTTCTGGTTGAACACAGGAAACGTATTGAAGACAGACTGTGACACACATCTCCAAAGGGCAACTACCCCACGACGTTGATTAATCAGTCTCATTGAAATGATGTCACATGTTATTTATTTTCTCATACAGAGTGCAAGCAGAACAGATGGTATCTGGGAGTAACATATTCTCATTAGGAGGTCCTGAATCTGCATATCTGAAAGGGAAAACGAGATAAAAAAGGCGGAGGGAGGGGGGGCAAATCCTCAGAGTTTTGGCACAGATCAACTCTCTGACCTTCTGTCCAGTCTGCTGGCCGACAGGCAGGAATGAAAGGATGGAGCAGGGAAGGAAAACTGACAGCCTCTCAGTAGCAGAGAGCTCCAGATCTGAGTCGGCCTAATCAGAAATCACTGATATGTTGCTTTCACCTTTTAAAGGACCTTTGTTACAGGAAGAAAAATCAATAGGCAGTCATACTCTTGATATAAATAGAAAGGTTGAGGTTCTACTGTAACTACAATCAGAACAATCATCATTGCCTTACTACTGGAGTAGGTTTGTGCATTTATTTCAGCGTAAGGGGGAGGGTAGAAGAGAATACACTGTGAAATCAAAGGATGTTTCATGGGTGAGTTCCTTACCATTAAAAGATCAAATGCAAAATAACACATTCTAAAGCTGCTTGCATCGAAGAACTTGAAAAACACAAGGTTTCCCTGATTATCAGACAGAGAAATAATCGAAAATAATCAGTTTCTCTTCAGCTCAGCATGGTGTGCACAATAAATCTTGTCTTTTCATGAGTGTTCTTTTAAACTTTTCCAGGAGAGCTAAATGGCATGGCATGTTACTTGACTGATTTGTCAGAATGGGAAGATGGCTGTCAGCTCAAATCACTGTCACCGTTTTAAATTCATCGCATCGCTTTCAGCAAGTTAAGTTGGTGTTTCTTGCCGTGACATGTAGTGGAATATTGAAATGTTTGCTGCGACTGCATCATCGGCATATAGGTCACGGCTGCTCTCAGTGGGAGTTGGACTCTGCCAAGGTGGTGGTTCGTCATATTCTCTTTGTGACTTTCATGGCAATGCAAGAAGCGTCTGTCAAGAATCAGAAGTAGTACTGCTACTGGCTTCATAAGACGAGCAAAGTCTAGTGTAGATTGGAGCAATTTGTAGCCATGTGTAAAGTACTGTAGTTGAAAAAAGGGTATTAACTTCTGAGTTTAAAGGCATTTGTCATTGTTTTAAAGTTGTTTGCTGACCATTGTAAATGTGCACAATATTCCTCAGATTTGACAAGGTTAAAATGGAGAACAACCATAGGCACATCAAGGCAGCTGCTAGTCAAGCCAAGAAAGAGCTCAGTATAAAGGTCTGTTGAACCTCAGGTTTCACGCACAATCTGCTTTATGCCCTTTACATTTTCAAAGTACACACACTTGTTCCCGTTGAGAAAAACAGAGACACAAGGCACTGAAGTTGGGTTCTTACATGTGGGTGTACATTTATGCTTATATTGTAGGCAATGTGACCAGTTCACACATCCTGAAATAGCTCACAGAAAAAAATAATTATACTCATCAATCACACATTGATTAGGATGGCTTCCAGGCACCTACTCCCAGCCAGACTGAATATGAATGCCTTGTGCAAGCAATACAACGGGAACTGTAGCTTAACAACAAACATGTTGTAAATGTATATTTTATATAAAAATATAAAGCATTTAGGGTTAAAATAGCACTCAGCATTTTGCAAATAGCAAAGACACAGAGGATCATGCAATAGCACAACCCCAACCATGATGTAAAACCTCTGTCCTGTGTTTGTTTCTTCTTCAGAACGCAAAGCCCCGGGAGAGAAGTGACTCTTTGCCCCAGGACCAGCCAGTGGGAAAGTGGCCTTGCAAAGCCCTTGTAGTTGAGTCTGACTCATTCTGTCTCTCACATAAGAGCTGAAATAAAAGCCACAAACCACAGGTTCTCTCAGGTAAAAGTCAGACAGATAGAAGCTTTGGTGCCAGCGCTCACTGGAGGAGAAAAAGCAGACCCCATAACCATCTCTGACCCCTTTTACTGAAGGAGAAAAGGCAAATGGCTCTCTTTTACTCTGTAGCTGACATCAAAATAAAAAATGTAAAAGATGTCCAAGGGCATTTGGTCTAAAACATGCATGTTTTTTTGGTAAAGATACATTTCTATGAATTCTACCAATCCAAAAGCTCACAGATGATACTCATTACAACATTATTGTTCAAATATGTAATTGTTTTACTGCACCATTCTCAACAATTGATTACATTTGACATCATTTAACAGTAGCTCTTTGTATGCTTTCTACTCCAAAGGTATATGGAAATATTTTATATAAACATTATGTGCATTTATGTTCACAAATATCACAACTATGGCTTTAATACTTGGGGATATAGGTTTCAAGTTAACACTTAAAAGCAACTACGATGGGTATATGCAAAAGGTTTTGCTGGATTTGCAATTAAAGTTGTCACTAAGTTTCAGAGAGAGATCGACAGCAGGATATTTGTGCACATTTTTTCAAATACGATTTTCTGCATCATTACCTTTTTTGGACACTGTCTGGATACTCTTTTTGCATCAAACTTTTTAAAAATCTAAAATGGGTCCCTGGAATCTCACCGAGTAGCTACAGGCCCTTCTCCAAATCCCCTCACAGTTTTAGAGAAAAATCATCTCTTAAAAGCCAATACCTTTTATGACCCACCACAAATGTTGAACGAACTACAGTTTCTCAGACAGTTCTGCAGGCAGCCCTGATCCCAGTGTCTGTTTTCAAGATAAGTAACAGCTGAACAATCATTTAATAATTTCAAACCTTTGTGGCAATCAATACAATGCACTCTAGCATTTTGCCTCAAAACACAGACCAAAAAAGTACTTAAATTGTTTATGTCCCAATTCACCTGCCGACCTTCTAAGTAACACTGAGCAAGTCTCTATTATCACCTAATCCCTTGCAGTGCACTGCATTGGCCTTTCCATGTATCTATTATTGTCACACACTTTCACCATTCTGTCTCTGTTGAAAACCAGAGAGATTTGTAACTTAAATACCCGGCGAATCATCTTAGATATCTAAATGATTACAAATCTACACCAAAAAGTCAGTAAATCATACCATCTTTAATAATGACTGAAGTTAATCATAGCCCTCAAAGTAGTTTAACACTTGCATGTACCTAATCTACAAACAATCTACTTTGTTACTTCTTTGGATTTATTGCTCTCCTTTGTCTGGCTTTTTTCCCATCCTTTATTCTCTTTTCTGCTGCAACAATACCTCAGAACAAAGATATGTTATTACATAACCCCCCTTTTCTTTTCAACTTCCCTTCTGCACTGGTTTTTAAACTCTGCAAGTGATTTTACATATTCCAGAGATTATTTTGAAGGCACAACTATATCCGGCTGCAGGCTATAATAGACCCTTTAATCCTGTAGGAGACGGGGTTTTGTCTGAAACTCAAGAGAAAGCAAGAAAGCTTGAATCAACAAAAAATGCAGGCATGGGAAATGTTAGTCTGCCAATCATAATAAACAAGATCAAAATGATAACAACAACGTGTTGGATTAATCAGAGATTCTATGATAATGTGAAGCATAGTATAACCGCCCCATGCCTATTGCCCCCTTTTCTCTGACAGTCTGAAACACTCCAGCCTTTTAGCTTGTCTATGATAAAAATAAAAATGTTCAAGGGAGGATGAGAGACGTCGCTTCCACCCTAATTGCATAATTGTGATGGCTCTAATATAGACTTTTGTGGTTAGTTTGCTTTGTGTTCATGACTTTAATATCTCTACTCTCAATGGATGGAAGATAAAATGTTCTGAGAACATCTTGTTTTAATGGGAAAGTTTTATCCTTGATTTGTTTTTGTACAAAATCCCTTTTGCTTTTCCCTCCAAAAGATAAGTAAATCAGTGCATCTTGAATTGGAGAGATGGACCATGAATTATAGAGTTGCAAGAAATCTCTGCATCTTGTAGCCAATTCAGGCAGGCATGAGAACAAAATCATGCTAGCCATGGTGAAAGTGCCGTTCGAATTCTCTAGATGTGAGGAAAGGAGGTTTCAAACTTCCTTTATAACCTCCTTGAGCTTAGGAACCACTGGACCTCCCTTTACGAAAGGAGAGGAGAAAATGCTGCCCCACAATGCCTTGCAGCCGCAGCATTTGCCGTCACACAACATTCGGCCGTTCACGGAAACAACCGATTATGACCGAGAAATTATATCATGAAAGTTACGGTGCTTATTAAGCTTTTTAAAACGGTAACTTGCTAAAGTGCTTTGTTTTGAACGTTCATCAGCATTATAATCAAAAAGAGAAATATGAAGGTTAGTTTTTACTGAAATGATCAAATAAAGTCAACATTTCACAGTCTTTACTGAGCTGTGTGGGGTTTGTTCAACTTTTAAAAGATGTTTGAATGGTGAATATACACAGTGATAGATGTTAAGGACTAACCATCCATCCATCCATCCATCTTCTCCCGCTTATCCGTGGTCGGGTCGCGGGGGTAGCAGTTCCAGCAGAGAGCCCCAAACTTTATTTTCCCTGGCCACATCAACCAGCTCTGACTGGGGGATCCCAAGGCGCTCCCAGGCCAGCGAAGAGCTATAATCCCTCCACCTGGTCCTAGGTCTACCCCTTGGTCTCTTCCCAGCTGGACGTGCCTGGAACACCTCCCTAGGGAGGCGCCCAGGTGGCATCCTTACTAGGTGCCCGAACCACCTCAACTGGCTCCTTTCGACGTGAAGGAGGAGTGGTTCAACTCTGAGTCCCTCTCGGATGACTGAACTTCTAACCTTATCCCTAAGGGAGACGCCAGCCACCCTGCGGAGAAAACCCATCTCGGCCTCTTGTATCCGCGATCTCGTTCTTTCGGTCATGACCCATACTTCATGACCATAGGTGAGGGTAGGAACGAAAATGGCCCGGTAGACAGAGAGCTTTGCCTTCTGGCTCAGCTCTCTTTTCGTCACAACGGTGCGGTAAAGCGACTGCAGTACCGCTCCCGCTGCTCCGATTCTCAGGCCCATCTCACGCTCCATTGTTCCCTCACTCGAGAACAAGACCCAGAGATACTTGAACTCCTTCACTTGGGGTAAGGACTCATTCCCTACTTGGAGTGGACAGTCCATCGGTTTCCTGCTGAGAACCATGGCCTCAGATTTGGAGGTGCTGATCCTCATCCCAGCCGCTTCACACTCGGTTGCGAACCGATCCAGTGAGTGCTGAAGGTCGCAGACCGATGAAGCCATTAGAACCACATCATCTGCAAAAAGCAGTGGTGCAATCCTTAGTCCACCGAACTGCAGACCCCCTCCCCCACGACTACGCCTCAAAATCCTATCCACGTATATTACAAACAGGATTGGTGACAAAGCGCAGCCCTGGCGGAGGCCAACCCTCACCGGAAATGGGTCCGACTTACTGCCGAGGACCCGGACACAGCTCTCGCTTTGGGAGTACAGAGATTGGATGGCCCTGAGTAGAGACCCCCTCACCCCATACTCCTGCAGCACCTCCCACAGTAACTCCCTGGGAACTCGGTCATACGCCTTCTCCAAGTCTACAAAACACATGTAGACCGGATAAGCATACTCCCAGGCCCCCTCCAGGATCCTTGCGAGAGTAAAAAGCTGATCCGTCGTTCCACGACCAGGACGGAATCCGCATTGCTCCTCCTCAATCTGAGGTTCGACAATCGGCCTGACCCTCCTTTCGAGTGCCTTCGAGTAAACTTTCCCGGGGAGGCTGAGTAGTGTGATGCCTCTGTAATTGGCACACACCCTCTGATCCCCCTTTTTGAAAGGGGGAACCACCACCCCGGTCTGCCACTCCTTCTGTACTGTTTCCGACTTCCACGCAACGTTGATGAGACGTGTCAACCATGACAGTCCCTCAACAACCAGAGCCTTCAGCATTTCTGGGCGGATCTCATCCACCCCGGGGCTTTGCCACTGTGGAGTTGTTTGACGACCTCAGTGACCTCCCCCCGGGAGATTGGTGTTGATCCCCTTGGATGGTTCCCTGCTTCCCCCTCTTGAGGTGTCGGACAGTTTTCCAGAACAACTTTGGTGCCGCCCGAAAGTCCTTTTCCATGTCTTCTCCGAACTTCTCCCACACCCGCTGCTTTGCCTCGGCCACTCTTCAGTCGGATGGCTTCCCTGACCACCGGTGTCCACCAGGTTAAGGACTAACGTTTATAATAAATATATTTGTATTGATTTTAAGATCTTTTCATAGTTCATACAATCATACGTATTGGGATCATTTGTATTAATGTGGACCGGAGGGAGAGGGTGACGAGCATAAGTTTCACTTTCCTTTTTTATTTCAATTCCAACTTTGGTCATGAAGAATATGTTTCTCTGTTGTCCACGTTCATAAAGCATAAAACAACAGCATCAGAGCACGGTGCAGAGTCTCTAGATGAGTTTACAGTAGTCCGTCGTTCTTATTATACATCCATGTTGTAGTCCGCTGTATAGAAAACTGTAGTTTCCATAGTTTCCCCACAGCAGCAGACGCACATTCATGACGTCCGCTGGCACATCATAAACACGTCGGATAGTGAAAGTGCAGTCGGATTCTCTAAAGTACCGCAGTCTCTTCTCCTAAGTCCTTTTGAATTCTCCTATCCACTATCCCTTAACCCTGTGACGTTTCACACAGAGGTCCAGGGATAGACGATAGGGATAGACGTTAGGAGCTGATTTTTGGACTATTCGACCGCAACCCCGGTCCCTTCACTCCCTATCCTTGTGTGTGTCTACCGCTCTCATCAGCGTCAGGCCCACCCCTGATTGTTTCCACCTGTGCCAGTTACCTTTTGTTTAAATTCCCCAGCCTTCCCTTGTCTTGTGCCAGTTTGTCTTGTCCTGTCTCCATGCCAGTAGTCTGCGTACCAGCGATCACTTATCTTGTCTCAAGCCTGGTTCATGCTCCTGTATTACTTTGTAAGTTTTGTTCCTCACTTAGTGAGCGATTTTCTTTGTGCCTTTTTTTAGACTTTTTTTCACCTCATTAAGAGTGTCGATCATTTTTTGTAAACCTGGAATAAAGTATTTTACTCATACTTTACCTCTGTCTCCCGGGTCGTGCATTTGAGTCCTTTACCTTGTGTTTCCAAGTTCGTGACAAATCTTATGTATTAGTATTACCTAAAGTACTGTAATTCCTAAATCACTGCTCTCAGATTATCTCAGATAATATTATAGATATGAACAATGGATAAAACAAAGCTTAGCATAATGGCTTCACTGAAGGTAGAGGGAGTGCTTTGTTGTTTCCCGTTTCTGTTCCCTTGCTTCCTATATTTCAAACCTGACTCTCTGCCAATTCTGTTACCAATCTTCACACGGGAGGGGAACTAAGCACTGCCATAACTTGTTCCTCTTCATCTTCTCTTCACATCTGTACAAAGCTTCATGCTGGCTCGATGAGTTACCTACTTGCTTGACTATTCCTGACAACCTAATCCTAAAACTTAAGCCTGGCGCTGCTGAGCCTATGCAAGTATTACACATTTTCGAGAGGCTTGAGGACAGGGTAGCAGGAGTGACAGCAGCTGCTTTTTCTGACCACAACCTGCAACATTATTATTTATTTATTTATTTACTTGTCAAGTCATTGCTGGTTCGCTCTGGTATTTTGACAGCTACCTAATTTGTAGCATGACAAGTGTAATTTAAATGGATATGGCATAGCAGTGTAAAAAGTGGCCCAATTTCACTGTCCGAACAGATGTAAACGGTGTCAGCGTTATATACAAATGTGTTAGTTCTGCATTTGTTTCCTTCTGTCATGCAGATTCAGCCAGGGAGTAAATGTGTATATAATCTATAGAGTGTGGCAGTTGAGATTTAACAACATTATAGTATTTGTGCTGAAGTGCTTGCCGCGGCCAGAATTATTAGCTTGCCTCTCCATTTCATTTTCTCCGTTTCCAAGCCGTAATGATATGTATTTATAGCTGCTCACAGCAGGAATCTATGTAAAGCAGTCGAGGATTCTTTGATTTCCATCATGGCCGAAAGCACCTGTGTGAAGCTCCTCTGATTTTACCAAAACTTTGTGGCTTAAAAATACAAAATAAATGGCTTTTTGACCATGCATAGCCCAGCAACTGACACACACACATTCAACACTATGTGAGGTAGACTCTGTTTTTTTAATGCAAAGTTTAAGAGTTGGCTGAACAGAGTATATCTGTTAGAACAAAGAGCAATGTGAACATATTTAAAAAAACAAAATATGTTTATTTGGCTGAAGTGCAAGTTAGCAAGCGTATTGTTTTGTTATGGACACCTGGAGGATGTATGACTAGACTGTGAACCTGTTCCAGGAATAATGTAACCAAAGGAATTTCATGGCTAATTACTCCCTGTGTGAGCACTAGCAGAGCCATGGCCTGTGTGCAGTATCCTTCAGTGTCCTTACTGAGCTCGTTGCCATCACTACAACCACTTAGTGCAGTTTCCACTTTTTGGTCCTGTGTCTATAGTTTCCCTGGTTCTTGCTCAAGATGGCGAAGCAGCAGGACAAACAGAGTGACTGAAACACATTAGCTGATAACTGAAAGAACAATCCAGAAGAAGCCAGTGCAGATGTAACACAAAAATGGTTGACATGTACTTGACCACAATATGTTTCAAATTGGGCAAATATAAATGCCTCACAAAATATCAGCTTTCTTAATAAATATATTTCAGGGTCCTCTCATTTGACGTCAGTCCTACATTTTTGACCATTTGGTTTGCCATGTATTGATGGCTTAATGCCAGCAATAGTTTACAGTCACATTTTTACACATATGAAGTATAACTTTTCACCAAGTTTATCTTAAAGTGGACCTATCATGCTATATTTAAATGATATATTGTAGGGCCATACCTATATAAGGTATATTTATACGTTTCTGTTTTCAAAATACCAAACAGATCATGCATTTTAGCCATGCCTCATTTCGCTCTATGTGCTGTTTGCTGTCTACGGGTCTGATTCTGCTGACCACGCCCCCCTGCAGGAGAGGGGAGACGTGCTCTGATCAGCTGCTGGGCCGTCAGAAGAGGGGGAGAAAAAGAGATCTCCGTCCTCCGTGTTTTATTATATAGAGTCGTTATTCATTTGTTTTAAAGCTCAATAAATAACAAAGAAGACCTTTGACCGGCACTTTTCTAATTTTGTCCGGAAGATTTAAACTTTAACGGACATCTTGACCGGCGAAACAAACTGAAACTGAAACTCTGCCGCACGTTCCCCTCGTTCCTTGGAAGAGGCGGAGAGGTGGGTGTTTGTCATCTGCTGGTGGACTAACCGGAGAGAATTACAGTGCTTGCCTCGAATTAAAGCAGCGGGAGCAAACGCTTGCCTCGGGGAGGGAGAAAAAAAGCCACAGCGGAGAATAAACAGAAGGGTAACCATGGTAACTATGCGCGGGAAGTCTTCTTCGCTGCTTTTGTGGCAGACTACAGCGCCACTTACAGGCCTGGCATATGTACTACAGCGTCTCCAGCATTTTCGAGCGGCAATGGCCGGCCGTGGCACAACCGCACATTCCCCTGATAGGTGGAGAGTTGGCCCAATAGCCGTAGCGCCACTTTACTGACGTCAGTAAAGTGTTCAAATCTGGATCAGTTTTTATCAGATCCGTTGCAGCCCCTTTTTTAGAGATTTGGGTATGGAGGAAAATAGAGAGGGTTGTGTTTTCTGACACTTGGTGAGTTCCCTGGAACACCGGGGACACATATTCATTTATAAAAGATGTACAAAAGTGCATTTTGCATGATAGGTCCCCTTTAAGTGGATTAATGTAAGTGTTGTATACTGATGCTCAATACAATCTATAACCATATTATTTTTTCTCAGACAGTTTTAAGTGTATTTAAAAAGTCTTGGCCATAGCTTACTTTAAAATGGCCTAAAGCTCTTCTTTTTTATATCACATTAGTTACCACAGAGCATAAATATTCATTAGGTCTCAGACCTTACTTTGAACAACAGAGGGGCAGAGCAGCACCATCCAAGGTCCATGTTTGAACTCCAAACAATCCCTGTTCTGATTTCTCTTTGGCTTGTTGATCTTTCACTGACGGAGGAGATCTCCCCCAGGGAACCGAAGACATTTTGGTTTAATTTTGTGTGATTGGCAGACTGTGGATTTCCTCCTCTGTCTGTCTAGAGTTGGGTTGGCAGTGAAAAGGGGCCAATACAAAGTAACTTTGAGAAGCTAACATTCAAAGTGAAATAAATAATGGTTGCCTGAATTGAAGTTTGCCCAATATCTAAAGAATCAAGCTATACAGATAAGTCAATTGTACAATTTCAGGCAAAGAATATTGGAGCAAAGGCCTACCAATCTGTATCCAAGCATTTTAATTTTAACTGAAATAAATAAGCCTTCTTTTTCATTACTGAGCTGTAATCAGTTGCCTAAATGACCATTATCAAAGTTAACAATACAAAGATTAACTCTAATCATTGTCAAATGACTCATTAGATAAATCTTAAACTGTAACTCTCCTGAGGCATTTTCTCTTGGTTCATTAAAAAGGATAGCCTTTTGCTGCTTTTAATGCAAAACTTGATTGTATTGTGTGTCGTTCAAAGAGGATTTTCTTAGGGATGAAAACTCAAGAACCTCAACATTGAATTTAATGTAAACCCGGACATGGTTAATTTAAGCTGCTGTAATGGAAACAATTTAGTGTTTTCATTGTATTAGGATTAATTATCACAACAAATGTACTGTGATTAATGGAAAAGTGAGGTCCTGTTCTCATATGCACAGTGTGATCATTTGCATTCAAGCTCTTAGAGTCACAGGAAAGAAGGATGATTTATAATTACTTCTTGGAAGAGGCCACAATAGGGATAGAAGGTATAGGTGAAGGGAACAATAAAGGACATTACATTACATCATGCCCTTTTCTTTATGGATCAAAAGTCATTTTAACTCTTAAAAGAGTGAATATAATATCAGATATATGAATGCACAAAGCGTAACTGAGGGGAACGATACATTTGTGAAACATTTTCAGATTTGAATACATCAAATACGACTCAACATTAATGATTGTGATGTTGTAGACCAGATTGTATGGGCTCTAAAACTGTTGAATAAAGCGAACAAATCAGAATTCCTTGTCCGTTTATATGCTTGACAGCTAGGACACAACACCTTGCAATCTACTGCCATCACGCACAGTACCAGAATCTACAAATATTGCAAAAAAAAAACACCAACTTAAAATGCCTAATACCATAATAACTGTGCTTTATGCTTTACAAATGTATCTGTTGCAAAGCTGTTGCATTGAAATACAGTGCAATGTCAGAGGTTCATAATCATTAGTGACACTTACTGAGGACAAAACACAAACTTATTATTTCACTAGCATCAAGCGTCCGAATCCTTTAAAAAAATGAATCCCCCATTAAAAAAAAGGGCAGGATATCTAATTCACAGACAAGATCTAGAAAAAGACCTACAGTTGAATTAAAAACATTAAAAAGTTAAAGGTGGGGTAGGTCATTTTGGAGAAACCAGCTCGAGTGCGCTAGAATTTGAAATTACACAGCCGGAAAAAATCTGCCACTTCCTTACAGAGCTCCTCCTCCAACACACACGAACGCGCACATGACCAATGAGGGCACGAGATAAGTTTGTGCACAGATGGAAGGCTGACAGGCAGGTAGGCCATCCAGTTATTTTAGCCGGGCCGGCTAAAATGATTGGTCGTGCTTTTTACAGTACTACGGCTTCCACAGATGACATTTTTTTATGGATTTTTTGTCAAAGCACTTAAGATATTCATTGCTATCGGGATGTTAAGAGCATTCCATGGAATATAACAAAAAGTGTATCTCAAGCCGGTTTCTCAAACTTACCTACCCCACCTTTAATGCTTGAGTATGTCTCTTATAACATCACTATTGATTTGAACCAAGAGAAAGCTCAATCACACAGAATAAGGGTGTACACACACACTGCACATTGGTTTCACCAACTGGGTTTATCTTAATTAACAGACAGCCCAGACAACTAAAAGGCTGTATAAGCTTGGAATTAAGAAAAGTGAATAAACCAGCATGACTCATACACGCTTGATGTGTAGTAAAAATCTGCATGCAGACCCACGGTTTTCATTTTATATATGTAGCATGTGGACATAAACACTAAAATCCTATGTTTCTGTATCACTAGAACAACAGATCACTATGCATGTTCACCCTGTAATACTGCAGATTGTTAATGCCACATGAATTAAAGCAAAGCTATAGCAAAAGCCATCAGTGACTGTACGGGACATATGTTAGTTATTAGTGGTTATCACCACCACTAAAGTTGCATTTGTTAGGTTTCACTATCAACTATAGGTTAAGGCAACAATGTGGCAAGTCTTGGGAAAGGTTTTAATTAAGATAAGTATGCCTGCATTGTAACAATACTGTAAGAATATGCCACCAAAAGAAAAGTGAGTGTATATGAGATTTCATAAAGAGAAACGGCTCAATCAAAACAATAGGAATTGACTAACATCAGAGACAATCTTACAATTTGCTGCCTCTTTTGCATTTTCTTGTCTTCGTTTTTTTGACGTTTTAAAGAGATTTTGTAAACTGTGATTGAAACCTGTAATCCTGTGCAGAAACGCATTTCCAGTAGAGATAAGTACCCCTGTGAGACGACAGCTACCACAGTAATTCCAGCAAACAAGCAATTTAAGCAAAGATGTTGGTAACTGAACAGTGTGAAACTGCTTAGATTGCGGATTATAGTCTCTGCTATGTCATTTTAATCGTTTATGACAAAATATAAAATTGTAATGTGCAAATGCATATTCTTCATAAAATACAAGATTTGTATGGACAATCTTTTGCTCAGAATAGATTTTAGGATACGAGTCAACGAAGAGAAGTGCTCAGATCACACACAGGGCTAGACATTATAAATGGCCCGCTGGCCTGGAAGCACTATTTATGGTGCATTTCCACTGCAGGGCCTCGCACGGCTTAATACAGTACAGTTAGGCCTTGGTAGGCCAGGCTCACTTAATGCTGCGTTTCCATTACAGTTTAGGAACTGGGGTAGTAACTATAGTAACGCAGTGTAGGCGGAGCCGTGACGTCATCTTCAATGCGAAACACAAAACCAACATCAGCTGTTAGCCCTCAGAGCTCATAGCTCCTCATATCTGTTCAGAAACTAGACAAAAGTTAAACAAGTACAAACCACAGACTGTCTGTGTCATGGCGAATACAGTCGCTGGTTTATTTATGTCTGTATAGGCCGTTGTTGTGAGTGTGGACGGTCGGAGCATATACAACGTTAGCTTAGCCGATCTCCATTCAGAAAACACGCATTTTAAAATGTTTTTCGCCTGCCGTCTGTCTGCAGACTTGTCAAAGCATTAATTCATGGTTTTTACTAACCGGTATCAGTATGTTGTTACTTCGGCATCATTTTGAAACATGTATTACAATTAAATCACGGTCAAATATGTTCATTTTGTTGTAGTTGCCAGCGATTCTCCCACTAGTTGAGCATATTCAGCCTGGTTGTTGGCCCGGAAAGAACCTCGATTTTGGAGAGCCAGAAAAACTGTGAAAAAGTACCCGCTAGCCGGAACTACGCCTAGTGGAAACACAACCAAAAACGGGCCGGGCACAGCACGGCACGCTTAAACTGCGCTCCGCGCTGTAGTGGAAATGCGCCATTAGACACCCCGGGCCAGCATAACGTACTTTCCACTTGCCTGCTCGGGCCATTGAAAATATTGGTTTAAAAAAAAAAAAAAAAAAACAGTAAGACATAAAATCACATTGTCCTGTGGCAATTTTGTTATTAATTTTGTTAAACCAAATATGAACAATTGAGGAAAATGAGGGAGAACTGATGATTCAAATGTTGTAGTACAAGTAGTAATGTAGTTTATGCATAAATTACTATTGCAACAAATGTGTTCATTTTCTTCATTATTAGAGTCGATTTTTTGGACGAATGCTCTTGGGCCAGTGGTTACAATGGTGGGGCCAGTGATAATGAAAATATACTGGCCCGGAGGATCTACCCCTGACACATATTAGGTGGATTAAAACAATTTAAAACCCTGCTGGTACTACAGAGAAAACTACACTGTGTGCATTTTTATTTATATCATACCAGGAAAATAATATATCAGACAGTCAGAAAATGTATTAACACATTTCCCACATTGAGATGTGAGAATATATCAATGGATCATCAGCTATACTGAGGATATTACATTCAGAGAATCTAAAATCAGGACAATAACTAATCTGATGTTTTAGAAACAGAAGTAACCTTGTTCACACAAAAACCTCAATACTTCTTAAATATCCCGGCACAGCACAGCTCACAACTCTGTACAGATCAGTGGCATTATAATACCAAATATTGTGTGGATTTAAAGCTCATACTCAGATGAGTTTCAGAGTTAGCTTATGAAGTTAGGGTTCCGGATATGTTGGCCAAATAATCCTTGAATTATATTACTGTAGTGTAAATTGGGGAAATAGTAAAGTATGTTACCCGCATGTTTTATTATTCTCCATACTCAACAAATACACCCCCTGTGGAATTAAAAACTGTTTGCAGACATGCAAAGGTTATGGGTGTACATGAAGAATGCATCATGAAGCAATTTGCTTCTGCATGTATTAGTGTAGGTGGAGAGGATTAAAGTGTATTACTTGAGGGATGAGTACATCTCAGAAATAACTCTTCTGCCAGCTGCTTAAAATGCACACATTTCTGCAAAGAGGAGACATTTACAGTGTGAGACAAGCTAACCAAAACATGGCCCAGGGTCACCTATAGACACATTTAGATAAACTGTCTTTCTTTTTCAACATCAGCACTCTGTATTTATTTGTTTAACCATAACAAGGATTACCATTTCATCCTATGGTAAGTCAGGAAGGGGCTTTTATAATTGCTCTTTTTGAAGGGAAAAATTGATCGGTGTTCTTCCTGCTTTTGCACACCTGTGCCCTACTGAGAACAGCAAAGCCTTTGATCTGGGCTCCAGAGAGCCTTTCATTTTCAGCAGAATTATGGATTAGCATCAAAATAAACAGGGGAAGCCGTTCAAATAGTTAGGTATGTTATACATGGAGAGGGTAGTGGAAGAGTCACATTCAGACAGAAAATCTATAACATGTATTGTTCAACTGTTAGAGAATTGTGATAAAAACTGACAACTTGAGAAGAGAGGACATGTTGATATCAATTTACATCCAAGTGGTGGGTCACAATGGGGAGAAAGGCTTTTTCTTACAACGCGTTATCCTCAATGGAAACAGCAGAAAAGTTCACAAGCTATCACCCAAGATCATCATACTTTGCTTCAGACGAGCCTTACGGATGTTTCACAGAAGATAAGGTCCATATCTTTAAATTGCATTGCAATAAGAATCCTAAGAGCTAATCTCTGAAACATCTGACTATTATCACCCATTTCAGACACTGAAAGCAGCATTGTTGTATTTATCTACAGTAATGACTTAGATTAGGCAACAGTAAGAGACTCAGCACAATTTATTTTTTAGTAAATAAATTACATGAAGTTTAATAATTTCTCCAAAACCCAAGCAAACAGAAGGCAATCCTCTCAAAACAGACATCACATAAGCCCTGAGCAAGACCCTTGAAGTGCAGCAGGGGTCCCAGAAAAGCAATTTCTCCCTTGACAACACCAACATCACTAACACTGTGTGTACAGACTACTCTCTTATGCACATTATATCGCAGTTTCAAACAAATCTTATTAATGGCATCACATGTGAGGAAAACTCCCATGTTAGTATGTAACACATTTAACCCCATTTCCATTTGTTTTAGAATGTTAAAGGAATTGCCAGATGATAACATAATATGACAAATATGTCAACAAAGGAGGATTTTCTTTTTCAGAATCAATGTTTAACACTAACATCACCCTCATGGTGCAACAGGAAACAGATGTTGAAGGAGCTTTAAATTCTCAAAGAGAACCAATCATACTTACATACATACAACCTGCATGCAGTTAATGCTCACAAGAGAGAATAAATCACAACTAAGATAGAGAAGCAGCACAAAGATGCTCAGTGTATTGATGCAGATTGTTTGATCACTGCAGTCTTTAGACAATGGGATGAACAGTACAACTGACGAATGGGATTGACATCAGACATTGTTAAAATATGTGTGCATCATGCATAGCCATGGAAGCTATTGTGAAACTGTTGAGTCATTAGTTTGCATTATAGAGATAAATGCATTAGCTACCAAATACATAGACTCTGTGTGACTGTTGGACAAACTATTTAGGACAAAACTATTGAAATCGGAGTGCAAATTGGATCAGGTTAATATGACAACATTGGCCTAGGTTTTAAATTCCAGCCTCATGTACAGTAGATGGTAGAAAAAACATTCTGAAACACACTTTTCAACTTCATTTTGTACAATAAAATTGGAGAAAATCATTGGAAATAGATGATAAATAGACATTGTAAAACTCAATGTAGCTTTAACTTTCTACAGTATTGCACCATGATATGTTTTGAGTATTTCATAACTGTGGTTTATTTTCTACATGAAGTAAAATGCATGGCATCATAAAAACAATATACTTTGAAATCGAGTTTCAAATGGTAAACAATAAGGCACAATAAGTCATGGCACATAAGGCTGTTCATGTTTACACTTTAAGTAATAGAGGGACTTTAAGCAATATGCTCTCGAGAAATACAAATATCAACCCTTTATATTTCATACAAGTAGGATGAAATAGCTGCTTGTGGTATGAACCCATTGAAATCGTTCATAATGAAAGTGGGGTTAGTTATTTAATCATCACTCATCATGCTATGTATATCTGTGGAGTGATGATGCCCGAGCCTAGTCGCCAAACTCAACTATATGCTGTTTCTAATAAACATGTTAAAGAAACACGTGAGTTGTCTGACTGAACTGTAATTACGAGTGAAAATAACTTCCTCTAGAGCTAGAAATACAAAATAGTATTAGTCCTCTTAATTGGGCTTTTCTAGCAATAAAAACATAATTTTATACATTTTGTTAGAGAAAATGTTTTCCCGAATGTTCTTCCGACTTGAAAAAAATCACTCAAACTTTTTAAACCATCTAATAAACTAAGTCTCTAAATGTATTGTATACACCTTAAAAGCAGTTGCAACTCACTGGCCTGCAGAGCACCCAGTCTGGCACTTCTCAGAGGAGTTCTGTTTTTGCCTATTGTTGCACACTCAAAGCAGTGAGGGAAATGAGTGGAGGGGCTCCGAAAGGACCAATCCCCAGCTCAACATTAGGGTGATAAAAGATCTTGTAAAAGGTTTTGAACAAAGTAGTCAGAGACACCTATCCCCCTCCGGAGAGAAGAGGTGGAGATAGCGTAGCAGTTCAGGAAGCTCATGTCCTTCAGCATCTGCAACACACTTCTCTACTTGTTCAATCAGTCAAGTGGCAAGTGCACTGTTCTTTGTGTGGTGTAAGAAGGATGCAGAGGAAAAAATAACAATGAAAAAGAAACACTTCAAGACACATTTTTAGCTCTGTGAGACTCATCTAAAGAGTCATTGGAGTTCATAACCTGACTGTGTATCCTGCAGCGTTTGAGATTGTTACTTATGTCTCTCTCTCACAGGTGGTCTCATCATTACATGTAATCACATGTTCTTTATTTAAATGACTTATTTTTGCTCATAAAATGTGTTCTGATTTTGGAAGGGATGCTGCACAGAACATCTCAGTTCATTTGTAACCTGCTCCATCGAAATCAGTCGCATTGACCCGAAGACACATTTTGAGTATACACTGTTGGAAAGAGGAGATTCCTAGCTTTCTAATGATATCAGGATTGTTTTTGTACTCCAAATATTAAGCAAAAATATGTCACATTATATAATGACTATCACCGAGTCATCATTTTGAGAAAAAGGCCTTCAAAGTGTCCTCTTCTCTGGAATCCATCGATCTGATTGATTATTAGCGGAGCAAATGATCGAAATACTACGGAGGGAAGATATTTTAGATTGGATTACTGGTCTGGGGAAGCTCGCAAGTGTGTGTGTGTGTGTATACGTGTGTGTGTGTGTTTGTGTATTTTTGCATTTGTGTGTATTGTGTTTGTTTCCCGGGGAAAACACTCACGAGAAACACCGGCTGTTGTTATGCCTGCTGTGACGTCAAGTTACGGAGTCCGTTCTCCGCTTGTAATTATGCCGTTACAAGCTTCAAAGTTGTATTTATCATCTGAATTTGCCAAAACAAGTTTAATATTCTGAAAGCCAAGACTTTGTTTAATTGAAATCAGATGAAAACAAACTGTAACGGACCCTGCCGTGTTATCTATGATTACTATACGACTTACATTCATAATTTCAGCCGGAGGGAGGGGGAGCTGCACTGCGGAACAGCAGACTGGCGAGTGAGAGCTGTCATCTTCCCTTTACAAGCTTCAAAAATGCATTTATCGTGTGATTTTGGAAATAAAAGTTTCATATTCTGAAAGCCAAGACTTTGTTTATTTAAAATCAAACAAAACACCCGAACCCCGAAAAACTATTTTTTTACGCAAATCCACCTTTATTTTGAAATGAGCCGTTGCGACTTCCGACTGATTTCGATAGAGCGGGTCACATTTTATTGGGTATATTGCCTTCATGTTATTCAGTAAATTACCGTATTACGGAGCCCCCTAGGGGAGATCTCGCAATACTTTTGCGAGATCTCGCAAAACTTTTCATTTAGCTCAATGTACTTCAGTAAGTTCGGCAACACAGAAACCACAACAATGGAGTGGTTCATCGACTTTTACTTTGAGCTTGGCCTAAAATATAAAGATATAACATCAGTGCTTGGCAATAGAGAGGCGAAGTCCCTCCCTTTCCGGTGGACCTCATGGGACCTTATTTCGGAAAAATTATGTATTGAAGTCAATGGAGAGAGAAAACTTGTTTTTCGATCCCGTTTGAATTGTGGCATGAATTACACATATGATGTTTGTTAATCTTAAACAATAATTTCCATGTAAAAAAAGTCACAGTTTGTCGTAAAACTGTTGAAATAAAAGACTATGAAAAATACGCAACTAGAAAGACTACAAATCCCAGAGTAAGTGATGTCCTGATATCATAATTGTTTTCCTCCACTAAATATAAGAGAAAGCTAAGATAAGATAACTTTAACAAGATGCCTGTGTGCTTTGTACCAGGTTGTCATCATACCAGCAATGGGTCTTGCTCGTTCTTTCGCTTCCTGTCTGATGAAAGGACCAGGAGTGCTGGATCAAGTTAGCTAACTAGCTAGTAGCAAGCAAGTTAGTTAGCATTACAGCCTTAGCCCTGTCATTTTTATTAGCCTTAACATGATTTTAAACAGTAAGAGTAGTAGTCATATTTCGTGAACCCTTTGAAGAGTACTGTCACACTGGTGTGATCATTCTATAATACACCGTTTAAGCCCGAATGCCCGGCGGAGACATGCTAACGCTAACGCTACATTAGCATCGGCGATCTTTTCTACTTCATGCTATCTGCACAAATGGTTAACATTGAACATTAAAAAGATCAGGCAATTCAGGCAGAATCGAAGGAAGGCAGGCAGGCAGGCAGCTTTGCATGACATTCTTCTGGACGTGTTTCATTGTTGTGAGGGTAGTCAATCCCTTTTTTGGCAAGACAGTAGTGACGGCCATCTTGGTGACGTGTGTTGTTGTGCGAGACCAGAGATGCAGTTAATTGAGCCGTTTCACACAAAAAAAGTCTTACTTCTCAGTTTTACGGGAAAACATTTTGCTAAATTATCTTTTAAATTGACAAACATCATATGTGTAATTCGTGGCACAATTCAAATGGGATCGAAAGATAACTTAATCTCGCCATTGACTTCAATACATCATTTTTATGAAATAAGGTCCCATGGAGGTCCACCGGAAAGGGAGGGACTACGCCTCTCTATAGGCACGGGTTTCACATAAGTGAAAGACACCTCAAGAGAACACTCAGAGCGAGGGGACATGCACGTCGCAAAGCATACTCTGAGCTGAGTTATTGACAGATTAGAATTTCGCGGATCAATAACATAACGTTGTAAAAATGCAAACAACATGACTTTACAATCATAGCAAGGTAGATAACGAGCTACATAAGAGGCTTCTCAATACTCTAATTTCCCCTCCTCGACTACTCGACTCCTCGGTCCTCCGGTAGTGACCCGGAAATGGATTTCAGCGTGCCATGTTGAAGGACATCTAATTTCTCTAAATGCACATCGAGGACCGAGCATCGAGCATCGAGCATCGAGCATCGAGCATCGAGCATCGAGCATCGAGGAGGCTCTCTGGAGGAGCTATAACCGAGGATACACTGATGGTTCCTCCACGGCTCCTCCGCGGATGCATTTCCGGGAACGGTGGAGGCGTTACGCACGGCCGGACTTATCTCAGCCAATGACAGCTCTGCATGCATCCCCTGGATATTATTTTAGTAACTGCTTTCATCGCGACGCGATGTTTACAGTGAGAACAGCTGTGAGGTCCGTGCAGAAAGCAGAGCAGTGTGTATAATATATATCACTCAGTATAACAGGCCTACATTACTCTCTGTATTTGTATGCTGTAGTTTAGTAGATATCTACAAACAAAGAGTCGATATTTTTCTAAGACCATTTAGTGCTTCACATAATAAAATACACAACGGCTGTAGCCTGATTATGCTTTAGGAGCTATAGGTGTGTGGTACAGTGTGTAGGTGTGTGTGTGGTACAGTGTGTAAGTGCGTGTTGTACAGTGCGTAGATGCGGCGGACAGACGGGTCTCAGTTGGTTTGGTGTCATGCTTACTTTTAATACTTGTAAATACAACTTTTGGCCCGTCATTTCAATTCCCCATTTCAGCGACCAGAGAGAGGGGGGTATATATCCAGTCTCTGATTGTGTTACGTTATTATGAGAGTGCTCTCATACTTTAAAGTGGACCTATCATGCTATATTTAAATGATATATTGTAGGGCCATACCTATATAAGGTATATTTATACGTTTCTGTTTTCAAAATACCAAACAGATCATGATTTTAAGCCATGCCTCATTTCGCTCTATTTGTTGTTCTCCAGCACTGTTTTTGCAGGGGGCTGATTCTGTGAGCTGCAGCGGACCACACCCCCCTGCAGGAGAGGGGAGCGCGCTCTGAACAGCTGCTGGGCTGTCAGAAGAGGGGGAGAAAAATAGATCTCCGTCCTCCGTGTTTTATTATATTATTATAGGCCTATAGAGTCGTTATTCACTTGTTTTAAAGCTCAATAAATAACAAAGAAGACCTTTGACCGGCACTTTTATAATTTTGTCCGGAAGATTTCAACTTTAAGACCGGCGAAAGAAACTGAAACTGAAACTCTGCCGCACGGTCCCCTCGTTCCTTGGAAGAGGCGGAGAGGTGGGTGTTTGTCATCTGCTGGTGGACTAACTGGAGAGAATTACAGTGCTTGCCTCGACGGGGAGGGATTGCATTGAATTAAAGCAGCGGGAGCAAACGCTTGCCTCGGGGAGGGAGAAAAAAAGCCACAGCGGAGAATAAACAGAAGGGTAACCATGGTAACTATGCGCGGGAAGTCTTCTTCGCTGCTTTTGTGGCAGCCACTTACAGGCCTGGCATATGTACTACAGCGTCTCCAGCGTTTTCGAGCGGCAATGGCCGGCCGTGGCACAACCGCACATTCCCCTGATAGGTGGAGAGTTGGCCCAATAGCCGTAGCGCCACTTTACTGACGTCAGTAAAGTGTTCAAATCTGGATCAGTTTTTATCAGATCCGTTGCAGCCCCTTTTTTAGAGATTTGGGTATGGAGGAAAATAGAGAGGGTTGTGTTTTCTGACACTTGGTGAGTTCCCTGGAACACCGGGGACACATATTCATGTATAAAAGACGTACAAAAGTGCATTTTGCATGATAGGTCCCCTTTAAATTGTATATATTTATATAAATATATTTGTGTGTATATGTCCGCATCTGTAGCCTGTTAGTCTCATTATACCGCACTGTCAATGAATTAAAAGTAAATATATGAGTCGTCATGAACACATCTGTCCATCAGACAGAGTGCTGCTGTGCCTCCTGTCATCATTAATGGACGTCTCTTTAAAATTACCGCTCAGAGGAGAGGAGTTCTAATTTCTCTAACCGCCTGCTGCTTCCCCTCCTCTCTCCTCGGTTCCCCTCCTCGAGTCCTCCGCTCGCATCTCCTGTGGGCGGGACTAAGTCTCGAGGATAGGAGTCGAGGATAGGAGTCGAGGAGGGGAAATTAGAGTATTGAGAAGCCTCTATAGTCGTTTTTATCAGAACAGTTCGATACGCGCCGTCATCCGAGCTAAACATCAAGAATTGGTCACAATCTGCAGCTGGAGGAGAGTGGATTGCTTAGGGACCGTCTACAAACTGCAACACCGAAAATATATACTCATAGAAAAATTCAATAACTTCATTTTTTTAAGACGTGGTGCTACCAAAATCTCTTAACACATCAATGGTTATGTTGTTTTTACGGACCGTCCACACAGCAGCGTTAAAAAAATCTTGGAGGTGGGCGTATCTGAAGCTTGGGGATTTTTTGCGAGCAAGGCACCAACAACCAATCACATGAATCTCCCGCCCCCCGACATACGAAGCAAAAAAGTTTGAAGTAAACTGGATATAAACTCCCCAAACAGGCGAAAACATACCACTGTCTCTGCCACCTCCCTCCATGCCTGGCTCCTCCGGTTTATATCCCGGTAGGTAAATAGGGACTGGTCATAAAGCACCGGGTGATTCCCTACCGCTAATTTCTCCTCCATTTTTTGGAATATGAGGAAATGACCTGCGGTATGTCTCTCCCAGCATACACGCCGTTTGATTGGCTAGAGCTTGAACTGTCAGATTTGCGTACACGGGATTTGATTGGCTGACGCTTCCACCTCAGCCTCAAAAGTTGAACATTGTTCAACTTTGAATCCTGAAAATCCTGAAAATCTCCGCTCGCCTGCCCACAATGCAGTTCGGCGAAAAGTGAGGCAAATGACGTCACCCCATTCAAAGTGAATGGGCAGAAGCGTTTCAAGATTTTTTAACGCTGCTGTGTGGACGGTCCGTTACAGTATAACACTTATATTGAATAAATATGCTTTTAAATATTTTTCAGGCTTTTTTATTTCAAACCATTTTAAATTACTTTGACATTTTACAATGTAGTGCAACCAAACCCCTTTCACACATCAATAGTACATTGCTGCTCATACTACATCAGGGTTGTCCAAACTACGGCCCGGGGGCCAAATGTGGCCCGAGGGCCATTTTGAATCGGCCCTCAGCTAATTTAAAAAGTATAATGAAATATGGCCCACAAATTAAACTTGTGCATGTCTTATATTGCACTTCTTAAACATATATGTGTTAATAAGCCCACATTTTCTATCAAATCTAAGTTGATAAGAAAAAAGCCAAATAACTTATTTTCATAACACGCTTGAAATAAACGCTTCCTATTTCCTCTTATTATAAGCAATCTGAAGCTTCTGTTTTAAGGAATGAGCTGCCAACAAAATAAATGAAACCCTATGGAGAGCTGTGATGTAACCTGTTTTTTTCTTTGTTTGATTTGTTAGAAAATGTTGGCTTATTAACACGTATATACATATATATTCAAGAATTACAATTTGGCCCCCGGGCAGTAGTTTGGACAACCCTGATGTAGTATGAGCAGCAATGTACTATTGATGTGTGAAAGGGGTTTGGTTGCACGACATGGTAAAATGTCAAAGTAATTTAAAATTGTTTGAAATAAAAAAGCCTGAAAAATATTTAAAAGCATATTTATTCAAAAATAAGTGTTATACTGTAACAACAACATAACCATTGATGTGTTAAGAGATTTTGGTTGCACTACATCTTAAAAAAATGAAGTTATTGAATTTTTCTATGAGTATATATTTTCGGTGTAGTTTGTAGACGGTCCCTAAGCACTCCTCTCTCCTCCAGCTGCAGATTGTGACCAATTCTTGAAGTTTAGCTCGGATGACGGCGCATATCGAACTGTTCTGATAAAAACGATGTAGCTTGTTGTCTACCTTGCTATGATTGTAAAGTCATGTTGTTTGTATTTTTACAACGTTATGTTCATCTGCGATATTCAAATCTGTCAATAACTCAGCTCAGAGTATGCTTTGCGACGTGCATGCCCCCTCGCTCTGAGTGTTCTCTTGAGGTGTCTTTCACGTATGTGAAACCCGTGCCTATTGCCAAGCACTGATGTTATATCTTTATATTTTAGTCCAAGCTCAAAGTAAAAATCGATGAACCGCTCCATTGTTGTGGTTTCTGTGTTGCCGAACTGACTGAAGTACATTCAGCTAAATTAAAAGTTTTGCGAGATCTCGCAAAGGTTTTGCAATATCTCGCAAAACATATATATTTCTTTTTTTTTTTCAACCAATTTTTTTTTCTTCTCCATGTCTCCTAAGGGGCTCCGTACTATCTCACTGGATGTATTAACCTTGTAAACATTTTCCTAATGGTCTCAATTGCTGGTTTCAAGTATGCTCAAATACATAATGATGTTCATTTTGTACATGATGGTCCCTTTTAGAATTTAATCAAAAACACAGCAGCGTATGCTTAAGGAAGGATGGCTTCCTTATAATTGACAGTTTGCTACCACGTTGTCGTTTAGTTTGGGTGTAGTCTGTGTTTTTGTCTTAACAATGTGAAGTCTTATCAGTTGATTTGAACTGTTTTGTTTCCTAAAAGCGTCTTTTTCAGCACAAGGGTTGAACTCAGAATCGCCCTTTTGTGTCAATTCTGGTTGCAAAAAAACAAGATGGCTACGGCTAAAAACGTTCAAAATGCCAAACTTGAGGCCAAAAAACTGTAGCCCACAAACCAATTGGTGTTTTCTATATGACTACATCCACTTCTTAAACACATCTAATATGCTAACATTATAGCAGTTTCAACAAATCAGATGAGCAACAGTGGCTGTTTTCCAAGTGGCTTTGGGGCATTCTTTCTTTACGGCCTTCATCTCAAGCACATCCTATGTTACTGTAGATAAACGGTTGTGATCGGCCCAGCACGTCTCAGGCAGCTGGAAACCTGTCCAAAACGGAGGGGGACCAGGCATCTGCCAGAGCAAATAAAAGAGATTCCTCTGGTTCCCAGGCAAAACCTTATCTAGATTGCTTGAGAAATGACTGCATGTGCACATTTTGTGGTTAATTATCGATTTGCTTTTATGAAGCCTCCTCCTATATTGCACATAAACTGGACTAGACATTACAAATAATGTATCATAATATCATAAGAAACCTGATTGTCATTATTTGTTTATTACATTTTGGATTTTGGTCTTTTGTTTTGATGAAAAGAATGAAGCGTTCAATCCAGAGTAATAATAGCCCAAGAGACAATCTCATCCCACCCCACTGCAGAGTGTCCTCTTTGTTGTACATGAGTGTTATTTAATGCAAACATTTGGTAATTCTTTATCATGACTTTGCCATCTAGGCTGCCAGTGTAATAAATAAATGTTTGTCTTATAATTTATATCATATTTATTATATTTCTAACAGTACCTTTCAGGAAATATCGCATTAATGTACGTCCCAATGGAATTTTCTCATGAACAAACAAAGGATAAATACTCAGTGTATCCTTGAGTTTAAAAAAATATGTCCAACAGGTTTTCTTTATGTTAAAAAAAGCTCCAAAGCACTATTAAAGGTCAAATCACTCCACACAGAACCTTCACATTCATTTGTTCATTAGTTTATATCATCAGCCCATTCGAGAATCCTAAAAAAGATTTTTTCCCTCAGGAGATGTGATCAACTTATGACCCTGCACACAAATACTGTAAAGAGTCAGTCTGCAACAACACTGAGCACTACACAAGCCCCACACAAATCCTACTCCAGATGGCCTGTCCTTTCCCTGTCCTTTCCCTGGCCTATAGCCTTTTGGCTTGTTTCCATACAGGGAACCTGAAGTAGCTTCAGTAGAGGTGAAGCAACAATTAGCCAATCTCTGCACATTGCCTCAGCTGCTAAGTGCAACCGACTGAAAGGACGTTAACACAAGGTAAAAAAAAAGACTATGTTTAGAAAGTTGCTTCTTAAAAAAAGAACAGCCCTTTATTTGGTTTGTTCTTTCTGCCAGAAGGCAGAGGGAGCTGTGGGAGTATGAGCTCTAACTTGACAGCCATGAGAACCACTGAAGCAGCAACAATTCAATTGAGATTGGCCTAAGAAATACCAAACCCAACATGCAGACATGTGGCACAAAGAATGGCTCCCTTGGCTTACTGTAAAAAAATACAAAAATAAATACTGGCACATGAGGAGCAAGGTTATAAGGTTGTAGATCTTTATTATTTTTTCTGACAGGTAAAAAAAATCCTTACAAAATCATGTTGAGTGTCAAGGGTTGAAGTGTTCACTACAGGTCCTTTTGCTTTTAAAGTGGGTTTATCCATAACCCCTTCTTAGAAAATGACTACTTAGTCTTTTGCAGAGTGACATCTGAAGAGAGAGGTAGGAAAAAAACATGAAAGAATAAGAAGGAAGAATAAATTATAATGCTTAAGTGTTTAATTGTGGCATTTGTGAATGTATAAATTCAATGTTTCACAAAAGGTAATGTATTTTCGCAGTCGCCATGTTAAATGTGAAAAAAAAAACGATGGGCATAGACTTGAATTAAAGCAGAGAGCAAGATCAGTGCAGGGGTTGGGATGACTCAAATAACACAGACACTGCAAACATACTATCTGTGAGTGGAATGCTTCTCACGTCTGCCCTAAATTCAGGTCTTTTAAAAGAATACGAGATTGAGGAAAAAAACCAGACATCTGCTAATATTTATGCTATAATATCAACAAAACAAAAAAGTGAAATATTAGTTTTTCTAATTTTGTATTAAAGCTCCCATGTCATGCTTTTCCGGTAATTACCCATCCCCTTGTGTGTTATGAAGGTTTTTATGCATGTAAACGGTGTGCAGAGTCAAAACCCTTAAAGTACACCCTGTAGCGAGTAAAACTCTAACACAGAAAATACCTCCCCAAAACGCCTCGTTGGAGATACGTCACTGCCCATTTGAGTCTTCCATTTAGTTCCGGGTACGGCCTGATGTCATGCGGTACCCGGAACGAAATGGACCAATCCCGAAGAGCTATGGCCTCACCCAGCGGCGCTGGCCGCACCCTCTGCCAGCCTAACATTTACTGTTGGAAGCTCTGGTTCAGTTCACAATCGATCCAGTCATGCCACTGCCAAGGACCTGTTTCCTGAAATGTGAGGAGAAATCTGAGCTGTTTGTCCTACCGACGGAAGAACCACGACGAAGTCAGTGGTTGAAATGTCTTTTTAACACTGTTCCTTCAGAGGTTCGAAGAACCGGCATTTCACAGACGAAAGCTTCCAAAACATTGCCCAGTTTGAGGCCGGATATGCACAGCTTGTTTGGACCGTTTGGAGCAGGGAAAGATTCGGGTACACAACCTGTAAGTTTGCATTGTTATTTGTGTATTTATCAAACAAGACTGTTTAAATGTATAAACTGTGTCGGACTGCTAAGCTATTGACACAGTGCTAACTGTGCTAACGTTTCCATATATCAACTCTAATATCAGCAGATGGCCTTGCATACAGTACATGTATCTCATAGCAGGAGAATGTCTGCATTCACACACGAAATACTCATAGACAGTATACTCCGGGTGATTTGCCGTACGGTCAGTCGCGAAACGTAATTACATTATAGCTGGCGTAGGGTGTATGCTACCGAGCTAACCAACGGAGCTACATGGGTTTGCTCTGGAAAACACGTTCTTGCTAGCCTAATATGAATCACTAGCTTTTGTTCATAGTGGTTTTATTACACTAAACAAGCCCAGCTCATACAGTATACTCCGGGTGATTTGCCGTGCATTGTGACAGTACATGTACATACTGCATGTATAGCTAACGAGGCTAGCTATACATGCTAGCGCAAAAACAATGTATTCATGACCATTACAATGTATGACCGAACGTAGCAGACTACCCGTATAACATTGCAATTATAAACACGTTATTGCTAGCCTAATATGAACCACTAGCTTTTGTTCATAGTAGTTTTATTACTCTACATTATAGTTGCCGTTCCTCCGAGCTAACGTTAGCTACCAAGGTAAACAAAGCTAGGTTAGCATATTAGCTGGCAAGCTGTTCATTAGATTGATTAGATAGATCCACACTCCTACCACAACTACTACTAACGAATCTAAAACAACTAAGTTTCTCTAATATTTTGTGATTTGCATTTGATTTCGTCCAGCCAGATCCTGCCGGACAATACATGACAGGGACCGGACTACCACACTGAGGCCTCGTCCTAAAAAGCCCCGGCTGCTATAGGCAAGATGCCGACAACGGGGAGTAATTGACGATATACCGTGTATATATGTATATTTACGTTCATTTTGTACATTTCTAAAAATAAAGTTTAATGGAAATACTTAGTAGGCCTATCCTTTCTTCCCTGAATTATTTGCTCCTATAACATATCATTCATATATAGCAAACCATGATTTGATTTCTCATCAAACAGTAGTAGTTTATAACAGGTAAAAATAACTTACTCTTTGTTATGACCGGCTCGTAGGCCACAACGGAAAGACAAGGAGACATACACGAGTTTACAAAACCACGGCACATTTATTGTGGTAAATGCAGAGATAGGTGGTCGAGGGGAGAGGATCGCTGAGCCGCTTTGGAGAGAGAGAGGGGCCCGTGTGACTCCGGGCAGCTGGCTAGCACCTCGGCTCCGGCCAGGTGTCCGTGATCGCGCTGATTAGCCTCTTCAGCTCCACCCCATCGTAAGACAAAGGCCCTGGGGCCGTCACACTCTTCTATAACAACAGTTGTAGGTACAGTTCGGTTAGTTAGCGTATAAAATATACGGCTGGACCGACGCCATTATAAGACTGATGTTCCGCTGAGAGCAGCCGGAAAAAGCACTGTTAGACATGGGCGGAGCCTCTCTGGTGGTTGACTAATCAGAACAGAGTGGCCGAGCTGACCAATCGGAGCACACTAGGCTCACAGGGAGGGGGGGGGCAAGAGGTCCAACGAGTCGTTTAGTGGAGAGAGTGAATACTGCTGAATACACATACTTGACAGAGATGCTGTATGCGAAACCAATGTGAGTTTGGAAAATTGCACAGTATAAATCTATTTTAGTATACCTCAACAATGTAATTATGATCAGTGGAAATGGCCATGACATGGGCCCTTTAAGATAACCTAAAACGAATTGTTTAACCCAGATGATAGAGCCTAAACAAGTATTTATGTATTTCATGAAATCTTTTAAAACCCAGAGAAAATACATACCTCTATCTACATATTTCCCTTTCCTTTTATTTGTAAAATAACATTAAGACAATTGCAGATTGATATAGTAAATCTTAGCAATGTCAGAGGTAACATCTCAGTCAGAACTGCTGGTGGAACTGCTCTTGAATGCAAATAATGCTGTTCTTAAAGCTGCAGTGCAGCCTACACTATAGGATCAGGGCCAGGACCAATTGATCCATTCTGTAATTATTACCTTAAGATGTTCTGTGTGCAGCATCATACCAGTATGCAATCAAATCCAATTAACATTGGTGGCCCCCTCCAGAAAACTGCACTGTGGAGGGATTACACAGCTATTTGTGCTAGTCTGATTAATGGCCACAGTAATTAATGCTGAAGGGGTCTGTCCGAGTGCTTCAGTGAGGAGGAGCATACAGCAGGGAGCCAGCTGCAGCACACAGAGATATAATGCACACACATTTACACACACACAAACCCAACACCTGGATCGTCTCATGTGCGCATATGTTGAACACAATATGTGTATTTTTTCTAAAAGTTTTGTGCTCCTGATACATATGGACGAGTACTGTTTGCAAAAGTCTGTTCCATATGTGTTGATGTTGCACAAAAAACTACAAAAACATAAAAGTTGCAACAACAAATCAAAAGGCTGGAACAAAGGTTGTGTGACTGTTTCTCATGTTCTTGTTCTTTTCAATAATAATGCACCAAATTGTGTCGCAGCCTTTTATCATAACTAAGCATTTGAGTGCTCGATTAGTCAACACACACTCATGCAACGTGCCCACAGTCAGAGAGACAGAGTGGAGGAGGCACACTGACTGAAAGAGTTTCACAGATGTGGAATGACAGTTGCAGAAACGAGCTAAATTGGGTTAGAAAACCCTTTTCATTTCAAAACAGCAGCATGTTTTTGACTTACTGTTTCATAAGATGCTTATTATGTGCATGATAATAACAAAAAAACAAAAGTGTACATTTGAAATGTCACACACGTTTCCATTCCCGAGATTGCTTTAAGAAATAAATGTATATTTCTGTAGTTTTTTTATATAATTGTGATTTAAGTCAACTTATGTCAAATAAACCAAATGTGACCAGAATTGTAACAGGAATTTGATACCTGTGCATTAGACTGCTAATACAACTAAAGCTATCATAATTATTTAGTACTCTTAAATGTAATTATATTACGAGTTATGTCGCTTTTACTGTCACAACTGTACAATTCAGAAACAGGAAAATCCAAAACAGACACTCCACTGGAGACTTGTCTAGCAGACTTTCTGTAATGTATAATTGAAAGACCAATCCAAATAATTCATAAAGCAATCTACTTTCAGCGTCCGCTTCCCGAGAAAACAATCTTCAGCATCGTCAGCACAGAATTATCACAGGTGGTTGAAGGCCTTAAACCTAATCTCCAGGATGTGTCATGCAAATGTGAAGGCTCTCCCTTTGCCTCACAGTGTGCATCAATCAGTTTCTTTCAACATCAAATGTTCTTTATCGTGCAAAGTTATCTCATATTTCAAAGGCTGTGGTTGATATGGCATGACTCCAGCCTGATAAGAGCACAAACACATGCTTGCTCTGCAGGCATGCTGCTTGGAGAGCCCTTTATATTGGTCGTGGATTGCTTTGCTGAAAGACAGGGTTTAATCTCTCTGTTTTTCACCTGCCTTTTCAGATCCTCTTCATGTCTTTCTTCTCGTGCTGATGCCTAGTATTTTTTCTTAACTTGTAGCGCAAAGGACAATCAGAATACTCGCAAACACTTTGTGAAAATTGCATTGACTTTATTTAAGTATTTTGGGTGTCTTTTCATTTTTGTATTTCTTATGTATCTGTTTTATAGTTTTTAATAGATGTTTGTGTGTGCGTGTGTTTGTACATTGTTCACTTTAGAAGTTGTAGAAACTGCTATCACTTCAGTCTATTATCCTCTGTAGGTTAACCACCACAACAGAGAAATGCACAATTCATGAGATGAAAATACTCAATTCTGAGTATTCTCTGAAGGCCATTTGAAGAGGATGTCAAATGATTCATGAATGATGAATACAAAACTGTTCCTAAAATAAAATGTTAATCAATGCTCTAGATGTCTGTTGAATTGATGGAGTGTGTCAGAAAAGCTTCTACAGTATTTTGTGATTGTACAAACCCTTTAAATAAGGACTATTGGCACATTCTGGCACACAAATTAGAAAATAAATTGCAGTATGAGATTAGGGGTTGATCAAAGGAAGCGTTTCCCTACATTTTAATTATGAAAGACTTGGGAATAAGTCAAAAATGGCATGAAATACAGCCATGCAAAGGCTTCATAGTTGTGTAGCTGCAGGTACACAAGGGGTGCATTTGGAAACAAGATGGGTGCCGAGAAATGTATCAGCATTTTCTCTGGGTTTGTTAGGGGTTGGTTACAATTGGTAACGGCAAAACACATCAATGCATCCCTCTGAAGAGTGTGGAGTAATTGAGACATTTATACTTTCAACCAGTCACCAAAATACCAAACTAAAGCAGACGAGGAAACAATATATATACAAAATACAATCCCATATCACTCCTGCTGCTGCTGTTTTCTACTGTACAGTATATGGGAAATTAGGTTGAAGCAAAAAAAAAAATAATTGTTCATGTCACTCCTAAACACTACAGTGAATTTAAGTTGACACTGACTGAGAAAGGGATCTTAAAGCACAATTATCGATAGCCTTGGTTCTTTGTGTTGGTTATCTCTTCTTAAAATGTTCTGTAAGAAATCCACCCGCTTTATAGAACAGCAAAGAGTGATGCAGAGTGATTGCAGCTAAAGAGAAAAATCGGGATTGATCAACTCACTGTTTGAATTTCAAATGTTGAGGTTTTCATTCATAGTCCCGACCAATTTTCAGCGGATCCATCCCTTTCATGGACCTACAAAAACAGAAAAATAAAAGGCTCATATGACTGTAAAATGCATTAAGATACATCAATAAACACACATTGATAAGTCGTTTGTAAATAAACGTTTAGTTACATCCAATATTCCCTAGGTTACAGTAGGCCCCGGCATATATGAGATAAAAAACGTAGGAAAACGTTATTTAAAAATATATTAATATGAATAAAATATATTAAATGTAAAACTATAGAAGGGTTATACTTCAAAATGTAAATAACATGCCAACAATTGATTCAATAATCATATTACAGCTATATGCGATACGCATTATATATATGTAGACATATTATAGATATGTGAATAAATTGTCTTCACATAAGACGTGTTTGGTAGCTCTAAGCTATGCAGTAATTACATGTAAGTTATTCCCTGTGTGACTGTGTTAGGTTTAAATCTAAACATACTGTGTGAAGAAAAGCTTTATTATGCATGATCTACCTCCTTTAAAGAGCTGGCATGTCAAAACACAAACATCTTACAGACCAATTGGTTTTGTCCAATCAAAATCAGATAGACATTAGGCATACTGTGGCCACATTAAGCCTAGATGCAATCAAGGCAGTGATAGTTTTGTTGTCGGTCTCACAGGAAATGGGTCGTAATAAGGATGTTTGAAGATATGAAGTGGAGACTATTGATGTTCCAGGCTTTTGAGACAAGCAAATAGATTTATTATTTTCCCCACTCGATTCCCCGGCTCAGGTTTCCATCCCCCATAATTAATACTGCTGTCTAGTCTTTAAAGGGATAGTAGAATACAAATGAACTGCAGCGATTGTCATCATGTGGCAACCAGCTCTGTTCGAGGATGGTTAGGGTAACTTGGACTTTCTCAAATGTCAACCATCTATGCATTAAAGTGATCATGTATAAGCATGCAGTGAAACACAAACATTTCCCGAGTCAAATACCAAATACTGTTTTTAAGGCCGAGAGCAAAAAGAAAACACATACCCACACATTGAGTGTGTAAAGCAGGGGTCGGCAACCTTTTTGATATGAAGTGCCATTTAAAAAAAAAAAGTGTGATCAGTGTGCCGACGTGAACTGTCAACAGGAGGGCGGGGGGAGCCTCGCTGCTGGGAAGCAGTGTGTGGACCTCATTCACCTGTCAGCGTAACTTAGGCCTACATGATGCGGTTAAAACAAATTTAAATAATTGGTTTAAACGGCATAATAATAATGACGACCGTCCGTTCTGTGATTCTCCAGAACACACAGATGGCCAGTCCGCCCCTGTGTAGCATATTATTTTCGATGAGAGATGAGCAGATCGCCACTGGGCTTTCAACTAAAGACACAGCCACGCGAAAACTGCGGCATTTGTACAGCTCCTTATGGGTAGCCTACTGCAATGTGTGAAGTGCCGGTGTGCTCCGGCAGCACTACACCCCTGATCGTTTCACCACGGAGGAAAGCAGCAGCAAGTCGATTGGAGTTAAAGAGAGCGGGGCTGCGTTGCGTGCATGGCTTCCTTCTGCAGGTAACGGGGAGACACGCTCTGGCGGCGGTCTCGTTCAGGATCCGAAAATAACATTTTAATATTTTGCACACTTATTCCACTTATTCCTAGTGTGCCACTGGTTACGGTGCCGCATTGCCGACCCCTGGTGTAAAGATATATTCCTGCTAATGCATGTGTTTGCTTAATGATGAGATAGCACAGGGCAGAGAGTGAATCTGTTCAGTTTGACATATTTTATTATTCCTACATTATGCAACCATTGCTAAATGTCATGTAAATGCTTCAATGAATTTCAATTTAACATTAAGCCCCAATTTGTACTTTCAGATGATAACGTGAAATTGAGGGATGAGAAGAAACTGGCTCAGTGGGGAGAAGAGACTGCATGGGACACTTTGCTGAGAGTAGTACTATCCAACCATGAATGCAGAATGTCATTGGCAGTAAGGGAAAAAAAGCAATTTGTCAGCTGTATCAAGACTTTGACAGTAATTCATGTAGAAACAGCAGTATTGTGATTAGCCTTGCTGAACAAGTGCAAGATAGGAAGTGTCCAAGTATGTGGTGACTAAACCTTCAACATCCAAAGATGTTCAGGAAACAAAAAATGCATATGATAGTGCTGAATCAGATAGTCAATCATATTGAAGTTCAGTATGACAAAATCTAAATCACACTTTTAACCACAGCATTTTAACCACATTATTTGACTTCACTTAACTAAAGACATAAGTACATGTTGAGCAAAACATTGCACAATGTAAATATTCGGTAACACTTTAGATTAAGGTTCACAAATTAACCATCAACTAGTTGTTAATTAACATGCATATTAGCAGTATATTGGCTCTTTATTAGTCATTATAAAACACTTATTAATGCCTTATTCTACATGACCATATTCTACAAGTAATAAGCCATTAGTTGATAGTTTTTCCTCAATAACCCTCTAATTAGTGCTTATTTATTGCAAGTAAGGAAGTTGTTGTACATGAGTTTTGGTCTTAATATGCGCTGCTCAATATGGGCCTAATAAGGCAGTAGTACCACAAGAATAGTAATTCTCCCATAATAACACTTAACAAATATGATCTATTCTTATGTAACAAGACATGAAACTATAAGTGTTAATTAAGTCTAAATAACTTAAAATGAGGTATTTATATCTAAGAATATGTTCCTTATTTTAAAGTGAAGTCTTGTTCATAACCAATAAGCCAGTAGTTTGACTCTAATTGACCTGAACAGGTTCCCTATTCTAAAGTTGCCTCCTCTTCACACTTTGTAAATACATTATAGCACGCAACTACTGAAATGAACCTCAACAGTACATGAACAAAGTAGGCACACGTTGAAATATCTGTTTTATTAATGAACCACTAAAGAGAGGTTCAGACACATACCAAAACATGTCAAGTTTCTCCAAGGATGAGAACACTAGATGCAGCCTGTACTTTTTAATAAAAACTGATTTTTAACAGAGTTTATGTATTTGTGTGATCATACTGTGTGACCTGCTTGTATGGAGCTAATTTCCTGCCATAACTCCACAAACAAACTTAACAGGTTTTACAAATGCCTTATGATTCACTAACAAACACAATGTGGTTTGCAAATACAAAACACCATCTACAAACTAATGCATTTAGTTTTGCAAAGAAAAAACGTGTCTATCAAATAAACACATACCATTTTTCTAATAAATCATGTTTCAGAGACAAATTCAGCATTGGTTTTACAAGTACACACATTTTTTTTACAACTACAACACTTCTTTTTACAAGTACAAATCTTGTTTTTACAACTACAACACTTTTTTTTACAGGTACAAAACTTTTTCTTCTCACGGCAGAATATTACTGCCAAAAGTCACGTGAGTGAGTCACGTGACTTTTGGCAGTAATATTCCGCCGTGACTGACTCATACACAGTCACACATGCTCACTCACACATGCTCCACGGCAGCAGGGGGCACTACTGAGTCCATTGGGAAGGCGGGAGGTTGAGCAGAGAATGGAACAGCCCTTGCCAGCCTGATGACAGCGGTGTGTCTCGCGATCCAGCGATCTGAATTTAGCGATCACAACGAAAACAGCCAAGACACATATTGAGCCCAGAAAATGAATGTTCTTAGGGCTGTAAATATAATAAGCCTTTGTCTAAAATGGACAACATTGTAACTAAGGAGATTTAAACTATACAGCGATTCTGCACTCTGTCAATCAGCTGCTCTTCATTTTCTTTCCTGCTATATTCAATGAGTGATACAAATATTTTTTACCATACGTTCTGAATAAAACTGATACTGTTGGACTCGGTACTAGTTGACTGCTACCAGAAATAAAAGGAAGTACTTTTACTGTGTACTTTGTGAGTAATCCTCTGTCAGAGTCCCCTTCATAGTACATAATGCATGTTTTTTGCTATCTTTGATGAATGATAAAAATAAAATGTTACCATTAGTTCTTAATGAAATTGATACGGTTTGACTTTGTATTAGTAAGCCTACTACTAACAATACATTGAAGTACTTTTACTGTGTATTTTTGAGAAATACTCTGTCAAAGTCACCTGCTGAGAACAAAATCAAGCCACTTCTGCTAAGTTTGATGAGGGAATTCTTTTTTGTTGCCATTAGTTCTTCGTGAGATTGATCCTGTTGGACTCAGTACTACTGAAACTACCCCCACAAGTACTATGAAGTACTTATTGTGTACTTTTCCAGTAATCCTCTGTCAATGTCCCCTCCTGAGTACAATAATGCATGTTTTTCTTTTGATAAGCGTTAAAAAAACATTTCTTCCTGAGACTGATATTGTTGGACAGAGTATTTTAAGAGGATGGTAGACATGATATCAGCGATACTTCCAGTCAGTACTCCGGCAGCAGCATTTTCACACCTTGGAAAGTCTTTAGAGTCTGGCCTGGAATGGATAGCTGGTCACAAATATCCTTCAGCAAAGTAACACACTCTGTCACATGGTTGCCCTTTTATGATGCTGCTGTCTTTTAATATATAATTATTCCTCTGCCGCTAGTTCGTTCCTCGCAGATTCTTCAGTCTCATCAGCCTCATCCTTCCATCAGTCCCAGTTAACGCCTCCAGCACACTTCCAGTATCTGACTCCATATGATATTGTCCTGATGCTGTAAGGGTGATGCCCCATGATCACAAAATGACCCCTCTAAAGTCTGAGTGCCAAGGACCTCATATTATGTCTGTCATTAATGTTACATCACCCATTCTAACAATTTTCTTTCCTTTTTTCTCTTCTCTTAACTGAATAGTCCTGTCTTTAAGTATAACCAAATGTAAAGTCCTTTTCCTGCACCATTTTAAGGCTTCATAACAGGCATGTTTACTGTATGTGTTTGGAGAAATAACACAATCAATGGCCCAGAATTGTACTTCATAAACTATGAATCTTGTGGTGCTTGAAGAAATACAGACGGGTTAAGCCGGCCAGGTTATATATATATATATATATATATATATATATGCCTTTTTTGGAGCCATTTTTTTCAATATTTATTAAAATGTCACTAGTTATTTAAACAAACCACTATCTGAGGATAATACAAGCAACCATAAAACACCCTTTATCTAGAGAGCCATTGAAGCCCATGAAGAATTTATCCTTCCACAAATCTTTTCAACTGCTGTATTAATAAAGTTGCCACGTGTTTTCAAATTCAAGTTAAGGCACTATCTGTGTAAAACATTACAAATATTCTTCATTTGCAGTATTTAAAAAATGTTCAGAAAGACTGCATCAATTACATGCTATATATATTATATATAAATATATATATATATATAATATCAATATTGTTATTAACTTAACAAAAATGGGATAATTGCCATGGATGTGGTGTTTGATATAGTTTACGTTCAATTTGAACTATTTTAGGCAGAAAAACGTATATTGACGAAACCTTTTTTAATAATTTACTATAATTTAGAAAGGTTTTTGTGAGAAATCATTTCAAAAGTAAACTTATTTTTCATTTTATATTTCAATTTGAAATGTTTGCACACAACATTATTAATTTATACATTTTTATAAACATTTTAAATTATGAATCCATTAATTTTATTGTATTTCCTTGAGGCTGGGGAAGATATCCAGCATGTGGTTCAACATGTAATACAAGTAAGTATATGTACAACATGGAAAAGTAAATAAAATAAGTTTAATAGGAGGATGTGGATTTATTTTCTCTCACCTTGTAATTACACAATCAAACAATCTATAATTTAGCTCTGACCTTCACAAAAACATTTTGTTGAATTGGACACATTTTTCCAAGCTCTATTGACAGACATGCAATGACTGGGACTGATGGAAGAATCTGAGAGGAATGAACTAGGAGCAGAGAAATAATCATATTTAAAAGACAGCAGCCCCATAAGAGGCCAACAAGAGTCACAAGGGTTTGTCACTTTGCTGAAGGATATTTGTGACCAGCTATCCAGGCCAGACTCTAAAGACTTTCCAAGGTGTGAAAATGCTGCTGCTGGAGTACTGACTGGAAGTATTGCTGATATCATGTCAACCATCCTCTTAAAGTACTCTGTCCAACAATATCAGTCTCATAAGAAAGGTGTTTTAACGCTTATTCAAAATAGCAGAGAAACATGCATTATTGTACTCAGGAGGGGACATTGACTGAGGATTACTCAAAAAGTACACAGTAAAAGTACTTCATAGTACTTATGGTACTAGTACTGAGTCCAACAGTGTCAATCTCACGAAGAACTAATGGCAAAACATATTTTTTTCCCTCATCAAACTTAGCAGAAATGGCTTGATTTTGTTCACAGGAGGGGACTTTGACAGAGTATTTCTCAAAAAATACACAGTAAAAGTACTTCAATGTATTGTTAGTAGTAGGCTTACTAATACAAAGTCAAACCGTATCAATTTCATTAAGAACTAATGGTAACATTTTATTTTTATCATTCATCAAAGATAGCAAAAAACATGCATTATGTACTATGGAGGGGACTCTGACAGAGGATTACTCACAAAGTACACAGTAAAGTACTTCCTTTTATTTCTGGTAGCAGTCAACTAGTACCGAGTCCAACAGTATCAGTTTTATTCAGAACGTATGGTAAAATATATTTGTATCACTCATTGAATATAGCAGGAAAGAAAATGAAGAGCAGCTGATTGACCGAGTGCAGAATCGCTGTATAGTTTAAATCTCCTTAGTTACAATGTTGTCCATTTTAGACAAAGGCTTATTATATTTACAGCCCTAAGAACATTCATTTTCTGGGCTCAATGTGTCTTGGCTGTTTTCGTTGTGATCGCTAAATTCAGATCGCTGGATCGCTAGAAACACCTGCCATCAGACTGGCAAGGGCTGTTCCATTCTCTGCTCAACCTCCCGCCTTCCCTATGGACTCAGTAGTGCCCCCTGCTGCCGTGGAGCATGTGTGAGTGAGCATGTGTGACTGTGTATGAGTCAGTCACGGCGGAATATTACTGCCAAAAGTCACGTGACTCACTCACGTGACTTTTGGCAGTAATATTCCGCCGTGAGAAGAAAAAGTTTTGTACTTGTAAAAAAAAGTTTTGTAGTTGTAAAACAAAGTGTTGTAGTTGTAAAAAAAAGTTGTGTACTTGTAAAACCTAAGCTGAATTTGTCTCTGAAACATGATTTATTAGAAAAATGTTATGTGTTTGTTTGATAGATACGTTTTTTCTTTGCAAAACTAAATTCATTAGTTTGTAGATGGTGTTTTGTGTTTGCAAACCACATTGTGTTTGTTAGTGAATCATAAGGCATTTGTAAAACCTGTTTAGTTTGTTTGTGGAGTTATGGCAGGAAATTAGCTCCATATGCTTGTATGTACTTACACACTAGGTGTACTGTTCTCTCTCTGTGTTGTACTGTCTCAGTGTGAACATAGATTAAACAGCCAAACTCTTTTGAGAGCCAGGGAATGAGCAGCCATGCTCCTTTATTGACTTATTTGCAGTCCACTGACATTAAAACGGAGTGAAACTATAAACAAATAAGTTACAAGGCACTTAATGATCTCCTACATGCAAGTGTAACATACACAGATTAACACGTAGGACCGCTAAGTGTAAACAAGGTAAATATAGCTAATGCTAGCTGTGCAATAAGCATGTATACAGGCTAGTATGGCTAACGCTAGCATGTATGCTAACGCTACCGTGTATGCTAACGCATTTTCTCATTGTGTTTAAACATCTCCACATGTCATCACATAAACACAATCAATGTTACTAATCCTTACAGTGTAAGGCTCACACTTACACTTACAGTCATTGCTTTCTGACAGACTTGACCCTTTTACTCTTCAGGTTGCATAGGGAAAATTAGTAGTAGTCTACTCATGGATGTCTACTGCCATGCTATTCAGTTCACTTTCTCCTACTTCCTGTACCCGGTTTCCTGTCTAACCTTCAGCACACATTTTACAAAAATATAAATGTGCAAATATGAAACATACAGGTCAATATCACCTTGCTATTGGTAGCTGAACTGTCAATACCCCAAAACATATTCTTAGATATAAATACCTAATTTTGAGTTATTTAGACACAATTAACACTTATCGTTTCATGTCTTGTTACATAAGAATAGATCATATTTGTTAAGTGTTATTATGGGAGAATTACTATTCTTGTGGTACTACTGCCTTATTAGGCCCATATTGAGCAGCGCATATTAAGACCAAAACTCATGTACAACAACTTCCTTACTTGCAATAAATAAGCATTAATTTAGAGGGTTATTGAGGAAAAACTCTCAACTAATGGCTTATTACTTGTAGAATATGGTCATGTAGAATAAGGCATTAATAAGTGTTTTATAATGACTAACAAAGAGCCAATATACTGCTAATATGCATGTCAATTAACAACTAGTTGATGGTTAATTTGTGTACCTTAATATAAAGTGTTACCGATATAGACCGAGTTGAGTCAAGCTGTATTTGCGCAAGTATAATCATTATACTGCATAAGCCACAAACTTTGGCTCTGAAAAGTGAGCCAGAGTGGAATTACATAAACCTGCAAAATATCATATGGACAAGTCAGGGGCGACTCCACTTGCAAAATGAATACAGATTGTAGAGAAGACTATGAGAAAATGTCAGTAAACCTTGTCCTAAAATGTTTTTTTTCTCAATCACTAGCTTCACTACACCATTATGTCCATTTTGTTAATTATGATCCCATTGAGAGTAAAATACACAAAAAAAGACAGGGTATGTCTAATGGCGCAGTTCCACTACACGGTCGGCCTCGGCCACACTCAGTACGGCTCGGTACGGCTTGGCCTTAACAGGGCTGACTCACTTCATGCTGCGCTTCCATTACAGTTTAGGAACTGGGGTAGTTACTATAGTAACGCAGTGTAGGCGGAGCCGTGACGTCATCTTCAGAGAACTCCAGAAACACAACACAGCCGTTAGCTGTTAGCACTCAGAGCTCACAGCTCCTTATATATGTTCAGAAACTCGACAAAAGTTAAACAAGTACACACCACAGACTGCCTGTGTCATGGTGAATACAGACGCTGCTTTATTTATGTCTGTATAGGCCGTTGTTGTGAGTGTGGACGGTCGGAGCATATACTGCGTTAGCTTAGCCAATCTCCATCAAGAAAAACACGCATTTTAAAAGGTTTTTCGCCTGCCGTCTGTCTGCAGACTTGACAAAGCATTAATTCATGGTTTTTACTAACCGGTATCAATATGTTGTTACTTCGGCATCATTTTGAAACGTGTATTACAATTAAATCACGGTCAAATATGTCCATCTTGTTGTAGTTGTAGCCCCTTGCCAGCGCTCCTCTCTCTAGTTTAGCATACTCAGCCCGACTCAGCCCTGTTTGTTGGCCTCGATAGAACCACAATTTTCTCGGGCCAGAAAAGACGTGAAAAAGTGGCCCCGGGCCGGGCCGGGCCGGAACTAGGCCTAGTGGAAGCGCAACCAAAAACGGGCTCGGCACGACACGGCACGCTTAAAGCGAGCTCCGCGCTGTAGTGGAACTGCGCCATTAGTAACCTGGCCAAGATTGACAGGTTACTAAAATACAATTGGCCAGTGTGGGTGATGTCCATGTTTTTGGCAAACAATGATAATCTGTTTGGCAAGTCATAAATTATCACATTTGCCTTTTAACAACTTTGCCTACTCACTATGCAATCTTAATGATAGTTTTGGTTCATTATTTATTCATCAATATCTGTAAAAATGTGAATTTATGAATCTGTGAAAGCAAGTTTCGGTTGATCTGTTTTGTATCACAATAATTAGAACTGTGTGTAGATGGATCATCACATAAAGCCAACAAGATAAAGGACTGCTAAAAATACCTGGGTGAGATAGTAAGCCATGTCTATCATTTCCTAGAAGGCAAAACAACTCTGGGATAAATGATGTTCACTTAAATTGCTTCAAAAGTGTTTCTTGTTAAATTGGTTATGTCAGCAAGAGTAACAATCAGCATTTTTATTTTTTAGAGGACTAAGGAAGAAACTAGAATCTTAATGTAGATGTGCAATACACTTTTCTCCCTAATAGAACTGACTTCAAAATCAATTTGACAGATGACAAATCAAGTTAAGAAGCACTCATCCAGAGAGGTTTATGGTAGGTAGGTTAGGTTCAACATAAAGCTTCCCATAACTGTGTAACAAGGGAATATACTTTTTTCCGTGTTCATTTACATAAAAAGTCCCATTCATCAGCGGGTTAAGAAAAGGTCAAAAGTATTAGTGCTTGCGTTTGACTCATTTCACTGTCTTTCATTAGAGCCGGCATGCCTTGCCACAAAAGCAGTGCCAGCTGGCCACTGCCTGCTACCTGGCTGCTCACTTCACTGACATTTATCCCAGACACTAAATGAGCACAATGAGATACATTTAAGTAACATCAATTACTGAGGAATAATTAGTACAATTAGAGGATGAAGAACTTTGCAGTAAAGCGCAATTGCAGGATTATGCTCGACAGACAGCAGAAAACAAAGATTAACTTGAATCAATGTTCTAGATGGTTAGAAGGTATGGGTTGATTTAAGAGCTCTCATCCTTATACTTGAAACAAAGCTATTAGAGGATGATTTTTGTTATTAGTCAACAAGGTGTGTATTCAAATGTACGCGGTGCGGGCTCTATTAAAAAAAAAGGAACACTCAGTAGGCTGGACTGCGTGACACAAAACAGTGATTGATAAATAAGTCTATGATGGATTTGTGCTTTCATAGTCACCTTGTGGGAATTACATTTTAATTCACAATTAAGGCAAACTGGTTATATGTTTGAAATGTACTTAAAAAAAGCCTGTTCCCTATGGTTGATATTAAAAATAATTCCATCCTCAGTTACGTGTGAGAATGCCTAAATGGTAATATGGGTGGGGATAATTTTCCAGTCATTTCATTTTGTTAAACAGAGATGTATTGTGGAGAAAACAAATAGCAATAGAAGGCTGAAGAGGATACTGAATGTTACTTTCCAAATACAAGTATTAAAGAAAGGTGCTTATTGTTTCCTTATATATACTCCAGTTGTGTTGCGTTGCAATAGATCTCCAAATCATCTCACATGACTTAACGGAAGTTTGTACTGAGTAAAGGTAATTGATTAGTAAAATGATTTACGGTTTGAACTTAATATTAGAATAAAACTTTCCAATTAACCTTTTTTTCAACCACCCCATTATTAATTTTGTTGGCCCTCAATTATAGAGGAGATAAATCTTCTACCTAATTGGAGTATGGCACATGCCTTGCAGTGCTTTAGGGTGTATGCAGTTAAAGCATTATCCCTTCAAATTGAACGGAGTCATTGTCTATTTTGAAATGAGGCCCTCTTTCTTTAGAGGAAAGTTCTTTGCATTTTCTAAAGAAAACTGCCTTTGGATTTTAGCCAAACCCCCTTGGAATATTTTTAAGCAAATTAAAGTAATTATAATCTGACTATTAATTTGGGGTAATTTGAGTGGTTTCCATGTTCATGTTTTATTGTTTTATAGTTTTGTGGACTAACTCTTTCTGTTTTTTTTTTTAATAACTTGTTCTAATGATGCTTAGTTATAACTGTTTATTTTGACTCATTGTTATATGTTATCTTGCTCTGTAAAGCACTTTGGGCTGCATCTTGCATGATAGGTGCTAAATAAACAAAGTTAGGATTTGTTTGCAAGTTGTCAGTTTAGTTTAATTTTTTTATTGGACATGTTTTTCTAAAGGTCTTATCCAAGGGTAGAGTGAGAATCGAGTATTCAACAAAACCTTGTAAAAAATCTGAATAAAAAGCCTTGGAGTGTCAACGACAAACTGCCACAACAATGTGTCCTTACAGGCAAGGAAATTAATTACCATTGTTGAGCTTGTTTGCAAGAATAAAATAACGAAATAAATATTGTACTTCTGATTAAAACGTGTATGGTCATCTAAAGAAGGGTTAGGACATATGATGAATTAATTTCCAGCTCTGAGTGCTTTTACCACCATTCGGGAGGGCTTTTCCACCGTTTCCTCTTTCATGTCCTGAAATGTATCCGTTTTCCATCTTGTTGATGTGGCAGAGTCACATGGGATTGCCCCTTCCATCATCACTGTCTTCTGTTCCTTCTCTATTACCACAATGCTACACGGTATACCAGTACTTGTTCATCTGTCTGGATCAGCAGGTCCCACAGGATGTTAGCTTTGCTTTTCTCAAACAGCATGCACTGACTTGGCTCCTGATTAGCTGGTACCCAAGATAAGGTGTAGGCTGAGACTGCTGGCCTATACTGTAATGTACATAGGCCTACGTATAATGTACATTTATTTTAATTTCAGTGGGCTGCTCTTGTAGAACCGGTAAGTGTATGTACATTGTGCAACCTTTGTTTCAATTCCATTTCCTGTCACACTGGCACTAGAACATGAAAGTGACATACTAACTGATTTGCCATGACCGTGACAAAGGAAAGCATATTAGCTCCAAAATTATTATGTATGTTCAGCTAAGAACAATCAGAGAAATCTTAGAAAAATTGACAACAGAGGGAGTGAATGCTGGTGTGACTGAGGTATTTTTTAAAGACATTGTGAACATGAACATCAATCACTGATTCTCACTCTTGGAGACATAGTGGTGGAGAGAATGGAATCGGGAGCAAAAAGGGTTATCTTCTGTCAGAGAAGGCATGCTCTTCCCAAAATTAAATTCATCTCATATACATGCGTAAATCTCGTCATCCCCCATCTCTCTCTTGGCGGGAAAAGCCGTTCAGAAAGACAGCTGAGATAAATCAGTGTGTGGGGCCCGACGTAGGCTGTGTGGGCTGGGACAGAGATGAAGCCACTGCAAGCAGCCTCTGGCTTTAATGATGTGCAGTGAGCCAGTGGAGGTGTGTAAATCTGCAGCTGGCATCTCATTATCTGCAGCCTCAATTCCTTCCCAACCTCTGAAATATCTCTGTCACAGTCACCTCTGTGCACCTGTGGCAGGTTCAAGTGTAACAATCTCCAGTGTAGGTTAAGGAGATACAGTAAAACATTCCTCAGATGGTCATAATGTGCTGCCCCATGTTGCAACCTCACACAAATTCATGAATAAATGATGTTACACTGCTATGACAAGTTTTTCAAAATCAAGAGCCTTCATTACAGGAATACCAGGTTTTAATGACACAGTTAAATAACCCTCATGATGGAGATAATGTAGTTGCATCTAGGGAACAGTAACATAATATCCAAAACAACCCACAAACAACTGAAAAATAATTAATAGTAGATGCATGCATCAAACTTAACAGAAAACCCCTGTAAAAATGCTTTTGCCTCAAGGTAAACACACTCACTTTAATTAAAAGGAGTGAAAATGATTATGTAGATAGGCAACACGGTGATGTAATAGGTATTTTCATCACCAAATGTTGTGTCTCGTCAAATTTGTTAGTTATGTTTATGTATTGTGTCTGTCATTCCAAGTCTAGTCAGGTATTTATGTCAAGTCTTCATGTTATTTCACGTCATGTCATGTCTGTCTATTTATGTCACGTCTCGTTTTCCATTTCCTGTTTTATTTTGTACTAACCTCTTGTCTCTCATTTCAGACCCTGTTTCTTCCTCCCTTTGTGTGTTTTCCCGCCATCGTCAGCGTCTGCCCCGCCCCTGATTGTTTCCACCTGTTCCCACTCACCTCATGTTTGAATAGTCCTGTATTTCCCTGTCCTGTGTCAGTTCGTCTTGTTTGTTTGCCACGAATGGTCATGCCAGGCCTCAGCAAATAGAGGATCGAGTCCAGTCAAGTGAGGTTGTGTTATTTTGCTATTTTTGTAGACTTAAGTTAATCTTAAGTTCCTTTTTTGTTACGCGTTGTTTTTTCCTCCTTGTGAGCCCTTTTTATTATTCTAGTACCTACTCTGTTACCTACTCTGTTAAGAGCGATTTTTGTTCTTTGAAATTAAAAAGACATTTTTGTTACATTCAAGACTTTTTCTCTGGGTCGTGCATTTGGGTTCTCCAGTCTGTGTCGAGGTCGTGACACCAAAGCCCTAAATACTCACAAATTCATTAATTTATCTCTCCCATATCCATCCATCCATCCATCTTCTCCCGCTTATCCGTGGTCGGGTCGAAAATGGCCTGGTAGACAGAGAGCTTTGCCTTCTGGCTCAGCTCTCTTTTCGTCACAACGGTGCGGTAAAGCGACTGCAGTACCGCTCCCGCTGCTCTGATTCTCCGGCCCATCTCACGCTCCATTGTTCCCTCACTCAAGAACAAGACCCTGAGATACTTGAACTCCTTCACTTGGAGTAAGGACTCATTCCCTACTTGGAGTGGACAGACCATCGGTTTCCTGCTGAGAACCATGGCCTCAGATTTGGAGGTGCTGATCCTCATCCCAGCCGCTTCACACTCGGTTGCGAACCGATCCAGTGAGTGCTGAAGGTCGCAGACCGATGAAGCCATTAGAACCACATCATCTGCAAAAAGCAGTGGTGCAATCCTTAGTACACCGAACTGCAGACCCCCTCCCCCACGACTACGCCTCAAAATCCTATCCATGTATATTACAAACAGGATTGGTGACAAAGCGCAGCCCTGGCGGAGACCAACCCTCACCGGAAATGGGTCCGACTTACTGCCGAGGACCCGGACACAGCTCTCGCTTTGGGAGTACAGAGATTGGATGGCCCTGAGTAGAGACCCCCTCACCCCATACTCCTGCAGCACCTCCCACAGTAACTCCCTGGGAACTCGGTCATACGCCTTCTCCAAGTCTACAAAACACATGTAGACCGGATAAGCATACTCCCAGGCCCCCTCCAGGATCCTTGCGAGAGTAAAAAGCTGATCGGTCGTTCCACGACCAGGACGGAATCCGCATTGTTCCTCCTCAATCTGAGGTTCGACAATCAGCCTGACCCTCCTTTCGAGTACCTTAGAGTAAACTTTCCCGGGGAGGCTGAGTAGTGTGATGCCTCTGTAATTGGCACACGGCCTCTGATCCCCCTTTTTGAAAAGGGGAACCACCACCCCGGTCTGCCACTCCTTCTGTACTGTTTTCGACTTCCACGCAACGTTGATGAGACGTGTCAACCATGACAGTCCCTCAACACCCAGAGCCTTCAGCATTTCTGGGCGGATCTCATCCACCCCCGGGGCTTTGCCACTGTGGAGTTGTTTGATGACCTCAGTGACCTCCCCCCGGGAGATTGGTGTTGATCCCCCTTCATACTCCAGCTCTGCCTCTAACATAGAGGGCGGAGTTGTCGGGTTCAGGAGTTCCTCAAAGTGTTCCTTCCAACGCCCTAACACTCCATCAGTTGAGGTCAACAACGTCCCATCCTTACTGTACACAGCTTGGATGGTTCCCTGCTTCCCCCTCCTGAGGTGTCGGACAGTTTTCCAGAACAACTTTGGTGCCGCCCGAAAGCCCTTTTCCATGTCTTCTCCGAACTTCTCCCACACCCGCTGCTTTGCCTCGGCCACGGCTGAGGCTGCTGCCCTTCGGGCCTGTCGGTACCTTGCAACTGCCTCGGGAGTCCCCCGGGATAACAAATCCCTGAAGGCCTCCTTCTTCAGTCGGACGGCTTCCCTGACCACCGGTGTCCACCAGGAGGTTCGAGGGTTACCGCCCCTTGAGGCACTTAAGACCTTGAGACTCTCCCATATAAGTTATGTTTTTTTGTTATGTTTATTGAAGCTTTCGCAAAATTGTGTAAACCGAGGATCAATTATGAAACAAAGGCAAATGCCAATATTCCATTGCTGCAATCAACTGTAAGGGATTTGTTTATAGACTAGAAAGTAATTAAAAGCAGGAGCTCATTGATTTGTTAGCAGTAGAAAACAATAAAGGATTTAACATGGAGTTATAACTGAAAGTAAAAAGTAGGAACCAGGAAAGAATGGCAATAGCAGTTTATATTGTGTCAACAACAGAAGACATGTATCCATCTATCTGGTAATCCATATGTCGTTTGATTATCAGTATACTATATATCCTAATCAGGGCTGTGGGAGGCTTTGGCTGCTAACACAAGCATGAACTGGGTGAAAGACAGGGAAAAATGTCATGTGGAACCTACTTGAGCAGGTCTCCCTTGAAAAAGAGATCAATGATCTCAATGGGATACACCTGGATAAATAAAGGTTTGAAATGAAATGAAAATAAACCAATAGGCTGTCTATTGAAGGGCTGTAAACACCAGTGGTGAACCGTCAGGGCCTTCAAGGTATTCAGAGAATACCCTGAAACACTCATATAAAACAAACAAAAAAGTGATTTAATTAAATAGATATAATTTTTAAAAACGTAAATAAAATGAATAAATGATAATCGTATCTGTTACGTTGATTTGTTTGTCTTTCTCGGTCCAAGCACAACGCATTTGAGTGGTTGTGTGTTGTGCCGGCGGCGGCGGGGGGTGTGTGTGTGTCTACAGAAGGTCCAGTTGTGATAGACACAGTTCGCCACTGGGAAACACATATTGCCATCAGTTCACATCAAGGGGCTACCTAAGAGTTTAAAATCTACTGATCTATGCATCTTTGGACGAGGGGATGACAGTCACACACACACAGAGGAAAGTTGCACATCACTTAGCTCAGACATAAGTAAGACCGCATTTTACTTTTACTCTGACACCTTGTCTTGTTGCTTTCAACACAAGCTGTCAATGTTAAGGAGTACCTTTAAATGTTTCATTTTAAACAAGACTGTCCTCATCTGAATAACAGCAGCACTGGGGGTTTGAATGCACGAAATAACATATGTTCACCTCTGACAAGTAACCTCTCACAGCTAAGCATCATTCTGTATAACAAAATAAAATTGCCAGTTGCAAGAAAATATTACTGAAACATACAAGGGAGGAGATCAACATAAATACTGAAAACTCATCTATTGCATAGAGAGAAGCAACCATTTTAAAGTTTGCTCCTGCTCTGTTTTAATAAAAATAGTTAACATTGAACATTACGGAGACATTTGTACCAACAATGCAGTTAAAAATGTGTGTCCTTTTGTTTATTTATTTCCTACAAATTGAAACATTCTGTCATTTTGATTACATTTTTTTGAGTGTGCCCACTCTAAACACATTACCGCAAAATATGAAGTCTGAACATTTTTCATGAAATTGCACCTACGCAATGAAAAGAGAAGATCTTAGGTCAAGGTGAAGGAGTGTCACTAAATGGGTTTCTCACATGTTTCCAAAATGTGTCTAATTTGTTTTGTATGCAGAATAACACAGAGGGAGATGTCTTTATTACATTTTTGACCTTGTGCTTTCATACAGGGTTTGCTCTAAGTAGAGTCTTAATGTAGTTTAGATGCTTTAGATTTTATGTTTTACGTCATCCTGTGTTTCCTTTGCATGTTTTCACTTATCTTATCGCCAGCCAGAGCCCTCTAAGGACCATTTTATTGTGGTCTTCAATGGAGGTATTGATGCATTTGGCAATCTTGGACTGATCACGCTGACTTGTTCAACTGACATGTTAAAAAGGGTAACACAATATGAATATTCTTAATAACTACCATTTTGCTGTACTATATGTCTGCTGAAATCCTTGGAAGATATCAAAGCGACTGTAAAGTACAGTGCCAAAGGGAAGAAAAGTGTTTATTTGCTAAAGTTTTTGGACGTCTTCATAAAGACAGTGCAGGCTGGCTTTCTCAATAGCTGTTCTCCCGAGGGTACCTATCAAAATGAGCTCAACTCTCAGCAGACTTCACCTTTAGACACAGGGGTAAGAGATAGATTTGGCTCCAGTGGACATGCCTGCCTGTAATTGAATTGGCCTCGACACCGTGGAGGTTGTGATGTATATATTGCTTTTTGGGCAAAACCCAAACAATTTACCATGCATTGCATTTTCTTCAAGCAAGAAAAGCTGGCAGTGCTTTTGAGGAATAAGCCGATTTTCCATTTGTTACATTGCAGTCAGTTAAAAGAGGCTGTTTAAAATATGTGTATCTTAATGTATAAGTGGTTCCCCTCAGTTATTCCTATAAGATTGGATATAAGTGTTGTCTTCTATTTGTTTAGTCTAACTATGAAAATGCTCAAGTTTTCCTAACATTTTAAGTGTTCATGTGAGTTTTGAAAGATACTGGCAGACTGGTCAGTCTGGGAAGGTGATGATGTGTTGACACTGACACTGAACAGCAGTTGTTAATGTGTCCTCAGATAAGGTCAGATAAGCTCCAGATACTGTAGCTCTCATACAGTGCAAGTGCTGACATGTGGAACACTGAACCCTTCACTGTGACTTAGTAAAAGCCAACCTGTTCTCATTACAAACTTGTCACATGAGGAAGATGAACCTTTATTTATCCCTAGGATTTAGCTTCACGTCAAAAAACTATGACCCTCCACTATGATTCTAGTAAACAGTTGGTTAATGTCGTGAATTTAAACAAAAAACTATTTTTGTAGAAACGGTTGAGTTTAGACTTTTATGTTACGTAACTTAAACTTTTGTCACACTGAGCACAAAAAGTGTGTCCTTGGTGATAAGCTGTGTTTTGTTGTCGCATCCATCCTCCCTTCCCCCCCTTACAATCTGTCGGCCTTTTATACTACGTCACAATACCTTGGGAGCTAGTACTAACTTAAAAGTCTGGGATGCCTCACACAGAAGCTAATTGTATGTCAGATTCAGATGCCAAAGGGCTGTGACACAATTTTGTATCCATATAATATTATTTTCAATTTCTATAATAAGATCAAAGCACTGTATATTGCTGTTATTACAAGGGATGGGTTTCTTCCAGATGTTCTGGTTTCCACCCCACAGTCAACTGATATGTAAGCCGGGTGAATTGCTGATAGTGAATGTACCCGTGTACGTGAATGTAACGGTCTAACTATGAACCCTGCCATTGAGTAGCAACCAGGTGGATATCTGTTTCACTCTCACTGAGATAGACTGCAGCCCCCAATGTGACCCTGAAAGAACTATAAAGTACAGAAAGGAGATGGATTATTGGAATCTCAAGGATTATTGCCTCTAACAAAACAAAGCAATATGGCATAAACAAACTCTTTCCTCCCTGATGTACAATCATGTATTTCAGTCATATTGTTCCATATCAAGTTCTCTATGACAAGGTTCATTCATACATCAAGAAAACGCAAGACAACAATTATGTTTCCCAAAAAAATATATACAAGTTGTCCTTGTAGTAGAAAAATCGACAAAAACATGAACTGCCTCAACTCCAAATCATTTTCAGGTTTTGCTTTTGAGTTCTCTATAGTGCTGTAAGGTGAACAAAAAGTGCCTATTTAAAGCACTGTTGTTTAGATGCTGACATCATTGTCTTGCTTACCAAAATGCAGGCAGAGGAGAAAATAATTTTGACAGCATTGTTTCCTTACTTCTTCAAATGCATATCATCAAAAGACAGATCTAAATTTAGTTTATTTTGAGTAACTGTAAGCCTTCACTTTCACTCACTATCTTATAAACTCCTAATGCATAAAACAAAGAGGCAACAATTAATTAATTAATTAATGTGAGAATAGATCACTAAAAAGAAGAGAATAGATTGAGAAAGAGAAAAGGGAAGAACAAATTGCCGGTGACACAATTGGGAATAATGCAAACAGCTGGAAGAAAAATTGAAAATTAAGTAATTGAGAGAAAGACAAATGGTGAGGGAGACTGAGGATTAATAACTGGGTGTTATGAATGCAAACAGCTTCACTGTGACATCTTTCTCACTCAGAACAAAGATGTTAACCGACTACTATTATCATAAGCCTGTACAAATAAAGTTAAAACGTTGATATTATTAGCAATTGTTTGCAAGGTTTGATGAGACTAAGGTGCAGATCCCTTGAGGCATAACATAAATTAAACATTTTTACCGGTAGAGAAAGTCCAATAAACACTGACACAAAACACATTAAGGTTTGTCAGAGCTATTAGACATAACTTTAATTATTTATATAATGAAATAGTAATTTTACAGTGGTTCGAAGATGTTTATGGTGAAAAAAGAAAGTCAACCACTGCACAACAGTTGCATTTGGTATTCCATAGATTATATTTCCCCACACAATGTAATGACAACCCCCTCTGTTCCTCATTAAGGGGAACATAGTACCTAGAGAGGACCTTAAACTCAGACTTAGAGTTACAAGATCCTTCTGACTGTGTTTTTTCAAGAATTGCACTCTGTCATAAATACAACCATCATATGCATTTACTATAATATGAATCACCTGCAGTGCAGCCTATTCATCTGAATATAATTGTATTCATTTATACCACTATGAGGAGGGTTATGACTCATTAAGAGAAACACAGATACCTTTGAATTGATTTTACACTTGAAAACCCTCTGTTGAATTTTCTGTCTTTTTTGACTGAATGCAGGAAAATAAAATGATTATCTAATATGTAACTGCACCTGAGACTACGAGAAACAGCTGTCAAACTCATGTTAACTGAACTTTATTACCCTGCTGTTTGTTCACTGCCCTCCAGTCAGTTTTGGAGGACTGCCAACATGGGTTCCAAAAAAGTAACAAACTCCTGTATTGAACCAGATACAGTCAGGGCAGTTATTTATCTCCAACTTAATTATCCCCTTCAATTGGCAATATAAAAGACCCCATGGGTTGCATTTCCTCTATAGAAGGACAAATTAAATGTCAGGGTGTCATCACAGAGCTATAATTCTTATAAATTACATTAATAGTCAGGGATGAAACATACCATCTTGACAGTTTTTATCTTAATGTGTTAAAGGTGATGGAAGCTTACCAACTCTTATAAAACACAGTTATGTGATGTGGATATTTTTCAAGGACAAATGGTATTAAACTTGGTGCTACTGTATAAGCTTTTAAACAGAGTGGTTCTGCTTTGCATTCTGTTCTTTGTTTTCCAAAGTTTCCCAGAACAAGATTCATAAACAAGCAAACACTGAAACAGGTGAGATGTCTCATATCCTGTGTGGGGGCAGGCATATCTAATCCTGCTGTTGTTGGCTATGTTCGCTTATCGCAACTCAGAACAGAGATGGCAAATATAGCTGCAGTGGTATGTCGATACAAATGAAAGCCATCCCATTGCACGGCTCACACCGCTGTGCTGTGCCTTGCTTAGGTATTGTGAGTGAGTATGTGCAGTCTGCCTCTGGTGAATCAGTCGATCTCCAGTGTAAGTGCAATACACAAGATGGACATTCTTGTAAATACCACCTAATCTACTAAGGACGTGCTCAGCATAACATGACTTTGATATTGGATTAAGTTATGGTGATGAGTCACTCCATTTCCAGGTGTTTGCAAAGATATAACATTTTTCAGGCATTACTTATTTATATCATAAAATTACAGCTACGGAAATGTCAATTTTGGTATTCGAGTGAACATTTTCAAAAGAAAAAAAAATATATATTGGAGTTGTTAGTGAAAGCATTTGGAAGCAAACTCACTTTGCCAATTCCTTTTTATTCCTGTTATTAAAGATCAGTATTTTCAAATTATTGCCAAATAATATTTCTTTTCAAATTGATTGCGTACATAAAAATAAAAACATCCCACAATTCATTTCTCTGGATGTGCAGGATTATGTGGCCAGAAATACATGATGTGGTGCATTTTAGGTAGAAAATAGACTTTACTTCATACAGCAATGCAACATTAAGGCTTAAGGTCGTAAACTAAGTTGCAGCAGCCTTGATTTATGCAGCGATGATGCTGCCACTCTCAAAACCAGTTTGAAAATAATGTGGAAGTGGAAAGGTTTGGAAAGAAAAGGAGTGTTAAATGTAACCAATGTTATGGAGCAATACTTATAAAATAATTATTAATTCATGCAGTTAAAGAGTGTTACGAAACACAGCAATGTTTATCGTTTCAAAGCAGTTTTGGCGCAGACGTTATACATGATTATAATTAGGATAATTATAGAATGGTTTTCACAAGAGGTTTCACATACTGGCAGGGTTAAATAGGACACAAGGAGAGAGCCTATGATGACACATGCTTTGGCAATCACAAGCAGTGAGCAATGGCTCATCTAAAAATGCTGATAAGTAACACCTGTGTCAGTCTCCATTAGTGTAATTACACAAGAGCAAAAGCCGGCAGTCCAGAATGAGGGTGCGAAAGATGGAAGCATAAAACGGTCATTAATAATGACAATATCAGCACTTCTGTCTGAGGCAGAGAAATACATCACGGTAAAGAGAGAGGATGTTATAAACACATTCATAAAGCACCTGTGTGTAATTTCAGTTGTGTAACTTGAGTGGAAAACGACTCGGGGCATGACTGTAATACTTTGTGACCTTCATGTCACAACATATCAAAACACTATTCACAGATACCTACAAACATGAGGTATTTTTTATTTATTTTTACATTCATCAGGATGCAGGTCGATTTCAACCTTTACCGGCCAAAGAAAAACACCTTAGAGATGTTTTCACTTCTTTGAATACACAGTTTATTTCAGCTGATGAAAAGGAAGTTGTCCCTTCATCATAACCTGCATCAAGCAACATCGTGCATTCACACTATGTCAAGTCAAACGTTTCACACTGTGTTTTGCAAAATGTTCAATTCGCAGAAAGTCAAGTACAAATGTATACAAAGCCCTAACATGCTTCTTTGTAATTGATGAGGAGGAAAGTTATTATTATAGTAGGGTGACCACTTCCAAGGACAATCCCCATATGTGGTGCTTTGTCTTGGGCTAGAAGGTTCCCCAGAGAAGTGCTGCTCCCTCTGCATGGCATTCATATGAAGAAAGGGGCTACAAAAGCCTGACTGCATATAACATACACATTTAACTGCTGTGTTCAGAAAGATGGTCACTATTTATAGATGTCTTCAATTGGAATAATTATCAGTGATTTTAAATCCATGTCAGCCTTGATGATATATTCCCTTGCAAGCTACTGTATAGGGGAAAGCCATTAAGATAGCATGCTTCATCATATAAGCCATCAAGTAATGTTAGCACAAACACAGAAAAACTGAATAAAAAACAACTGATAACAGCCTACAGGCTGTTACATGTTATGTTTATTCACGTTTGAATTTGTAACTATCTTAATTTGCAAGAGATCCCTAAAAATACTAACCCAGTCTTGCTGGAATATTTTCATAATCATGTCACGTTTGTCGTCATGTTCTGATTCTTTTTATTTACAAGTTAATGTTCACACAATTTGGGACTGCACTGTTAATGAACGAGGGAGAAATGAGTGTTGGGACATCGTATGGCGATATTACAAGTTAATCTGAAATGTCTGATCCTGATTAATTTAAATTGTTATAGATCTTATTATGTTATACTATTGCAATGTTCACATAGACGTATTTACATGATGTATAATTCTGTAGTATGTGCCGAACTCTTTCTTATAATGTTAGAATGCAAAAGGTAAATCAATTGTTTTATTGGTTCTAATACTTGTTATTATTTGAGAATTTGCTTTAAATCTAAACTCATGGAGATTTGAGAGTTGATTTGGACTCAAAACATGACTAAAATTGTATATGTGGGTTTAAATAATATTGATTTTATAAAACTAAACCTAGTTAAGGGAATTAAAGAGAGGGCGGACTGAGGCAGTAGTAGACAACCGGAACTTGGCAGAGTAGTTCAAATGTCAATCTTAAAGCAATACTTACAAATCACACAACCTATCTTGAAATGTGGATAATTTCTCCTTCATAGCAAACAGTGGTTGTGATTATTATAAATTATTGACGCTGAAATATACTCCAATGATAACGCATGTTCTTGTAAAATCAACACCTGCCCCTCCATATTCTCAGTAAAGTTTGCTGAAAATGCTGATTAAACTTTCTCTGTGTCTGTTGCTTGTGTTCCACCTGAGCAAGTCCCTAAACCAACTTGTGTCTGGTGCTTTTATCTCCCCACCAGCTGTGGCTTATCATTTTCCCATGGACTGTTAGGACAATCTGTGTCCAGATATTCCTGCTCTCTCAAACATCTGCTGATTCTTGCACAGAAGTCCAAAAGAGAGACCAGAGTGAAATGGTTGGTTCAGTTTTCACTAACTTCGAGCTAAATCTTTCTTTTTCCTAACAATTTTGCTTTTGTGCTGCCATAAATTGTTCTACGCTGGAGGTAAAAGTGCTTGCTGGGGGAAAAGAGTGAGTTGGACACACTGGATAATCAAATGTCTCTTTTACCCAGACCAGGTCTACTTATAACAGCCTGAATTCCTTCTGACCTCTGGACTGAAAGTGCTTGCTGATAGCCATGCTCCTCTTGGGTCTCTGCTCCTATCCTTATCTAAAAAGGAGGCAACATATTGGCGTTGGAGAACTCTGGGGAAGCGCAGAGCTGCATCAGGGGAATAGACCGGAGCCTCAAGGTCCAGTCTGTAAGATGGAACTTCACATTTTTGTTTATTGGAAATGTGCCTCTAAAAACAACGAGAAAAAAAAAATATATAATCGAATAATAGACAAAGCTGTAATGTAAATGAGGACATCACATAAAAAAAAGGGGGTTCATGGAAACCACAATAAAGAAAGTATCAAAAAATACTTATATAAGCAGGGGTGCACACAACTTTCTCAGTGAGGTACTCAGAGGAGTACCTGGAGTCAGTGTTTGGTACTTCAACTTCTGACGATTGTCAACGGGGGGGGGGGGGGTGGCGTCAGTGGAGTACAGTGCTTCGCGATTGGCAACGGGGGGGGGGTGGTAGTAGAGTACAGAGCTTCGTGACCGCGGAGCGTGTGAACGTTGTGATCAGCTGTTTTAGCGCAGGGCTGCTGTACAGACCGACGTTAACAGCAGCCCTGTCTGTGCACACGGAGACCGACTCTCGTCCGGTGAACTAACCGCCTTCTGGAAAAGCTTCACATTTACGTCGGTACGCAAATGCGCTTTGTGACACAAGTGACGGTACGCATTTCAGATTGTTGCCGCGCATGCGTGCCTGCGTACCAGTTATGTGCACCCCTGTATATAAGCATTGATGTAAAGAATAAGACTTATATGGAAGTATGCTCAGGACTTATATTCATTCAAGTTAGATGTATAATATGAAAACGATAGGCAAATGGGAGCACAAAAAACAATATTTTAGACCATTTCTTAACTCCTGAAAGCTCAAATGCTCAGTTTTCCGATACCAGCCCAACATTCAACTGTCTATTCATGATTCAAATTGTGCTTAGTCCTGCATCTTTAGCTATCATCTTTATCATCCCAGTTTTGGTCAGAAATTGTGTGTCAAATTTGACCCCTTTAATATGTATAAGAAGCTGATTAAGAAAACAGTTTGGTAACACTTTATATTAAGGTTCACAAATTCAAGATCAACTACAGTAGTTGTTAATTAACATGCATATTAGCAGTATATTGGCTCTTTATTAGTCATTATAAAACACTTATTAATGCCTTATTCTACATGACCATATTCTACAAGTAATAAGCCATTAGTTGAGAGTTTTTCCTCAATAACCCTCTAATTAGTGCTTATTTATTGCAAGTAAGGAAGTTGTTGTACATGAGTTTTGGTCTTAATATGCGCTGCTCAATATGGGCCTAATAAGGCAGTAGTACCACAAGAATAGTAATTCTCCCATAATAACACTTAACAAATATGATCTATTCTTATGTAACAAGACATGAAACTATAAGTGTTAATTAAGTCTAAATTACTCAAAATTAGGTATTTATATATAGGAACATGTTCCCTATTCTAAAGTGAAGTCTTGTTCATAACCAATATTGAATAGTTTGAATCTAATTGACCTGAACAGGTTCCCTATTCTAAAGTTGCCTCCTCTTCACACTTTGTAAATACATTATAGCACACAACTACTGAAATGAACCTCAACAGTACATGAACAAAGTAGGCACACGTTGAAATATCTGTTTTATGAATGAACCACTGAAGAGAGGTTCAGACATGTACCCAAACATGTCAAGTTTCTCCAAGGATGAGAACACATATGCAGCCTGTACTTTTTAATAAAAACTGATTTTTAACAGAGTTTATGTATTTGTGTGATCATACTGTGTGACCTGCTTTACACACTAGGTGTACTGTTCTCTCTCTGTGTTGTACTGTCTCAGTGTGAACATAGATTAAACAGCCAGCCAAACTCTTTTGAGAGCCAGGGAATGAGTAGCCATGGCCGATTATCGGGGCCGATATTCCGCATTTGACCGATTATCGGTATCGGCCTTTTTTTAATCAAATTGCCGATAAAACTTTGGCTCTGATGCGGCCGTTTCTCTGGCTGCAGTCACCACTCTGTGTACACAAGCAATGTCCCGCCCCCAGCGCTATCTGATAGGCTATTACTGAAGTGTCGATCAACAATGAAGATTTTCCGGGCGGGAGCCAGCCAGAGAGGCGGGACTACGGTGGCTGAGAGGTGCAATCGATAATTACAAAGTGTGAAACACTTTAACAAAGCTTGAGACAAATTTACATTTTATAAAACAAATTTACATTTTATAAAACAAATTTACATTAGCAAAACACTTTTACCAAAGAAAGAACGATTTCACATTAACAAAAACAAACACTTTTACCAAGCTAGAGACAAATTTACAAGTGTCAAACACTTTAACATTTCCCGAAACACTTTAACATTTCCCGAAACACTTTAACATTTCCCGAAACACTTTAACAAACTAGAGAATCAAACCGGAAAGGGAATGCCCATCATACCAGAAGTGACGTGCAAGTAATTGACACAAACTTAAGTTTGTTTTGGCGGATAGACCGCCGGTACCTATGGACGGTACGAGTGTGTTTATGGTCGTTAAACATGTTTTGTCCGTTCTGTGGAAACCACCTGGGCCAAGTGACATAGTTTTGCTCATCACAATATACTTTCTCGTGCTCACGAGAAAGTTACAGGTTCGCCAAGTAGGAAGTGGAGCTGTGCCTTTTACACACAGCCTACGCTGTGTTTACCTTCATTAGACATGCTAAAGAGCGACTGCAGGCTGCTTCGTTATAGCCACACACACCTCTACACACACACACAACTCTACACACATCGAACTACCCGATTATTCCCCCTATTACTCGTTTTATGAAGGAGATGTCTGGTCCACAAGGCGCATGACGTGTGTGTTTGTGCTGTGCTCAGTTCCGCTCTGTGTGTGTGTTCGGTGTGTTTGTGTATGTCCGACACCGGCATTTGTTTTCAAATTACCATGAACAGTAATTTACAAACATCTGGCCAACTCCATATGTGACCTGCTCTATCGAAATCGACCCGAAGACACATTTTGAGTTGGATACACTGTTGGAAAGAGGAGATTCCTAGCTTTCTAATGATATCAAGATTGTTTTTGTACTCCAAATATTAAGCAAAATATGTCACATTATATAATGACTGTCACCGAGTCATCATTTTGAGAAAAAGGCCTTCAAAGTTTCCTCTTCTCTGGAATCCATCGATCTGATTGATTATTAGCGGAGCAAATGATCAAAATAGTCCAGAGGGAAAATATTTCCGTTTGGATTACTGGTCTGGGGGAAGCTCGCGAGTGTGTGTGTGTGTATGTGTGTGTGTGTGTGTGTTTGTGTATTTTTGCGTTTGTGTATATTGTGTTTGTTTCCCGGGGAAAACACTCACGAGAAACACCGGCTGTTGTTATGCTTGCTGTGACGTTAAGTTACTCCGTTCTCCACTTGTAATAATGCCGTTACAAGCTTCATAGTTGTATTTATCATCTAAATTTGCCGAAACAAGTTTAATATTCTGAAAGCCAAGACTTTGTTTAATTGAAATCAGATGAAAACAAACTGTAACGGACCCTGCCGTGTTATCTATGATTACTATATGCCTTACATTCATAATTTCAGCCGGAGGGAGGGGGAGCGGCGCTGCGGAAGAGCAGATTGCGATTGAGAGGTGCCTGTCATCTTCCCTTCACAAGCTTCACAAATGTATTTATCGTGTGATTTTGGAAATAAAAGTTTCATATTCTGAAAGCCAAGACTTTGTTTATTTAAAATCAAACAAAACACCCGAACCCCGAAAAAATAGTTTTTTACGCAAATCCACGTTTATTTTTAAATGAGCCGTTGCGACTTCCGACTGATTTCGATAGAGCGGGTCACATATGTGTGTGTTCCCAAATGAAATACATGTGTTTAATCTTAATCTCGATGTAGTGCTCAGTGCTGTCGGAGTGCAGTGGAACACTGCAGTCAACTCAGCCGTCTCTCGAGTTTGCTTGGTCAAATCAGCAGCTCTTCATTTGTGAATGCGCAATTAATCGCGCCCTTTCATTTCATTTCATTTCAAACCTTTATTTAACCAGATTGGTCCCTTGAGATCATAGATCTCTTTTTCAAGGGAGACCTGTACTTTTTGAGTAATACTTGGTTAAACTCCTGTCCTGAGTACAATAATTCATAGTTCATATACAATACAGGAATTATTGTACTCAGGACGGGAGTTAGACCGAGTATTAAGCTCATTAGCTAGCTAACATGTATCTAGCAAATGTTTAGCAAAATATTAGAAGTGAGGCTACTGTAATGGCCTCACTTTTAATATTTTGCAAGCTAGCACTAGTGTTTTGCAGTTGCTAGCAGTTTATTGGGATGTTATGCTAGATAGACAGGCATTGTTTTGATATAATAAATTAAGCATTATTGTTAGTTAAGCATGTCAGCCTGCAGCCCCACTTTTAACTCTCTGTCTCTCTCTAACTCATTGCAGATGGCTGCACTAAAGAAAAGGGCACAGAGAGGAAACCAGTTGTAAGATGTTTAAAAGTTCATTAAACATAATATATGCTTAAATGCATTTCAAAGAAGTTGTGTTGGAGTTTGTGTTATTCTACATTTTGACACCAAGATTTTCTGATTTGACTGCAAATGTATATCGGTTCCAAATATCGGTTATCGGTCTCCTTGATTACTAATAATCGGTATCGGTATCAGCCTTGAAAAAGCCATATCGGTCGATCCCTACTTATTATACATCCAGGACATGGTTAAACTGTACACCCCAGCACGTGCACTCCGTGCACTCCGCTCTGCATCGGCCAAACGGCTCGCTGCACCCGCACTGCGAGGGGGACCCAAGTTCCCATCAGCAAAAACACGTTGGTTTGCTATCGTGGCTCCAAAATGGTGGAATGAGCTCCCCATTGAAATCAGGACAGCAGATAGCTTGCACATCTTCCGGCGCAGACTGAAAACTCATCTCTTTCGACTCCACTTCGGCGATAGAATTACTAACAAAGTTGCTAACAAAGCACTTATATACTAATAAAGGACTGGCTTATGTAAAGCCAGTTGAGTAGCACTTTATATGTTTTAGCTCTATGAAACCTGATGTACTTATATGATTCTGTTTTCCTCAAGTTTGTATCTTGTTGGTCGAATGCACTTATTGTAAGTCGCTTTGGATAAAAGCGTCAGCTAAATGCAATGTAATGTAATGTTATTAGGCCCATATTGAGCAGCGCATAAATAAGCACTAATTAGAGGGTTATTGAGGAAAAACTCTCAACTAATGGCCTATTACTTGTAGAATATGGTCATGTAGAATAAGGCATTAATAAGTGTTTTATAATGACTAATAAAGAGCCAATATACTGCTAATATGCATGTGAATTAACAACTAGCTGATGGTGAATTTGTGTACCTTAATATAAAATGTTACCAACAGGGTATAATGCCTCGAGCAACAATGTACAGCAATAATCATTTAATAGTGTTCCCACGTGCAGGTACGAGTTTGTTTGGACAGGGCAACATACTGGCTTCCTTGTTTAACCATGTGTATCTCTTATTATTAATTATTTCCACTGAAATCAGTTTGTTTTGTTCCCTCTCTCAGAGGAATTGTGTGTGCAAATGTTTGGGCTTGTTTGAATTCTCCCAAGCTACCTCAGGGAGGATTGTGGCTGGCAAGACGGTGGAGGAGGTCCTGGTGTATTCCACCATGATAAATCAGAGAGCAGGAGAAAGCAGTCAAACAAACCACAAATTAAAATGACCCAAGGCTGAAAATCGCACAGACAAATATCTTTATACACAGCTAAATATTATTCAGTCTGACTATGGTTACAGTGAGTGAAAAATATCCATCTTGGGGATATTTGGTGCTTTTCATAGAAAGGCTTTGCTTCTACCAATGTTTGCAAGGCTGCAGTCTGTAGGCAGCGATGTGCAGCTCTCACTTAATGCAATGCTCTCTTGGCCACTCCAGAGAGCAGCGGGTGAATAGTCTGCCATTCACTGTCTCCATCAAAAGCCATTTGTCAACTTTTTGTAGTGCACATCAGTACACAGAGCTTAGAGGGTCTAACCCTCTGCCCTCTCACCAACTGCAGACATACTGCATCGAGTGGAAAATGGGCCGGAAATCTGCAGTGGAATGACAAACACTGTGAATATGTTTGTGGAGAAATTGGATATTCTGCCCTTTATGATAGAGGTATGTCAGTACTGGGGGAGCATTTGTGGTTCAATAACTATTGCCTATTGTTTGCCTTAAATGTTTTCAAAAACATGAACAAAATACAAAATTTGCTCCAGCAGGTGAGTGGTACTTAGTTTTGGCTGTTTTCAACATGGATGCTGGGTCACACACTTTCTCATTCCAAAGCTAAACAGTACAGTAAAACATGTTTCTGCAACATTTCGGTTGAGAAATAGGCAATACAATAAAATATTATCATTCAGCAATGTTTTATAGGAATGCATGCTAATTAACACTGCGATAGAGTTTCCTCAGTTAGATACAAAGATACAAACATAAAAGTGAATGAATTAAATTAGTCATAGAAATGTTGTCTCGTTGTCACATTGTAGGTAGCCTATATATATAGCCTGTCAATGCAAAAAGAGAGATAGAAAAAACGACATCACACTACTGATAAATGATATAATTAAAAACAAAAGGAATTTATAACTTATCCGTGTTGAATGAAATAATGTCAAATATAATTGTTTTTATGAATTGTGTATACAGCAGCATTTTGAAAATGTGCTTTTATTGCAGAAATTAATATCTAAAAACAAACAGTTGATTATAAAAAGTATTTTAAAAATGTATTTTTACAGATGTAATTATTCACTATCTTTACTACTGTTAATACTTCATTTAGCTTTGATGTTAAATAACTTATGATAGTCAAATGCAAAAATAGTTCCTTTTATATATTTCTAAATTTGTACGCAGTGTGTTCCCCTAGAAACTTTTGAAAGAAAGAAAAGTAGAATCTAACAAAGCAAAGACAGTTTCAACAGCACATTCATCTCCAATCTCCTTCCTCTTTTTTGATTGCTTTTTTATTCCATTAATGTGAAAAAAAGATAAGAAACTCAAGCTACTGAAATAATAATGTGGATGCTTGTTTCTTAACACATCTCTCACCCTAACATCCATGCAGATTATAAGATCTAAAAAAAAAGCCACCTTTTAAAAACCTATACATTGTCTCACGAAAACTTCACAATGGTTGAATGCAATTGATTGGTTGCTGTTGAACTCATGATGGTAAATGATCACTAAAGGAGACTGCAATACCCACGCTGACAGGGGATGCCAAGGGACTGTATGTATATGCTGTCTCTAATAGACAGCATCAGTATTTCCTGATGGAGCAGTGCCGTCTTTTGAATGGTTCTATGCAGAGCTACACTACACTGACATCTTCCTCATCAAAGTAGCGTGCACACTCCTCATCCTTGCGACAGGTGCTGCATCAGCCCTGCTGCGTGTCTAGGGATTGTGTGGGAATATCTTAAGCATTCCTGATGCAGCTTGTAATGGCAGCTAGCAATAAATATGTGAGACACGGATGTACCCAGAAAAATAATCAAAGACAGATTCCTCAGTGCTTTGGGATTTTAAAATCTATGTATGGGAGCACTAGGGTGTGGAGTTGAATTTGTATGGTTATAGGAAAGGTGACATTCCATGAGCAGATTTAATTAGTGTGACATGCAAAAACAGCCTAAAGTTAGTTTATGGATGAGGTTACCAGCTTTTGCTTGGGATGATTCCTGCATGGCACTTTCCTAGGTTGTCCTACTTTCAGTGAAGGAAAACAAATCTAACTAATCATTGATTGATTCTGGGATTTCAAATATCAAAATATCCTAAGACATTAAATTGTCCTTATGGATTTTAAAATGTTTCTTCAAGTAATACTTCAAGTCAAGATCTCAGTTCAATCTTGGTGTGTAGACTAAGCAAAGCTCAATGAGAAATCTCATGTATAAAGGAAACAACAAGTCCTCCAACTCATACGACCAAATAGGTTGATTGTTCAAGCGCTTATTACGACCTATAATCACGTTTTAAAGTTTTCGACCTCTAGTGCTCCCGTTGATTGCAAACGTTACAGAGGGTCGTTTATTCACAAATAACCCTCTCTGGAAAATCCTAAATTGTAGGATAGTTTGGCCATTAAAATGCTTTTTGATTTGATTTCTAGCGAGAAGTATATATTGTACTTTTTGAATCCACGTCCAGTGGATGTGTAGGATCTATAGTTTAATAGATATTACGAAGATGATTTGAGGTTTCGCCAGGAGAACGTGTATATGCGGCAGCGTCCATGTAAAGTTATCGTCAACCCTCACGGGGTGAAAACAGTATTTCCAGTCTCGAAGTTTTCATAATAAAACCAATGATCAAATGATTTAACAGTGATATCTGCATTACTCATCCACTAAAAAACATCAGTTTATCCTTGTTAATTACACGACATGAATTGGTTTAAATTGTGTACAATGCTTTTGTGTTTTTCCCATAGGTCTTTCCCTTTCGATTCTGAGAGACACATTTCTTTTTTCAGAGGTTTTGCTAAAACATCGAACTACACCCATAATCCTGGATGTTTTAGCCGCAATGCACGTCGGGATATGGTGTTTATGCGATATGAAATCGGAAAACATTTAAAAAAAATAAAATACTTTATTCCGAGTGTTCTTGCTTTTCTCTTTGGAAGTCATCACATAACGGCATTGTAATACACGGTTCGTCTGCATTAAATATTACACATCTGCCGTAGTTCTTTATTTATAGAGCCCTGATGAGAAGACTTCTGGACAAACTGGAAGAAATGCCGCCGAAACTGAATACGTGACGTGGATCATAAATATATCAGCAATTACACAACATCTTCCATTTCTCTTCACACAATACGTCTCCTTGCAGTATCAACACTAATTCGGCTGACTTTTATATTTGATCCAATTGGTAGATAGGCTATATTTACACCATAACGGTGCACAGCTGATAGAAAGGGACTTGTAGTTTTTAAAGATATTACTGATTTACTGAACTACCTTTCCAACTCCTCATGCAGTTGACTGTTACAGGTCTATACAGGTTCATGGTACAATGCATAAGCTTCAAATCGAGAGACTGAAACTGTATTTTTCTTTACCGTTCTGTTTTAATTTCACAATAAAGTTAATAGTAATATTATGTTTGATATTATTATGTTTTATTAACTAGACCACTGATACATCTCAACACCCAAACAAAACAGAACTATTAACAGATTTACTTTTTCTTTATGGATATTTTACAAATCACTCCCCTTTTAAGACCGAAATGTCTACATGCATACAGTAGCAGAAGATGGCATCTTTTTGACATGAATATTCCAGACAATCTCTGTTTTGAAACCATGAGCTGCAAAATGAGCGCCTTACCCCACTGTACAGGCGAGTTGGGTACTTCTTTAAATATACCTGGGCAGGCTCGGTTTTGCCGAGGTCCTCTGGCACTTGCGGGCCGCCGAGGGGTGGCAGTGTTTGGGGCAACGAAGACGGCTCCGCCTGCTCCGCCTGCTCCGCCTGCTCCGCCTGCTCCGTCTGCTCCGCCTGCTCCGCCTGCTCCGCCTGCTCCGCCTCCGTGGGCGAGGCGGGCAAAGCCGGTGAGTTGGGCGGGAGGACGTTAGTGTCCACGACAGTGGCCGCAGGTAACGTAATGTCCCCATGATCTGAACTGTTATTACCTGCAGTAGATGCAGTGTTACTGCTGGCGATAAGGGCTGGTTGTTTTAACCATTTTCTGATGTCCATCATTGACTGCTGTGTAAGCACCTTGCAGATGACGAACGCGCAGCGGCATCCTGTAGATCACGCGCACCTGACATAATAACGTTACTTACCGTTTAAATGGACCAAATAAATGCAGCAGACAATGTTAACCACAATTACAATTTATTGTATTTGTATATTCTTCTTCTTCTTCTTCTTCTTCTTCTTCTTCTTCTTCTTCTTCTTCTTCTTCTTCTTCTTCTTCTTCTTCTTCTTCTTCTTCTTCTTCTTCTTATTATTACTACTATTATTATTATTGTTATTATATATGTAATATTTTTCACTTTTTTTCTTCACTTTTTTTTTCTTTCAAATGAGGGTGCATAACGACACAACTGAGGGTGCAATGCACCCTTATGCACCCCCGTAGAACCGGGCCTGGTTGAGCTCAACAGAACGACTCGTGAGACAGCATCTATATTAAATGGTCTGTCTTCTTATATAAATGTTGTCTCATTAAATAGATACTGTATGCACCAAAAAACACAGCGCATGTCACCAAATGAATGCAAATGTTGAGGTTTGACATTTCTTCAAGTTATGATAATCGCCGTTATTCCTAATAATGGTACAATACCACTAATACAAATAACATTCTCCTGTATAAACAACCCCTGGATACTGTAAAACATACAGTGGTTTCCAAGCAAATACAAAGGACAGAAAGAGATTATGTATAATGAGCACTGCGGTTCTTTTCTGGTGTAATCTGAGGCATTGCAATTTACACTAGACCACAGTTTTTTCCCCGGAAAAAAACAGCTAATTAACTCCCCCAAAGCCAGGAGGCATATCATCTTCATATATACATTTTACTAAATAAGTTCAGACTTATGTAACCATAATTTGGGAACATTTTGTCTCCTGCTCCAGTTCCTTCATCACAAATTAAATGCAGTGTGCTTGGCAAAGAAGATGACTAAATTAAAAATGTTAAAACGCAAAATGCCAGTGCCAGGCAACTACAGGAGTGACAGCAACAATGATAGGCATGTAAGAAGAGGACTAGAGATGGATATTGTTGCTTCCAGGCCTTCAAACAGGGAGTGGAACTCAGAGACACGGCATATTCATTGTGCAAACACCACCTGCTGAAAACTATTTGGTTGCTGCAGTTTCCACTCCAGGCTGCTCAATCTCAACAGAACACAAATATAAATAAACATGTGTTTCATATGTGCACACATGTAAACAGACAGCTTTCCATCACTGCCAAAACTACCTCTGGAATGAGAAACAACAATGAGCCTCATGCATGAAGTGATAAACGTATGTCCTCCTATTTTCTTTACTGTATCATGATTTGTTTATATTTTGTCAGTACCCAATCTGATTTTACCAATGCTTTCTCTTAGACAGAAAAGCAATCCTACCAAGTTTAGAAAGAAAACCTGTATTTTCATTCCACACATTGTTTCTCCAACCGAAGAACAAATCCTTTGAGAAACATAAGAATAAAAAAATATCATATAATATGAATAAAAGTGTAAAGTATTTGCACATGGCACACCTGCCTGTATAGGGTTAAGAGGGTGTTCTAAGATAATAATAAATACATATTTGTCATCTGGAAAAAATGTTAAGAAAATCATGAGAGTACAATTATAAATGTTATATAATAATAAGAACATTTTAAGAGAATGCTTCATTCGGCTCAATGCTAACTAAGGAATGGTTGTACTTTCCACTCGTTCAAAGCACATTACTGCTTCACACTTTAGTATGTGCCGTGTGCAGCAGATGGGAAAACGCTTGTTGAGCACATGCAATGAGCGATGAATTAAGTGCTGCTGATTTTGAACATGTGCAGGCAGGCTATACTGTAATTACACACATATTCAGACACTGTATATATCATTTTAAATCAATTTAAGTGTAAAAACTAGGTTACCTGAATAGCAGGGAACTCCAGCAAATAGGGGGGGGGGGGGGGGGGATTGCAAATTCCTTTCAAGCTACCTTTGTGTTTTAGAATGTATGACCTATTTTCATCAAACTCGTATACTGTATGGCTCGATTAAACCCAACTAAACTGTAGGAGAACATGTGTAAATGTAGTGCATTAATAAACCTTCTACAACTTAATATAAGGTTGGATACAGTTGCAAGCAGATACATTTTAGTATCGATTAGTAGGATTACTAATCGATACAGAGTTTTAATATTCATAAAATATGTATTTAATGCTAAATACTGAGATTTAATTTGTTATTCCACATTCTAAGTTACAAGTCCACTTGAGCTAATAGTAATAGATTGTTAAAACAAAATCCCATATTAACTATATAGTGAGTAATGGAGACTTAAGCTGAAAGCGCATTTTGTGATAGAGGTATTCATAACCCAACCACAATGTAGGCATGACAAGTAGGGGATAACACATGAGAATATGTGCATCAATATTGAACAATGCAGTGGCTAAGACCTTCAACCACTTATAGCTTCTTGACAAATGCAGTGCCAGCATTCTAAATGCATTTGTTGTTCCATATTGAAATATTAGTTCTGCTTCCCTTTCTGCACTACTTATGTATACTTATTTTCTGTGGTCGGTTCTTGGCTACCACATACGCATTGCTGATGCCAGCCACCATGAGTAGACATAAATAAATATTCACAAGTGCTTTAATAGACATTGTTGACATTGAAATATTACTTTAACTGCTTTTTTCATCTTTAATAAATGTAGATACAGCTGAGCAACTTCTAGAGTAATGCATGTCTTATGGACATTTAATCAATTAATAATGCTTAATAACATAAATTAATAAATGCCCTTGAAAGCACTAACCTACTTTGCCTTTGATTTAGCTGTAAAGCAGGGAAAGTTCACACCCAGAATCTAATGCCAAGTGCATCAGTTGATGGCTTCCAGGGAGGCCTGAATCAGGATAGCCGGTTAATTTAGAAGACTGTAATTAAAGGTCACAATTATTAATTCATACATGATATATCAAATTCCACTGATCTAATATAAGATATATAGGCAGGATTTGACCTCAGCACTAATGTGGCATGTAAATACTTTACTTCTGAATCGCGAGGCAAACTCTTTACTCCGTAAGAATAAAGGTCTTCCAGCTATACCGGCGTATGAGTTTCAATGTCCGCATTTGTCATACGTTTTTTTTTGGCAGTATGTTTTTGGCCTTTATCAAACACACACTTCGTGGCGTTTCCCTGCGTTTACAACCCCAAACCCTTTTTTTCACAATATTTACTCTGCCCTCATATTGTCATAGTCTGCTGCCTCTCTGGTTTCCAACCAAAGGAAATCCACTGTAGTGACAGTAATCTCTAATCCCTGGATATCAGTGTGTTCTACAAAACCTTTTTATTGAACACCTGGAGACAAGGATGAAACCATTCTTTGAGGGCTTACCTCGATTTCCTCTTAAATTAGCTATTTAATATATGCCACTGCACGCTCGCTCCATATTTAATTTCCATTGCGTTCATCATGCAGTAAGTGCATGCATCATTAGCATCGTTGCTCCCAATAGGGATTAAACTTCTAACCCTCACAGCGTTAGAGCTTTGCTCCATCAACACACCGCGCACACACCCACGCAGACACACACCGATAAAGAATGAGGTGCGGGAGTGCACCCATAACCTTATATCTTTGAAAATATGTTAGACTTAGTCCATCATATTATTATAATCTGCTCTAGTATTCTCTCTGAGCACAAAACTGCATGCTTGAACATTTAAAAATTATGCTTGCAAGAGATCAGACATACTGTAGGGCAGGGCGATGTATGGATCTGTGGATGCAGGATTATAGTATTATTCACATTAAGCACTGAAAACTGCTGAGATACACTCATCAAGTATGATGGATCTGGAAATAGATCTGTGTGTCTTTTCAAATTCAGTTATGTGTTGGTAGTAGGATGAGACCTTTCAGTCGCTGTCATGTTGAAAACATTCAACGTTGGCTTGTTTTTTCAAATGGGATTCATGATTCAGGTGTGGTTTGCTCCCTGTTTGTAGGGTACAATCCTTCAACGGTAAAAAAATATGGACAAGAGAAGACCAGTTACCTCTCAGAGAAGCAATTACAGGAAGCAATAAAGGCGTAGAAGTGCATTCAACAGAAGCAATGTTTGGTACCTCTCTCCCTTTGGCAGTCCACTTGTTCTCGCTTGCACATAGAAACAAAGAGAGAGAGGGAGCAATGGGGTTACAGTTTCTGAGATCTCCTCCCTCCCTTTCTACCTGCCTGCATTTGAAATTGAAATACTGCATTGTTTACTTTCTACAAATGTGGGCAGAAAAAAGTGAAACAAAGACAAGACATTTGGACTAACTAGATTCTGCAGAGAGCTCAATGGGGTCATAGTAAGGCATAATAAACGGTGGTCCAATTTGCAAGAGCAGAGATGTCCTGTGCATCGGATGAGGGTACGGCAGGAGAGTTATTATGGCAAAGTATGAAACACAATCTTACAGAGAGACTACAACACAAATTCCATTTATAAATCATATAATGCTTCTGCTCATCCTGTATAGTTTAGTATTGGTCTGGTAAACATTGTGCAAGTATTTGTAAAGAGGTCAACTCCACCCTACTTTTAAATAAACTTGTTTTTTTCTGTCGTTTACTACATTTCTGTGTACTTTGATGAAGGAATCCACAATGTCTTGTGAGACACATTAGAGACACATGTGAATGACTACTACTACGTTATTTAAAATGTATGGGAACAGTATTTGTGGGCTCTTTTCCCAAGTCACTGAATAGAATACATCAGTAACATTGTTCATAAACCCACCATATACATTTTATATTTAAATGTTACTTTAATGTTCCTCTCACATCTCCGTTGGGACTTAAAACACATGTTGAACAGTATTTTAAAAGAGCACACTACCATCTCTCATAACACCATTCAATATTGATTGCTCTGTTGTATTTAAACCATGCATACCTTGCAGTGTATCTAAACATATTTTAGCATTGTTTTATTGCATGTATGTTTGACCTATCAGTGAGATTGATATTGTTTCATACTGTATGATATCAGTATAATATAAAGGTAGGACTGTCAGTCTCTGCCCGGTGCCCAGAATTGGCGAAAAGGAAAGTCACCACATGCAGTCGGATGTCACTGACATCCGCTACCTGTTAACCAGCAAGAAACAAGAGGCCATGCAAGGCAATAATCCACACAGTGATCTGCCAAATGGCAACAGTGCACGGTCTGAATTATTTGTCAAATAACCACAAAATGCACAAAAACCAGCAACAAGCTAAACTACAGACATCATTATTAAAATGATTTTGTTAATGTTTTTTAAAGTATTTAATTCAATTTCTGTGAGTATATATAGAATTAGAAAACAGTGAAAAAATGCCCATATATGTGCAATTTCCAGTGTAAATAAGGAAAGGAGCGCCAAAAAGAAGGATAATGAAATGGCAATGACAAAAAGGGAAAATGAAGAAATATTGACAATTGAGAACAAGAAAGAGGTTATCATTCTTGTTTGATCAATTACCAAAATTGTTGTTAATTACTCACATTGACTAACCGACAATAAATTAATCGTTTCAGCACAACAACATCATTTGGTTCCAGAAAGTAGGTGGCAGTGGATACAGAGGGATGGCACATATAACATAGCATAAAGACACACAGATTATTTCTCTTTCAGTGGTCACCAACTTGGTGGGGATAAATTATTCTACATTTTCAGAGGGTTGTCTTCTTAAAATAATATATGACCACATCTTAGTTAAAGAGGAACTACTCTTTACACTATGATACGTGCAGAACACATTGTTTGTTTCCTAGAATAGAGTTTGTCAAATCAGTGAATAAAAATAGAAAAACAGGAAATATTGTAGTGAGAGCATTATCCTCTCCACATTCCCTCAGGCTTGTTTTTGCAAAAGATTGATGTTTGTACCTCTGCTTGCACTTTCCCTTTGGAAATATTCATCAGAAGTGCTGGCTGCTTTCACTTCATAACCTCTTCCTCTATCTGGCTCTCAGTATCTTTCCCTCTCCCTCAATCTCACTCCCTCTCCTCTAATGGCTTAAGTCTTCCCTGGGGGAAAGATAGCCAGGGATGATGCTTCTGTGGATGGGTTTAGAGTTGCTGAAGGTCTTTCTTGTCATGGGAACAATATAAAAATGATAAAGCTGGATTTTTCAGGGCTTTCTTGATGTATTTCATTTTGTCAAAGCCAGATGACGGCTTTCTGCTTGGAAATGGCCCTGGTCTGGTTTTGAATCATATTCACAAGCCGTCTCTCCTAGTTATCTTGTACTTTATAGCCTCTACTGTATTACTTCTTGCCTTAGCTGGATGCCCAAGAGAATTTAAGCCACCTGAAGCACATTAAACACATTTATACTTTTTCTTCTAGAAGTAGAGATGTGTTTGATTGTATTATGAATAATAGCATTTCAAATTAAAGTGTGTCACCTTCTAACAATGTGTAGATATATGTGCTAGTGCCACATGGTATTCCAGTCTTTAAATCCAGGAAATGTCAGTGTTGTCAGCTAAATGTACCCATTAAAATGGAAGACATGTATTACCTCTAAATAATGATTTATCCTTAGCTTAAGCAACTCTGTCATAGGCACACTCCCATTACATGATGTAACCCTAAATGAGATCCTCTTTGCAATTAATTACCTACTAATATTGTACTTTCAGCGAGAAAAGATTATAATGAGCAGCTTTATGAAATGAAGGTGGGTCAGGTTTTTAATTTCAGATGGCAACCAACTGGGCTGTAAATGAGTAAGCACTCATGATAGCTGCATGCAGTGGTGATCCAGGGCACTAAGTGAAATCTGTGACATGCAGGGCCAGTGTCTCTTTTTCACCTCAACTGGGGCTGCCGAAATGTTCTACATGCTCGCATTAATCTTTAAACATTATTGGAAAATCATATAAAAATATACAAAAAATATATTGGCCAGTATTTCTCAAATGCTACAAGATGGGAATGATGTCAAATCTGATGCCATACTATTAAAACATACCCGACTCTAAAGGTTAGCTTTTAACCTTATCCTTATTATATTATACCAAATTAACACAATATTCCTTTTACAAACAAAAAGGTGCCCTTTGATAAAACTAGATGTGCTGCTACAGACTTCAGTAGTGCTAGTGTGGCTAATGTTAGTTTGAGTTTTAGATAGATGTTGTGTAATTTACATAATTTACTGATTTGTGGGACAATTATATCACATTTGATCATGTACCATTTTTAAACTGGTCTCTTTGATATTGATTTCAGTTCCACATTCACCCGAATGTATTGGCATTTTAAATTAAAACGTGTTGTGCTGCTTTTTGGTACAGGCCCACGCATAAAATCACACCACAATCTTTTTTATTTTTTTTTTATTCAAAAGGAAGTGTAATTTTTTGGGGAAAATAATTTGTTTAACAGCCTTGGTGCTATTTGTGGAGTCCAATGCTTTCTATTGTGTGTTAGCAACATGTTAATAACACATTTGATAGCATACAATTATCGAGGCAACCGCATAGTCTTAGCCATCTGTGCTGATTTGTCAGATGATGCATGAGGTTAGATGGTAGCAGAGAAATTAGATGTGACACTTTAAATATGACTGAGGCCCACACTCACAGAATAAAACAATGTTGATGAAAACAGGTTAAAGTGAATAAAACTGAATGGCCAAATGATAAGACTTGTTTTTCTCCTGCTCCTTGCAGAGCACTTTAAAAATCAAATTGCAATTCAGTACTTTTTAAACGTGGTTGCGCTTTATTCATTTCATTTGCTTTATCCGCGTTCTTCTATCATGCTTTTACTGTTAACAACGTATTTAACCTTAATGGCACCCTGACAAAACTGAATTAATATTTTGTTATAAAAAATATTATTTGATTAATTCTCCACATAATGATAATAGTCAAACACATTTAAGTCATGAATTAAAATAGTAGGTTGTATCTCATTTGCCAGAAAATAAAAGTTTAACAGAACAAATTATTGTTGTTTTAAAGAGGTTAGAATATTAATCTATTTAACAGGCTTTTTATGATTCTTGTTTTTCAATTTCCTTTTTCCTTTATATTTACAAAAATGGTTGTCAAAGTACTCCACAGACGTATTTTCTGACAAACCTCTCAAAGACATAATCCTACAACAAAACCACACCAAAAATAGTTCAGCAGTCTGAATGACATTTATAAAAAGTTTGCTGTACTATATTTGCAGCAATATAAATGCTGTATGTATTTTTCAGCATGACTCACAGTGCCTGAAGGAAAAGCACGGAACGTTTTCTAACCAGTTCGTCTTCACTCTCTGTTTATTGCACATTTGTGAAGCTGAATCTCTCACCTTCTCATTTTCATCTCAGAAAAAGGTGAACATTTAGGAATTGAAGCATCTGCATGCCATCAAGTTAATGTCATACGTAGTAGACCTATTCAGATCATCCGATGATAACATTGAAATCACTGAAAAATGTATATAGACAAACAACAACGCCAATATACAGTATTACTCCCATGCGTGCTTTAACATGGTTGGATGGTCTAAAAACAGCTGTGGTCATAAAGTATTTCTTTAGGCAGCTATTTGAAATGGTGGTAACATTGTCTAAGTGTATTCAGAAAGCTTGAACATGTTTTTGTGTATTTACCAAAGCAACATTATAGGTCCTAGCAAAATCAAATATTCAACAAAGCTATTTAAAATACATAAAAGTGTCTGTTCTTTGATCTTTAAAAAACACAAACCCCCTGTACTATGCTATGATAAACACTTGTTTTCATATACGCATGCCTTTAATCCGTAAAGTGTATGGGGAAATGTACTGTATATGTGTACTCAGTTCAGTGAATGGAATCTAAAATAATTATATTTGCTCCTGAGAAGACTTCAACAACAAGGACATACAGTGACTGGAACAATGACAAATGTAGGGCATCTGATTCAATATGAAACGTGGGAGAGCCTTATGGGAAAAGAGCATTGAAAGCAGCACAGTAGGGCATTACAGAGCGTCCCCTATAGGCCCATACCACGTCACCTCTGGGCTGTGGCTCCACCACCATACGTGTCTCCACAACAGAAAGGTAGCCTCCTAACCTTGCCCACACAGCCTTAATCTTCCAAATGCTGCTTGAGCATTTGAATTTCTGCACATCAATCTCAGGGCCCCGTCCTGCCTTGATTAATGGTCCCCATCTATCACAGCACCATGTGACGCTCAGGCCTTGCCCCGCTAGACAGCTTTGCTTTAGAATAATGGGCGCACTCCATCCCAGGCCCTAGCATGCAATGATTGTGCATCTTTGTGATCTATCTGTCAAACCGCTCTGTCAAAAGGGAAAACAGGGGACAGTGCAGGTGGAAGCAATCAGGGCGAAGGAGGCATTGCTATGCGCCAATTACGTACAGTATGCAACAGAATGCCTCTTATGGTGGCTTGCTGTGCTGACTGATAAACACAGAAATATTTTCTCACAGAGGAAGCCGTCTCTCTTATTCTGTCACACATGGGTGCATGACGCCTTGGAGACATTCCGTCTGCCATCAATAACGTTGGCAGGGAAACCAAAGCAACTAATGGAGACTCCAGGTTCTGTTCATGTATGGCCACTTTCTTGCTTCTCTAATATTCCAAACTAAATTACACACATGCATGTGATCGAATGTACATTTGCCAAAACTCAATGTCTTACAAAGACACAGGATGGCGGAAGTTAACTGCAAGGGCACCATTCCAATGGTTTGAATGTACTTCCCTCTGTTCAGGAAACACTTGTTTTCATCAACAATCTGAAAATAATTAGCTGCAATTATGCATGTCCCTCATCAAAGCAATTACATGCCACATGATCAAGCCCCTTATATGGGCACACCAGTATTCTGTGGAGTTGAGAGCTATTCATGATTTTAAACAAGCCATTCATCACTGTCATATGAGCATTCTTCACTTTTGATGGTGCTTTTGTGTGCGCTAGTACAGGCAGACAGGAGAACAAAAACTCTTGGTCCCTATGCAAAACACACAAACCCTGCAGAAATGTGTCTTTCTTTAATTGAGCATCCATTACATAACAGCATTAATTAAAAAGGCATTTTGCATGGCAAAGGAACAAGTGTGACCACAATTACATGTCGGATCTAACTAGTACATCTTGGTTGCGCGATATTCTCTGGCATTGTTTTTTAAATGTCGCAGCTCTATTACATTGCCCACTGGGATCAGCGCCGATATGTGGGAGTATTGTGTTGCTGCCTGTTGCTGACATTTCAACAGGCTGGATATTGCTGATGCATTCCACAAACATCACCCACTGGTCCGCTGCTCAGTCTATTCCAGGCATGAAAATAGTTCCCCCAATCTCTCAGAGAAGATCATAGGACAAACAGGGATGGAGTGGAGTTATAAGGGCTAAATTGCCCTTAACGACACTAAGACTTCACAGCAGTGGTATCTTGATATATACCATGAAAGCATCTAAAATAACAGTCTGAACATGTAATTTCCAGCATCAATTTACAAGCCTTAGGTGCTGTGGTCATGTGTGGAAGAATACCTCACAACTTGATTCACTTGCTTTATTCTAGAGGTATATAACAATACAGGTAACACTAACAATATTGGACAAATACAATTGGGGTTTTGTTATTCTGGATGTACTGTAGGTGCATCTCTGACTGCTGAAGTGTGAAAACAAAACATGCATGCATTCACTGCTGACCTTGACTGAGTTTGTGTGTGGTGGAGGGCACATACTGTATATATATCAGAAATCCTGCACCACTTTGGCAAATGGAAAGTTTCTGAAATACTTTATGTGCGGGTTGGGAAAACAACACCTCTGTGCATCTGGAAGGCAAATTGTACATCGGTGCCTTTTGTCTTGCCTGTATGAAGCTGAGGCCACGAAAGTCAAGAGAGAATATGTTGACCCAAATACAGCAAGGCGCTTGGCTCACTTATACAGCCATATTCCTTTCTTAGCATTAGAAACAACAGCAGCAACTGTTTTTTGGAAAAGTGACAGATCTAATAAGCATGGCCTAAAGCTTGCCAGAGTTAACATTTCAATGCATGCCATTTGTTTGCCAGTATAGAACCTATTTTGTTTTCATTTACAATTCAGTAGGTTTGGGGAAAAGTGTGTTTCATGTGAGCTTGGTACCATTAAATGGTGAATTCCATACCAGCGTACATAAACCATTTACAAAATAATGAACAGGGCAGACAGCGGGCATAGACTGTGTGAGTGAAGTCAGAGGTGACTGTACAGCTCAGCAATACCCTGATGCTGGCTTAGTGTCATCTAAATATTTGGTATTGGGAGAGAGAATAACCACATGAGTCAGTGGATGAATACAAAATAATAATGAATCATTATGAAGGTATATGAGTGGAACTAATATTGATCCATGTGGTGTTTCCTTTCTGAAAAATGTGGTTTTACACTGCCTCAATAAATCACAATTTGATTTAAAGTAAAGTACTACAGGTAAATTCCATTCAATACTTTCTCCAAATGCCAGTTTAAAACAGTAAGATTATAACCCAAGTATGTTTTTCTTGGTTGGATACGAAGGCCTTCTTTGTATTTAGCAACCTGCGTCTCCTCTTTATTTTTAGGATAATTATGATGGCCGATAGTAAATAACACAGGTAAACATGTTAACTTGAAAGACAATTAGTGCAATGTGCTCTTTTAATGAACATTATTTGTAACCCTTGATGTGGAAACCTTTTAAATGTTGTGTATGCCCAGCTTTAGAAGGTAACTTCAAGTTGTGGAGCTCTCAAAAGGTCTGCAACGGGGCTTTTAGCGGTGAGGGAACTGTCCATGATCAAAACAATTCACTCTGACACTGCAGAGCTGGGCCTATGACCGTGCTTCTGTTATAGGTGGAGCAATGTTTGGCACTCTTTTCTGTGGGTACAAAACAGTGTGCACCTTGCATACTGTGTCATGGAACTGCCACCCCTAAATTGCAGGCTTGAGTTTTCCAATTACTATTTTTTCAACATCTTAGTTAAAGTGTAAACCAGTGTTGCCAGGGTGTAGTGTTTGCCTTTCTAATCATAATCCTCAGATGGTTTATTCATGAGGCATCACTTGAACCTCTGTCATCACTCTGTACCTGGGTCAGTATCACAGCCCCTGCTGTCAGCCTTAGTTTTCTGCACTGACATGGCAGCTGCCGTGTTCACAGGGAGTAACAGACCAGGAGGCAGGTTGGACGACAGAGTAATTCATCCGCACAATACTCTATTTGGGATGTCAGAGGATAAGGGTGAAAAATAGGTGCAGGTCACAATGTCATACTGTCCTATCTAAACTGGAAAAAATAGGCATGCTATCGCGGAACAAGAGAAAGCTTGCCAGCCAAACTTCAAGCAACCCTTCATCACTTGGCCTTGAGGTCTTTCCTGCAGACAGCAGGGATGTAACAATCACTCTTGAATTGTCTGGAGTACGGAAGACAACGGCACAGGTACAGGGACAACAAGCAGTGTATGATCTCAACAAAAAGTGGATTCACTCTCCATAGCAGGACTCCCACATGCCAGTTCATCCATTACTTAGAGGAAAGAGGGAGGAAAGGGAGGAGGAGGAGGAGGAGGTGGAAGGATGTGAGTGATGGTTAAGTGTAAATAAACTCTGCATTATTCCTCTCTTATAGATGGGGCAGTTCATTGCAACCTTTCCAAGTCAATAGAGTTGCAGTCAGTTCAGCACTCCAACAACCTTTAGAAACTTAAGGCGAGACACCCCAGGTGAATAGGGTAATTTTTTTAACTTAAAGATATCAGCTAGAAATTTCTCCAGTTAATTACTTACAATAAGGCAATTGTTTTTTGTATTACAAGTTTTCTGAAATAGCATGTTTAAATATGCAAATGATTCATTATCTCATGAAATATGCGCATATTTTAACACATTTCAGGAACCGAAATCTGAACTTTGGATAAAGCCAGGATCAAAATTATTGTTTCATTTTGTAGTCATATTAGTATCTAAGGCTTTTACAGAAGGGATTTTGGATATCTCTTTGTATCACTCCATAAATCAGAAAATACTGTCAACAGCCCTAAAATATCAATTTTCACCATGTTTTTAGGTATAAAATGTTATGTAATTCAGGCTATGAATTATATATGACCAAACCCTTCTGTAAAAGCCTTCATAATATTGATAGGAATATAACTGGAAGGTTTGGTGTATGTAACTGCTACTGAAGTGGACATTTCGAACTCAGAGTAGGAGAAAAAACTCATTTTGAGAAAACGACCTTTAAAGATTGCAGTGTGACGCTAGCTAAACCCTCCTGTTATCTGGATGATAGCTTGCGCATCGACGCACTCCGTGAAGGTATTTCATGTTCGGGGTCATTTGTTTTTTGTATAACCTTGCTTTGTGCAAGTGACAATTGTTGTCGTCTTCTCTGTGAACGTTTTTTTCACCGTTATTTTGCCATTTTCAGATTTAAATTTCTAGCGGAAAGCTAACCAGGAAGTGCTTTAGCACACCATGTGACGCATCTGAACGAATCACGTTGTCAGAAATTGACACCAGCCAATGAGATTTCGTTTCTTGGTTTAAGACCCCTTTGCACTTTCACGATTGGTTGCTGATACAAAGGAAATGACCATATTTGGATCCGATGAGATTGTGCAGGAGAGACGGAGCTTTCAAACGATACCTCTGAAGACATGGTGCAAACAGCGGTCGCGGTACTTTATGTTACGTTAGAATGCTAACTTTTGATGAATTTAGGAGAAATCTACAGACGCAAATAGACAAACTATAGTAAAATAAACACTTAAATGTGTATTTTGTACGTTTTCCTTCCAAAAGCCTGAAAGAAAACATGTTATGGAATCAAAATAGCACAAAATCTCAAAATTGACCAGTGCAGGAAAAACGATGTTTTTGCCTGCCGTGTCTCGCCTTAATTAGTGGCTTGAATGCAGTTATTTGCATTTTTACATTAAGAGAGTTAATGAATTCAGTGGAGAATTGTATAATAGTTTAAGATTGGCAACTACTGATAAAGGTGAACAGGTTTTATTTGTCATGGGATCTAACTAATGAAATGTTGTTTGTAACTGAACAACACCATGAAATATAGATTTTTGTTTGGATGCTCTTAACTGATACAGGGCAACAATTCATTGTATACTCAATAGTCGGTCTATTCCTAGACGGTAACACTTTATATTAAAAGGTACACAAATTAACCATCAACTAGTTGTTAATTAACATGCATATTAGCAGTATATTGGCTCTTTATTAGTCATTATAAAACACTTAGTCATTATAAAACACTACAAATTAGTAGCAGTCTACTCATGGATGTCTACTGCCATGCTATTCAGTTCACTTTCTCCTACTTCCTGTAGGCCTACCCGGTTTCCTGTCTAACCTTCAGTACACATTTTACAAATATATAAATGTGCAAATAGGAAACATACAGGTCAATATCACCTTGCTATTGGTAGCTGAACTGTCAATACCCCAAAACATATTCTTAGATAGAAATACCTAATTTTGAGTTATTTAGACACAATTAACACTTATAGTTTCATGTCTTGTTATAAGAAGAGATCATATTTGTTAAGTGTTATTATGGGAGAATAACTATTCTTGTGGTCAGTGGCGTTTTTATATGTACAAAAGTGGTGGGGCACAAAAAACTTAGATGTCTATATATAAGCTTCTGCAGTGACGTGCAGTGAGGTTCATGGCTGCTGAGGCACTGGCACTGACTCTTCAGGTTTACAAATATTATAATTTGACCTAAACCAAAATATAATATTATTTTCAAAAGCTTTTTTTGTCTGATGCTTCGATTAATTTTAAACAGACAGTTCAACAAAAGGATACCCAAAAAATGTAATTTTATCATTTAAATATTGAATTGTTCTCTCTTAGTAAGATCCCATTTTCAATAAAATGGCGGTCTTACCTTGACTTGAAGATGAAGTCCATTTGCCTATCCTTCTGGACAAACATTTCTATTACTTTTTTGTAAAAGTCCTCCTTATGTTCTTGTAGTTTCAAAAGTCTATCATAAATCTAATCCATAGATTTATGATAAAAAAATTATATAAGTAGGGTAGACATGTGGATGTTATCCGGCTAATCAAAACGTGCATTTATCTAACAGGTACGTTTCCCACAGATCTTATTTCCAGCTATTTTCTAAAATCCTCTGGAGAAATCTCATTGCTTTTTTGTCGAGGGAAGCCATGCGCAGCTTACTTCCTGGTTTTAGGACGCGTCACTGCAGCTCTCTCGTCTCCTCTTCACACACCACACTTTTCGCGGCACACGTACTTACAGCCAATCAGCTCTGAATTATTTGAGATGACGTATGGTGGGGATGGTAGCTCCATGCCCCTCTGGTCATTATTTTTTTGCCACACACATTTCATTACAAAATACTCTGAGCATGCGCAGTGTAGTTTTTACAGTCACCGTTGACTTCACAGCGAGAGGGAGGGGCATAATCAGGTTTTGTCCCACATGGCTCTAAACAGCTCAATAGGCACACACTGTGACTGTAGACACACTAATTAGAAGAACACAGACTAAAACAGCAATGTACAGACGAATCAGATGATTAAACATGATCTTAAAATATATTTTATATATTTTTTTATTTATTTTTTTGCATTTTTGTAATCATTATTTGTAATACTTTCTGCTGACACTAGGTGGGGCTGTGCCCCACCTGCCCCTAATGACCAGTCGCCACTGCTTGTGGTACTACTGCCTTATTAGGCCCATATTGAGCAGAGCATATTAAGACCAAAACTCATGTACAACAACTTCCTTACTTGCAATAAATAAGCACTAATTAGAGGGTTATTGAGGAAAAACTCTCAACTAATGGCTTATTACTTGTAGAATATGGTCAAATAGAATAAGGCATTAATAAGTGTTTTATAATGACTAATAAAGAGCCAATATACTGCTAATATGCATGTTAATTAACAACTAGTTGATGGTGAATTTGTGTACCTTAATATAAAGTATTACCAAAAAAACATACTGCAGTGTGGATATAAACAGCTCACTCAAATGCAGCGACAAAAAGATAGGTTTTTAGTCTGGATTTAAAAGTATTAAGAGTTGCAGCGGACCTGCAGGATTCAGGGAGTTTGTTCCAGATAGTCGGGGCATAATAGCTAAACGCTGCTTCTCCATGTTTAGTTCTTACTCTTGGAACAGAGAGCAGACCTGTCCCAGAGGACCTGAGACTCCTGTATGGTTCATAGTTTTGCAGGAGATCGTTAATATAATTTGGTCCGAAACCATTCAGTGCTTTAAAAACCAGCAGCAGAACTTTAAAATCAGTTATTTGACGGACTGGAAGCCAGTGTAAAGATTTCAGAATTGGACTGATGTGATCCACTCTTTTAGTGTTTGTGAGGACTCGAGCAGCAGCGTTCTCAATTAGCTGCAGCTTTCTAATAGAGAGACCTGTGAAGACACCATTACAGTAGTCGAGTCTGCTGAAAATAAAAGCATGGACAAGTTTTTCCAAATCCTGCTGTGACATTAGTCTTTTAATCCTAGATCTTAAGGTGATAGTATGCAGACTTAATAATTGTTGTAATATGACTGTTAAAATTCAGGTCAGAATCCATCACTACACCTAGATTTCTGGCTTTATTTGTTGTTTTGAAGTCTGCCGACTGAAGCTCTACGATGACTTTTATTCGTTCCTCCTTTGCTCCAAAAACAATAATCTCAGTTTTATTTTTGTTCCATTGGAGAAAGTTCCTACTCATCCAGTCATTGATGTGCTCAATGCACTTACTCAGTGTTGTAATTGGAGAATAGTCTCCTGGTGAAATCTTTATATAAATGTGGGTGTCATCTGCATAGCTATGATAACTTCGGTCGTTGTTTTTCATTATTTTAGCCAGTGGTAGCATATAGATATTAAAAAGCAGAGGTCCTAAGATGGAGCCTTGAGGAACCCCATATGTCATATTTGTCAACGCTGATGTGTAGTTGCCTATAGAGACAACGTTTTTTCTATCCTTTAAGTAGGATTCAAACCAATTTAGAACTGTTGCCGAAAGTCCCACCCAGTTTTCTAGTCGGTCTAGCAATATGTTGTGGTCAACAGTATCAAATGCAGCGCTGAGATCGAATAATACTAACACTGAGATTCTGCTAGTGTTTAAGTGGATGTCATTGAAGACTTTAACAAGAGCAGTCTCAGTGCTGTGGTTTGGTCGAAAGCCTGACTGGAACACATCAAAACCGTTATTTAAAAGCATGAAATGACTTAGCTGTTGAAAAACAACTTTTTCAATAATTTTGCCTAAAAAAGGGAGGTTTGATATTGGCCTGTAATTATTCATTACGGATGTGTCTAGATTATGCTTTTTTAAGAGTGGTTTAATTACTGCAGTTTTCAGGGCCTGTGGAAATACACCCGAGTGGAGAGACTTGTTTACTATGTGAAGTAGATCTGGGGCCATGCAATGAAAAACTGTTTTGAAAAAGCCTGTAGGAATAATATCGAGGCTGCAGGAGGAGGATTTCAGATGTTGAATAATGTCCTCCAGGTCTTTATCATTTATCAGACGGAATTGTGTCATGATGTCTGAATTGATTTTAGGTGGACACAAGGACAACACATTTGCTGTTCCCAATACAGAGGCACTGAGTGCTTTTGTTAGTGAAGAAAGAGGCAAATTCATTGCAGGCCCTGGTGGATAGAAATTCAGAGGCTACTGACACTGGGGGGTTTGTTAGTCTGTCGACAGTAGCTAACAGGGCACGTGAGTTGTTTTTGTTTTTGGTAATGATGTCAGAGAAGAAAGACTCTCGTGCCTTTTTTATTTCCTGATTATAAATGCAGAGTCTCTCTTTATAGATTTCCAAGTGAACTTGGAGATGTGTTTTTCTCCACCTGCGTGAGCTGTTCTCACGGTCATGGCTTTTCTCCATGGAGATATTTTCTTGCCAAATACTTCCTTTATTTTAATGGGAGCAATGGCATCCATGACATTTGTTATTTTAGAATTAAAATGGTCTACTAGCTCATTTACTGAGACGTTAGCACGGGCAATTGAGGAAGAACAATTCTGAAGAAACATTTCCTGTGCATTTTCAGATAAATAACGTCTAGTGGTTACCTCTTTCTCAACATTTGTATGGACGGAAATAGAGCTCTCAAAGAAAACATAGGATCAAGTAGGATTTGTCTATGAGTCCAGGGCTGTCAATTGATACCAGTACGTCTAATGAGACAGTATGTGTAACGCTTTAGAATCCAAAGAGCATGCTAAGCAAATTAACAAAAAATAAATATTAAAAACAAAAAAAACGTTTATATTTTTACATTCAGTGTGTCTGTTTGTGATTATGCAAGAAGGCTGTATTTGTCTGAGTAGTGAAGCCCCTTGGATTCCCTGGAGTGGGCCTGGCTGTAAATTCAGTGTGGAAATGGGTTCAGATTAAAGCTTCATTAGTCAAGGCTTTAGAACCCTATGTACTGCTCTTCCCCCCACTGCATCATTGTTTCTCTTTTTCAACACATGTATTAACAGAATATATAACATAACACATTCACAGAAAAGGGAATGAAATAAGAGAAAGATAATATGAAATGTAATTTTTTTTTTTTTTTTTATTCTCTTATTGTCATTTCACAGTACAGGTACTATGTAACGAAATTGTTCCTCTGCATTTGACCCATCCTAGTGTTAGGAGCAGTGTGCTGCCGTGGACGGCGCCCGGGGAGCAGTGTAGGGAACGGTGCCTTGCTCAGGGACACCTCGGTAGCACTTGGTCTTGCCGGGACTCAAACTGGTGACCTTCCAGTTGCCAAGCCAAGTCCCTATCGACTTCGCCACCACCGCTGCACACACAAGTCATTGTGAAAATGAAGTAAAAACAGACGCGTGGAAGCTAATTAGTGCATTAGCAAAAGGAGACGCCTGTGATGGCAGGAATTGTGAAGAGTATTCTCCGTCTGGACCCTTATGTTCTGAGTATGGTGTTTTGATTTTCCTGAGGCATTTTAACATCACATACTCCTCCACGGGTGACAGAACATACCCTGTGGCACACCTTTGCAATTTCCTCATGTATTTATTCTCTCCCACACAGAAGCTGGAAATATTTAGCCTTCTATTCTTTCATGATACTTTTCAAACTCATGCATGTGACAGGGGGGCTTGAAGAGGAGGCAGAGGCCATTTTTAAATCCGAGTACAACACCCACTCCCTGCCAGCTGACTTAACGAGGCAGCCGTCAATGCACACACACACATAGAGAGGGAAGAAAGAAAAGTAATGACAGAGAGCTACACGCCTCCTTTTGTCATTACATTTGCTCCAGATTAGTCATACCTAACATTTTTCCTATAAAATACATGGGGAAATATTGAACAAATCACTTCATGCATTGGCTCAAAGCTCAAACATGCATCTTGCGTGATTGATCATTCCTTATTAATGAACATTGCAACAACAGTAGGAGTCAGTTGATTGTTGTTTTATCATAATAATCAATGTTGTATTGTTTTGAAATATATTCAGTAAATAACACTTTGCCCTAGTGCTTTTAATTCTGGTGTTCTATTTTAACTGCTGTTCAGTCTTCATTGCTGTTTTTCAGTTTACACGCAACCTGCCTCATAACTGTATCTACAGGATAATATTGCAGTTGCTTGTGGAGACAGGAAAAAATAGGGGAACTTCAAAGGGAATGCAGACTGGTTCACACACAGCCCTGCATGTTAAAAACGCATGCATAATACAATACCAAGAGCCTGAGAAAAAGATTGTAGAAGAATGTTCAGGGTCAGGTTCAACACAACACAGCATTAGAAGGCATGCAGCATCCTTTAGTCATGTTATTACTGTGTGTGTGTGTGTGTGTGTGTGTGTGTGTGTGTGTGTGTGTGTGTGTGTGTGTGTGTGTGTGTGTGTGTGTGTGTGTGTGTGTGTGTGTGTGTGTGTGTGTGAGATATTTTAGTGGATATTACAGTGACAGGAAAATATTCTTCATTTCATTCTCATTCTGTTATTCCATGATTTAGTTTTACTGAATAATACAGTGGTTGCTTCAGTTCTCTAAATATGTCTGGATAAAATGTTAATAACACATTTTACTGCGAGGAACTGGGAGTGTATGAGATGCTTTTTAGATTTGTAATACCTGCATTTGGCAAGTGAAAATGACGCCAGACACTTAAGTTTCCAGGAGTTGTGCAAGGTCAACTGAAAGCTGATAGACTACCTCTTATTTGACACGGAGAAACCCTTACTTAACAATCATCAGCCGAGAGTAAAAGAAAATTGGGAGGGAGAGAACAAAAGGGCGAGTTAAGGTCACCAGGGAGCTTGCAGTTGGTAGCACTAATCCATCAGGAACCCACATAAAGGATGTATTTATTTATTTGAATGGAGTTTTGAAACAACAGGCTATCAAACATAACTTTCAAACTGCAGACTGGGCATTCGAAGGCAAGTGAAAAAACTAGGACGGATAAGCCTTTAGTTTGCGCAAAGAAACCTTTCTAGAAACACAAAAGCACTGAAGCACTGTTGATAATGTGAACATATAGACCCATATTGATCCATTTTCAGTATCTGTTAACAAATCTATATACAGTAGTCTTAATTCATTAACTGTGACATAATGCAACTTCCACCATACTGTAGGAACAGAGGTTGTAAGAAGAAGCAAAGGAAGAAAAAAAGATAAATCCAACCAGGATTATGGTATTGCTCACACAAATTTGCTAAATCGCTTCAGGCAATTGATGAGACAGCCAGCTTGGCCTTAATAGGTATCCGACAGAGAATTCACAATCTGCATTGTCTGCTTTAACAATCAATTTGGAATTAGTTCTTTCAGTCGGGAATCGCAGCTGACGTCAGTAATGTATGGAGTATGTTTCTCTCTATTCCTCTGTTGTTTAAGTAGACCATACAATTTAATTTTAGAACCAAAAGTAGACCAAGATCAGCAGGGAGTTTGAAAGTATCATACGGTTTTCTTTCTCCGCGGGTATCACCTTCTGAGGAAGCAGCAAATGGCAAGCAGTAGGGAGTAACCACCTATACGAAGTTCAGTTAAAGGCTTGTGTAAATCAAAGCAGTAGGGAAAGTCAATACTATGGCGGCAGGGGTTTGATTATAGCAGCTCATTATTTATTGTGTGTGTAATCATAGTACAATGTAGAACTTATTGTCTCTGCTTAATTAAATTCCCTTCTTGATTAAAAAATGCTCCATTAGTGTCAGTTTTCTTTTTTACTGTATTATATCTATGTGTATTTCTGCGTGTTGAGATACATGCAGTTTCTAATTATGCAATATCCATTATCTACTTTTTACAGCTAAATGGTTAATTTAATATTTAAATAATCATAAGAAACGTATCAAATAGGATGTGCTGAATGGAACTTAATCAAGTCAAGGCTATGTAAATGTATGCAGAATCTGTGATCTGGAGATGATGACAGAGATTAGTAAAGTGGTTATGTATTCATCTGTGGTGCAGTGCATGGTGAATCAGCGGGCAATTGGCCCCAGTCCAAATGCAAAGCCTGCATACAGTATATTATATAATTCATGCTTGCTTCCGATACTTTAGGGCCATGCTGGATGCCACACTTTTAAGCTGAAGCACAGGCAAGGTGACATTAGCGTGCTTTTGCTGCTCAGGTCCTGATGGACTCTCGTAACACAATCGAGTTGAGGTGAGTCTTATGGATTTAATCCTTCAACTCTGAACATCCTGACACATCTAAAGCTCATATTGGTGTCTCCGTATTAGTATTTTCATAACCTAATATTTCATACATTAGCGTTTGTACTATATGTAATACATTTTCCAAATGATGTACTTTAAGGTATTAAGATATTTTGGTCGAAAAAAGGCGTTTTTCATCAAAACACCTTTCCATTTTCAGAGCTTTTCTATTGCTACATAACAGGAATTAATCAATAAAAAAGTTATTTTAACTTTATTATTTTCTTGTAACAACATTTAAATGCCTTAATTAATGATGTAATTATTTTCATGCTTGCAGTGAAACTTTAAGGGTTGTGAAAGTTATCACTCGCCCTTCTCTCTCAAAAGGATTTGACCTGGAAAACACTGCCAGCCAAACTCATTTGAACAACATCAATGAAGGTGACCCCTGAACAGCAGGGCGCATACTGCAGTGGCAATTCTTCAAACGCTGCTTAACTTAAAATCAGATGATCCTGCTTTATTCTCATTGAGTTCTTCTGTCAAAGAGTCATTTTGGAGATAAAGTCATGGGTAATGTTGCAATTAGTGATGTATTCTGCATTTCATTTTCCCTAAAATGAGGTTCCGTCAGAGCAAAGGCAATATGTAGGTCAATGCAAGATGAAATCACTTTGGCCATGATTTGAAGTGCTAATGACAAAGACCTTTACTGGACCTTAGCTGCTACAGTATCTAAAGGCTGCTTCACCTTTATGATTGAATGCAATCTGCTATTATATCATGTTGACTTACCTAACAGCTAAAATGTGTATTGGTTTTCTTTGTATTTCAAAAGGCCACTCAATATGCATGTATCCTTTAACCACAGTTTAATTTCACAGTTTACTGTTAATGACTCTTTTGTTATTGCTAATGTTGGCAATTACAAGACGCCTCCTCTGCCCCAACAACAACATTCCTCTAATAACGCATTCACTGTATGTATGGCAAATAAATGGATGAGAGTGGTGCCGCACTCTATCCCTTTATCCGTCACTATTTATAGCCCAAACAATTAAGCTGAGAAGACCTTCATTAGCCTGCTGCTATTCAGCAGGACCCTGAGTCGCCTTGCCAGCCAGCCAAACAGGTGTTCCTTAATAATCACTGCTGAATTGCCAACAACACTGGTTTGCAATTTTCCCTCCGTATGTTTCAAGCTGTTTGCGGTCCTCTGCTGAGAAATGAATGACTTTCTAGGCCTCATTACAATATCTTACAGTACTTACAGGTGGCTGTTGGCTGGCAGTCTAACCCTCATATAAGACAAACTGGCAATGCTTGTGACATTCAGCCACTGTATCGATGCAACACAAATCTAAGCATTTACTAAACTGCAGATGTTATTAGTGTCAACAGTATTATGATTAAATAGGTATCCTTATGCCTGAACTGTTACTGCATCATTTATCTCTGGATCTTAGAAAATGCCTGTTTGCTTTCCTTTAAAAGATTACAGTTTTGTTTTTGTTTGTTTTTCTGTATAATAAAGGTAGGGTAGGTAATTCACTTCAGAAACACTTTTTGTTATATTCCATGGAATGCTCTTAACATCCAGATAGCAATGAATAAATTAAATGCTTTGACAATAAATACATACAAATAGTTCATCTGTGGAAGCTGTAAAAAGCAAGTCCAATTATCTGCCCCCCCCCCCAGACAGAGAATCCAGAGAATCGTACAGTAGAAAAGATAAAGATCAATAGAGTATCCAAGGAATACACAATAGAATATATAAATAATAAATGAAAAATCTCTACAAAAGACAAATACACTACAAAAACAGAAACTTATTGACATAGGTTATATACATCAAAAAGGCTTCAAATGTATTCAGTATTGTATGAACATGTTTGATTTGGGGGGTGGACATCACATCTTCTAGTGGGTCCGGGGGTCTGCCCCCCCAGGGAAGATTCTTTTGAACATTTTAATGTAAAATGCTTCAATCTGGTGCACTTTGAGCACACAATTACTAGAGACCTGATCTAGGGGGTACAACTCTAAAACACCCATATGAAAAAGATCGGTTTACATTTTAATAAACAAATAAGTATGTGAACATAACCAATCACCTACCATAGCCAATAATAAATAAATGTAACTTATTTTATTTGTGTTGTTCATTCATATCTTATTTTACCTAGTTAACATTTATTTTTTTATGCATTTGGTTTTATCTCTCCAGTTTTAAACGATATTTTTGGTTTACTGTCCTATAGTAGGCCTATACATTGAAATCATTTCAAACCTGTTTATCCCAATAATTATAAAGGAGTGCCTTGGAAATATTTGTTTACATAAATTGTGATCAAACCGTTTGAGACCCACAGAGATAACTTAGACTTAAGTGAACTATCTAAACACTCTGATACCCCATTCACACCAACGGTGTTTCAGGGCCGGTTCGGAGCTGGAGCTTGAAAAGCACCGGGTTTTCCTGTTCACACCGCAGCGGAGCAGCCTCTAAGCTCCGGAATCAGGTTCGTTTCGAGCACCAAAAAGTTGTCCGTCTAGAAGCAAGAACCGCATACGTCACGCTTACTTCGGAGGGGGGCGAGATTAACCTGAGCTAACAGTTAAGGCGAGTACGGCAAATAAAAGTTGTAACAAGCAGTAGTGCTGAGCAAAGTGACTAGAACGCAACCACACACTTGTAAAAAAAAAACACGCTTTATAAAGTCAGGCAACACTAACCAGGCTTCGTGTGATTCTGTTTATTTGTACCTTACTTTGACCATCCGTTCGCTGTTATTGATCATTGTGGAGAGCAGGCAGACGTTTTGTTTGTTATTATAGCAGCTATCGGATGGAATCAATACATGGGCTGCACAGGTTGTCATGTCCGACTATCACAAGTAGAATCATAATGAAAAATACGCTGGTAAAAAGTGCCTGTAGAACACGGCTTAGCAAGTAGTCAGTTTAGCTTCGGTTGCTATGCTAACATCACCCATGTTATACCAGAGAAACTTTCATAACAGCGTTGTGATGCCAAACAGCGTCAATTCAGACTGACACCAAACAGCGTCAATTCAGACTGACACACATTCACTTAAGGGGAACTGGGGATATGTATCAGCTGCTTGTGTGACAGTCAGACAGTGAATACTTTAGAGCCGTGTGAGCTAACCCGGAGCTAACGGGAGAATACACTCCCGTGGAAGAGCAGCCAGCACTGCAGCGGTCGGTAAATGCCGCTGAAACACATTAATAAACAATTAACCACGGCACTCTGGAGAAAAGTATAAGGTTGGAGAAGTCGTTATTTAATTTAATCTGGCTTCGTATGATTAAAAGCAACACGATCATCGACCCGATGCAGTCCCCGGCCCGTTATTGTTGTGAGCTCCGTTGGGGAGAAAATCAGCGACGTAAACTGTGACGTCATGACGCAGCAGCGGCAGCACCAGTCGGGCTCTGAGCGGTGTGAACAGAGCAGGAGCTGAACCGAAGAACCGGTTCTGAACCAGAAAAGCTCTAGCACGGAGCTAGAACGGGAAAAGCCTTGGTGTGAAAGTTGTACCCTGCTGAAAAAAACAGCTATAGACCAGCTTAAGATGGTTGCTGGTTTTAGCTGGTTTTAGCTGGTTTTAGCTGGTTTTAGCTGGTTTCTGCTGGTTTTAGCTGGTTTTAGCTGGTGTTAGGCTGGTTTAGTTGGTTTACCAGGCTGGACAAGCTGTTCTGGCTGGTTCAAGACCAGCCTGGTCAGCTAAACCAGCATAGACCAGCATGGATGTCATGCTGGTCTATGCTGGTTTTAGCTGGTAGTTAAGGTGGATGCTGGTGAAGCTGGTATTTATGCTGGTCTACCAGCAGTCTTGCTGGCTAAACTGAAACAGACACAGACAGACAGAGAGGGCGGGGGACGGCGAGACGGCAGTGGTTGAAACAAAGCGGTATGTTTTGACTGGCAGTAACGGCACAACGGTCAAGGAGTGAAGAAGATCAGATGAGCGTTTCTGTGACTCCGCCCAGCGGCTGCTCTTCTGAGAGGCACCGCTCTGACAGCTCTGTCTACTGGGAAACGCGCTAAAAGTCCTTCTGGAGGTAAGCAACACTACACAATTTCACCAAGTCTGAGAGTAAAAGCTTTCTCGAAGGTTCGTTTTGCTTTCTTACAACGTTACGTTAATGTTAACGTAACCTTACGTTTGCTAGGAGGCTAGCTGTCTTAGCTATCAACAGTTAGCAGCTAACGTTTTCTGCAGTTTGTGTTTCCCCTGAAAAAGGTGATGTAGTTATTTAAGGGTAAGTTAACTTAACGTTATCTTACAAGTTGAGAGAGTTACGTTTTGTTTAAATTTGTCAATGTAATGCCATTAGAGGTTTTGTGTTGAACATGAAGTTAGCAAACTGTAGCTCTCTACCAAAGGTTAGCATGTTAAGCTGTACTTTGTGTGGCAGCTCGCTTAATACAAAGAGGGTGTTTGTGCTTCATTGTAAACTTGTCTTACAAATGTGTGTTAATCTACCTGAAATTGTAGGGACAGTTTTTTTCTACTCAATGATACAGACCATTGTTGAGGAGATGCAAAACATACTGTAAATGAGTTGGGTCTGACATACTTTGAGTAATGTTACTTTGCTGCTAAAAAATGAAACATTATCAGAAGAGGATATCACCAAAGTGTGTGATTCTGTCAGGGGATTTGATCTGTTCTCTGCATGTCGTACAGGGCCTATGTACACACTGCTCTGGTATTAATTAAAAATATAATTGTAAAATGTAAGTCTCCCGCTCTTGTCATCGTTCAGGCTTTGCATTTGAACTCCTATGACTGGTTGCGGTCTTGAAGGGAATGACTTCCTGGCCTTCCTGACATCCAGGAAAATTGTGAGATTCTAATCCATTTCAATGCCAAGAGCAAGTTATTGTTTTAAACTTTTTTAATATGATTTTTTGGGGAATTTAAGTTTTATTGGACAGTAGAGATCTAATGGAAACAGTGGAGAGGGAGGAGATGATATGCAGCAAAAGGCCGAGCCGGATGGTTGCTGCTCCATGTGGAACGTGTTCTATCAGGTAAAGCATTTTGGTACCCAGTTATTTATGGTATTGAGTTTGAATTTAGCCTTTGGAAGGTATTTTCCAACAGTGCATTGTAAAGACTGAAAAAACAGGCTCAAGTTAAAGCTTGACATGATTTGGTCTTTTACTTAAAGGTGGGGTAGGTAATTTTGGAGAAACCAGCTCGAGTGCGCTAGAATTTGAAAATACACAACCGGAAAAAATCTGCCACTTCCTTACAGAGCCCCTTCTCCAACACACACGAGCGCGCACATGACCAATGAGGGCACGAGATAAGTTTGTGCACAGATGGAAGGCTGACAGGCAGGTAGGCCATCCAGTTACTTTAGCCGGGCCGGCTAAAATGATTGGTCGTGCTTTTTACAGTACTACAGCTTCCACAGATTACATTTTTTTATGGATTTTTTGTCAAAGCACTTAAGATTTTCATTGCTATCGGGATGTTAAGAGCATTCCATGGAATATAACAAAAAGTGTATCTCGAGCCGGTTTCTCAAACTTACCTACCCCACCTTTAAGAGGATGTTTGTACTCCTGTCTTCTTTTATTTCATTATCTTTCTTTCAGGTGTAACATCTACCAATGGTTGTACATAGACCTCCTCCACCTCTTTGCTGTCCTACTAGTCAACCCTCCTGAGCCTTTCCTAAATAGTGGTAAGTTGTTTTACAGTTCAGTGTACGTTAATTTAGCAACTTAATGCTTTACTGCTGTTCAATAAACCCTATATATATACATCCATCAGCAATCAATAAAACAAATCATCCAACACAAAATAGAATAAATCTATTTATTTTTATACTACAGCATCTATTGGGACTGCGCATTGATGTCATCAAGAGCCATTGAGTCTACCTTTTGTAGTTGGCCTCTCAGAATGTTTATAATTTCTTTGTCTCTTAACATTCCTATAATCATTTGTTTTTTTATTGTTGGTATTGTTTTGTTCTTTATTTTTGTTGGGAGAATCACTTTGCAATTGTGTAAGTGCTATATAAATAGTTATACTAATATTATTGTTGTTACCATCATTACTACTATTAAAAATGTTTTCTTTGTTTTCTTTATTCATCGCTGCAGAAAGGATCATGCCAGCCCACATCAAACACCTGATCAAGAACTTGTGAATCTTCAGGCAGAAAAGATGAAAACACATGTTCAAAGTTCCAGTTCCCTGTACATGGAACCATGCCTGTCCTCTGTTCCACATGTCTTCAGTCCGTTCTGGACCCCATGACTCGGACACTAGTTCTACCAAGGCTCATTAGAGGTAAGCAGTGGTAGGAGAGTGGAGTTATCTTTGTATTTAGGCTGCAAGTCGACAAGAATAGATTACAAATCGCTTAAAAAATGGTTCAGATAAGAGGCACCATGTGTTACGCAGGTGTGGCGCTGATATAGTCTATATAATATGCGGTTGAACTTTAAAATTAAATTATTTCCGGTGCAGAGACAAACACTCGAGGTGGATGTATAAAGTACATACTGGTGTTAATAAAATATAGCGTATATCCTTCAATTTATCGACAATAAGAATGACAATACATACTTCCGGGTGTAAAGTAATATATCTATCATACTGTAGCCGGGTGTCCGCGGGGTCTCAAAAAGTATTAAAAGTTGATAAATCAATTTAGCGAAAATTAAGGCTATTAAAAAGTATTAAACGGCATTTTCCAAGGTATTACATTTTGTAGCTTGTTTTCAATAAGTATATCAATTGTCCAAAGAGGTTGTATTCTACAGTCTGCCTGAATGTAATCATTGCGTAGGTGTGTAGTGTGATTCTGTGTAGTTTATTTATGGCATCCCGTTGGATTTGACGTCATCTGAACAGGACATCGCGCTCACTGCTTGATAGCGCGCAAAGGTCCGTTTACGCCGGTTGTTAAACAACATCGTTATGGGGAAATGCAAGTTTGCGTCCAAATGGTTGGAAGATAAGGAGGAAGGACAATCAATACTGTATATAGTAAATGTGAGGTAAAGTGTGTCGCCAAGGTAACCGATTAAAACTCCAAGTGGCGATGAGGTCTTAAAATGTATGGAAAGGGTCTTAAAAAAGGTCTTAAAAGGTATTACATCTGACTTCAGGATTCCTGTATATACCCTGTGTAGATCCTACACATCCACTGGAGGTAGATTCTGAAAGTAAAATATACACTTCTCACTAGAAATGTAATCATAAAGCATTATTATGGCCAAACTATCCTACAATTCAGGATTTTCCACTGAAAAAAGTGTTGGATTCAAGATTCAAAGGTTTTATTCTCATATGCTCAGCAGCTACAGTGTAGAAATGTCAATGCAATTCTTCTGACCTGAGCTCCTCCAACAATGCAACATATACAATACAATACAAAAATACAAAATAAAAAGTAGTGCAAAAAGTTTATATACATTTAATATAATAGAATATGATATTTACAAGAACAGAATATGAAATTAAATAATGTAAATTAAGAAAAAATGTAATATGGTGTATTGCGTGGATAATAGACCCAATCACAGTGAATGTTCAAAACTAAATTTGATACATTTTTCTTTTTCATCTCACAGTGCATATATTTAAAGGAAACTTATCATGCTATATTTAAATGATATATTGTAGGGCCATACCTATATAAGGTATATTTATACGTTTCTGTTTTCGAAATACCAAACAGATCATGCATTTTAGCCATGCCTCATTTCGCTCTATGTGTTGTTTGCTGTCTACGGGTCTGATTTTGTGAGCTGCAGCTGACCACGCCCCCCTGCAGGAGAGGGGAGCCGCTCTGATCAGCTGCTGGGCTGTCAGAAGAGGGGGAGAAAAAGAGATCTCCGTCCTCCGTGTTTTATTATAGCCTATATAGAGTCGTTATTCATTTGTTTTAAAGCTCAATAAATAACAAAGAAGACCTTTGACCGGCACTTTTCTAATTTTGTCCGGAAGATTTAAACTTTAACGGACATCTTGACCGGCGAAATAAACTGAAACTGAAACTCTGCCGCACGGTCCCCTCGTTCCTTGGAAGAGGCGGAGAGGTGGGTGTTTGTCATCTGCTGGTGGACTAACCGGAGAGAATTACAGTGCTTGCCTCGACGGGGAGGGATTGCATTGAATTAATGCAGCGGGAGCAAACGCGTGCCTCGGGGAGGGAGAAACAAAGCCACAGCGGAGAATAAACAGAAGGGTAACCATGGTAACCAAGTCTTCTTTGCTGCTTTTGTGGCAGACTACAGCGCCACTTACAGGCCTGGCATATGTACTACAGCGTCTCCAGCGCTTTCGAGCGGCAATGGCCGGCCGTGGCCCAACCTCACATTCCCCTGATAGGTGGAGAGTTGGCCCAATAGCCGTAGCGCCACTTTCCTGACGTCAGTAAAGTGTTCAAATCTGGATCAGTTTTTATCAGATCCGTTGCAGCCCCTTTTTTTGAGATTTGGGTATTGAGGAAAATAGAGAGGGTTGTGTTTTCTGACACTTGGTGAGTTCCCTGGAACACCGGGGATACATATTCATGTATAAAAGACGTACAAAAGTGCATTTTGCATGATAGGTCCCCTTTAAGTAATCATAACACAAAGCTAAAAGTTCATCTGTTTTTCCTTTCTCTTTTCAAGAGTGCTTCAGAGGATGGCTGAATTCACAAAACGTGGAGAAGACCGAGAGGGAAAAGTTGGCCGGTTACTACATTTCACAAAAAATACAGGACCTTGTGAAAAGCGGAAAGAAACAGTTGAAGGAAACTGCTTAAAAATATGAAGTAATGGGTGTTTTGAAAATGTTTTCAAATTTGTGTTAATGTTCATTGTGTGTTATAAATTATTTTCCTGCTTCTAATCATTTGATGTATGAGTATTTATTTACAGACAATACATTCTATACATTCTGGTACCTTTCTGGTAAGGTAGGTGCTCTGATCTGAAATGATAGATTGAGCTACTGCAATTGGGTGAGAGTGTTTCATCATCATATATGACCAGCTTAACCATCAAGTAATCCCAGCTAAAGTTCTACTCAAGATCATACAAGTCTGACCAGCTAATGGTGACCAGCTAGAACACTGTGACCACCAGCTTTTACCAGCTATCCTGACCAGCTAATGGTGACCAGCTACTAGACCACTGTGACCACCAGCTTTTACCAGCTAAGCCAGCTATCCCGACCAGCTAATGGTGACCAGCTAGACCACTGTGACCAAACCAGCTATCCTGACCAGCTAGACCACTGTGACCACCAGCTTTTACCAGCTAAACCAGCTATCCCGACCAGCTAATGGTGACCAGCTCGACCACTGTGACCAAACCAGCTATCCTGACCAGCTAAAGTGTCCAAAACCCCTCTTAACCAGCAAACTAATCCAGCCTAATATTGACTGGCTGGTCAGGCTGGTAAACCAGCCTGACCAGCCTTGTTGGTCTTAGCTGTTTTTTTCAGCAGGGTAAGAGAGTCCTTTACCTCACTGAGCCTCTCAGACTGACAGGAGAGCTCTCCTCCACCCTTGTTGTAGAAACATCTTCTTCTTATATCCGTTAGAGCAGCTAGCACCAGATGCTAATAACAACAGCGCCGGTACCGATGCACCCTCTCTCTCTCTCCCTATCTCCCTCGCTCGCTCCCACGCTCACTCGCACTTTGGCTGTGAGCTGCGGGCGCCTGATAAGCCAACATCCCCCACTTTTATCACTTACAGCGCCCATCGTACAGGGCAAATTAAACGTGTAACTGGGGTGAAAAGGGTGTTATATTTACTTAATGATTGTTGTTACATCTAGGCCGAAAATTAGGATGAGCACCAACGGTCAACAATGTTTTTTTCCCTCCCAGAGCTACCAGCGCAGCACCCCCCCAGATCTGGCGCCCTAGGCGACCGCCTATGCCAAAAACCGGCCCCGATGTGCGCGTTCTTGTGTGTTGGAGGAGGGGCTCTGTAAGGAAGTCCGAAGGAAGGGGCCGATTTTTTTCGGTTGTGTACTTTCGAATTCTAGTGCACTCGAGCTGGTTTCTCCATTCTTACCTACCCTACCTTTAAGACAGGGGTCTCCAACCTTTCTTCATCTGAGAGCTACTTTCAAAAAATGAAAGTGGCCAAGAGCTACTTGCATCACATCGCTTACATTTATTCACATAGCACTCATCAGTTGAATTAAGCTATACTTTTGTACACGTGTGAAATTGCAATACCTAAAGCTTATCAAAAATCTTAACTTCACTTCAAGTTCCAAGAAAACGAAGATTTCTCACATATTATTATGGCCCACGTAATAAGTACATCACTTAACATTCACATAAGTGTCCTTAATCACCACCTTACTGTACAAGCATTTCACTCTTTTGTTAGTGAGATGAATGGCACTGGCAGTCCACCATACAGGTGTCTGCTGGAGTGTACCCACTTAGGTTCACTCTAATAGAGTAATTTAAATGTACATCAGTCGGTTTTGTTCTGTATTTAGATTTCATTCATGTCAGAAAAAGCTGCTTCACAAAGGTATGTAGAACAGAACCAAATAAAGCAGACATTTTCAGTGCTGCTTGGTGAATGTTCTATAGTTTTCGGGGTCTACAAGGCTCCAGAAATGTTGTGAGTTTTGCTGAGACTTAAGCTGAACATTATTTTGGAGATCTCCACAGGATAGACACTGAACAGTTGTTCAGCCATCTTTTTCTTCTTCTTCTTCATCTTGACATTAAATTATAAACCATAATAAATCAATTGTATAGGTCTAGCCTCCCTATATCTGTGTGAGTGTGTGTGAAATTGTTCCATCCTCAAAAACAAAAAACGAATGCTTCTGCAGTCTAGCTGCAGCTTCTAGCAATGGTCTTCTGTTAAAAAAAAAGACACTGAATGTCTTGAATGTGGCATCACACACATGACTTAAGTCTGAACACAGCAGACAACAGGAGTATTTACAACAGCATTATAAAAACAAAAATAGTGCATGTGGGTGCACACTTGCATTCTCTGTCTTACTGTTACATAAATCCCATGAATGTATGAGATTAAGTTAGCTTCATCATATCTCAATCAGTGATTAAGTGAATAATAAAGTTTCTATCGGGTCACTATAAGCCTGTCACTCATTATTTTCAGGGAGGGGGCGGGGTTTGGAGGAACAGAGAGGAGACGGTGATCGCGGAAGCTTTCCTCCTGCCTTCACAAACTTTACACAAGTATTTATCAACTGAAAATAGCAAGAGGACATTCATACTCTGCAATCCAAGACTTGATTAAATCCACCAAAAACCTGATATGACGATAACGAGTGTTTTTCAAAAAACACAAATCCCTCCCTGTGTGTCTCTGAGCCGCAGCGACAGGGCCTGATTCAGAGCGGGTCATTCTGCTGTTGGTTCTGGACTGGTGTTGGTGGAGAAAGCAGACTGCTCCGTGTGTGGTGCCGCTGTGCTGCTGTCACGTCTGTTCCTTGATCTCTGCGCCACCGACCATTTGATATTCGTGTGACAGAAACAATTCTAAAATAAAAAAACGTTATTGTCCAGCCGCGGCCGAAAAATCAATAAGCAACCTTACTACGCTATAATCGATAATCGAGCGGCGAGCTACTGAAAAGCTGCCCGCGAGCTACCGGTAGCTCGCGATCGACGTGTTGGAGAGCCCTGCTTTAAGATGATGTCACTACTGATATGCTCAGAAAAAGGGGTATCTATTATTTTGCAATTTAAGGACAAATGTACAATGAGGCACATTCATTACATCAAAATACATTTGGCCATATTTACCATTGCAGATGAGAGAACAGGCTGCAGGTCTCCACTGTAGCTGTGCCAAAAGCCTGGAGTACGGCTGCCAGAGGTTTTGTTAACACAACCTTTCACCACTTGGTTCACTTGTTATTTCACTGACAAATGATACAAATATAATAACTATGGGTTTTATTTTGAGGGGTTGTTAATATTTATTTTCCAAACAATGCTAAAAATGACATGCATGCATTGTGATAAAGGTGTAAAAGCCACAAAACTCAAGATGTAGTCATGAGAAATAGACCTATTTCAAGTTTTCTCCAAAGGTATACGTTGTGAACTAGAAGTTTAAAACCAGGAAAAATATAAAATATGACCCAAAAAAAGAATCTCTATAACCACATCCTTCATGTCTATGAACAATACCACAGTAAAACCTTTCTTCCTGTACCATATTTTGCCAATCAACTTTAATCACTGATGCCAAACAGCTTTATGGAAACACAATTTGTCTCATTTGACTCAGTGTCCCATGGCCACATATTGTGGCTGTTGTAAATTAATATCTGGGTTTCTGTGTCTCTGTGCTTCATTTATTTGCCCCTCCTGGGACTATAGAGCACCTTTCTTACAGAAACGAGTCTGGACTCTGCTCATTTCCCATTAGGAAACTGTCTGCTGCTAAAGGCGAAGAGAGGAGTTAATGTGATTGGACGCTTGGAAAGCCTGCCCCAACTGCATCTGCAAATAATATATTCCTCCCACTTATAGTGTATTCAACCTGCTTCAGCCCCTTTTCCAGATTGTATTGTACAGCCAGCATTGTGATGAACTCCAGTTACCCAAAATCTGGATTGCAACATGAACTTTCTTTCTCAAAGTTTGAGCATTTATTTTCAAAGTATGTGCATGCCAACAGCCTATTGTGCTTGCCTTGCCAACGAACCATGGTAACAATAATTAACTTATATTGTTGTTGAATATTTAATGAACAATGTTTCTACAATTGTGTACTTTGGCACTGCTAAGTAGATTTTTTTATAATATGTAGGGTAAGCAGTATGCCCGTATGTAGACCACTTGTGTTTGTTCCTATGCAAATCATTAGACAATTGTCTTATTAAGTATTGGGCAACAATGTGGCTTTGCTCTAATTATCACTCTATAATGATAGAATTGCCTGTTAGATTTGTTTATTTTCAGAAAAATCAACAGAATAATATTTGCCAATGTGATGGCTTAGCTCCTACTAGGCACTCTTCCCTGTTGCTTATTCTGGCTTTCTTTATACTCTTGTCAAGTGCCCTGTATTACAAAGGTAACATCTGATAACATATTGTGATAGTACATTTTTAAATAAATGGCAGATACATACTCTGCTTCTTTCTTTTATCTCTTTATTTTTATTTGCACCTTCAAACACTATTTCTGTCTTTTTAATCAAGTCTTCAACATCAGGGAACGAGCCATTAGCAGCATCAAGAGATATCCCATGATGGTAATAATGGTAATATTCCCGTTCATTCAGTCACTATCTTCCTGCAGCATTACAGCAATTTCAATAGAGTTGTCAGTCTGCAGTCTCTGTGTACAGTAATTATGATGAAATACTAATTAGGGCAGACCTGACCTGTGCTGAAATGCCCACGCTTTCAAATGTCTACTCCAGATGGCAGCGGGTACAAAGGATGCCTGGGGTAGAGACCTTTTTCAGGCTCGTCTGCATTAGCATAGAGAGGACCTTTCTTATTAGGTGAATATTCTAAACATGTCTCATTTGGTTTAGGTTTCAAATTAGCAATATGGACAATGTGAAAAGATTATGGGTCCCATCTTAAAAAACTCCTGGATTGGGCCAATCATTTTGTTTTACTGCCAATGCAGACAGGATTTGGTTATGGTTAGGGAAAGTTATTGGTTACAGTTAATAAAAATGCAAACTGAGGCTTAAGGCGGCAAATGTTGATCTCCTGCATGTCCTACCGCTCCTTGTGCAAGGTCATTACAACCCAACTTGCTAAAAACAAAAAATGGTCCCACTACTCCCCATATTGACTAGCACTAATTGTCAATTGCAAGGTTCAAAGGTGTGACAGAAATAATGTGTAATCTAGTAAAAATGAATGATCCACTGCTAAGAAATCCTCTAGACAATATCATTGTTGTTAGTTTTGCCTTTAAAATCTTCACTTTTTTACACCACTGCCGGGATTATGTTAAGGGCTGTGATTGCAGTGCACTTTGTTAGAGATCCTTTCCAATCAGATTATGTTTATGTTCCATAAAATGTCTGACCTTAACCATACTGAATTTAATCTTTGCAATGTTTGAAACTGAACATTCTGAATTCAAAATGTACCCCCTTGTAAGCTAGATTTGGTATCTCACAAAATCAAAAGCCAATCACTGTCTTATATGCAAATGCCTGACATGAACTCTCCCTACCACAATCCTTAATGAACTGGCACAAAGACACACCTATACACTACTAGAATTGAAATTGTTAGTGATGTTTAGATTGTCCAGAACAATCCCTCACTTGAAAATGTCACATACATGGAATGCAAGTATGCTGAACCTCAACCATGCTCTCTGAGATTGTGTTAGGGAGGCTGTGGCTCAGTGGTTAGTGTGCTGTACTTCAAATCAGGGGATAGCAAATGACATGTCATGTAATGTAATGTGTGCAACTACATATCAAACTTGATGATGTAGAATATGACATTACAGGTGTTGTCTGAGTGTTCCTGTGAGCCCTTTCACTCGGGGTTCACAACTCACAGTGGGACATATCATTACATAAAGGTTACATTTTCTCATTTTCGCCACCTTTTGCAGGGACAGAGGCATTCACAGCTTCCAATGTAAACTCATTGAACTTCTCTGCGCCTGTTCCAAACTGTCAAGCTGGCCAGAGGAACATCATCAGCAACTAGCAAGGCATAGCAATGAGCAATCAGGAGGTCAGTTCTCTGTTTTGTGCTGTGCTGTCTGCATCCAGCTCCCTGACAGCCTATGATACCTGCCACTTAACTGTTCACCGAGGAGAGTGCAGGGAATAGATAAGCCCAGAGATGCACCCAGAATCATACACAAGTCTAGGTCTGAGAAGACACTAAATGAATGGCACATGTCATGAAACTCTTGTTAGATCAGGTCTTAAGTCTGCTGAGGGATTAATTAAGAAATGTAATACAGTAGATACACTATTACCTTATAATCAAGTTGATGCATTAGAAAAAACATTATTGGAGGTAAAGAGGCATCAGAAAGTCTGACAGGTATGCAAACATGATTCCACAATACACACATCTTGTGTTTGTAATACAATTTGTGTCACTGTTTTAGAGTAGACATTGAAAATGTAGCATTGACGCATTTTCATTCAGAGCTGATCCCACCTTTCATTATGAATGAATCTGCCGTTTGATTTGTAAAATAATCATTAGATTTAAAACATGTGAAGAAATAGTCAAGCAACCTTACTTTGGGGAGGCTGAACCTAAATAATGCAAATGTTGTTTTGGTAAGAAAAAAGAAGTTTGTCTTTTCTGTTGACTTGTAAATTAAGGTATCAACAAATGGTTTTATAGCTCCGTTCTGCAAACAAATCCCCAGCTGGAAGTGGAAAATAATAATGTTACTCTTCAAAATGGTACGATCTTTAGACGGACTTCCAATTAAAAGTTGACCTGTTTAACCCATCCTACTCTAGTTAAGCCCAATAAGGGATGTTCTTCTTTTTTTAATAAATTCTAATAAAACATGTTTTAGAAAATCTTTCTAAACGGTAAACCTTTTATATCCATTTGGCCACTAAATAATCTTGTAACTTTGGATTCTATTTTACATGTTCTCAGTACTCAACAATTGCATGATTCACAACATGATTATTCTAACCAATACAATTACGAAAATGGAAAACTAAGATCAAGTTAGTGAACACATATTCTCTAATATTGGAGAGGTGCTTCCTCCATTTGGTTTTCAGCTGTTTTTAAAAACGTATTTAAATGCATGTGTTCTTTAAAAAGCACATTGTTAAATTATTCTGATAGGAGGTGACGAGAAATTACTTAAGACAATTAAAGACAAAACTGCATTTGTGTCATTACAGCGAGTGTATAACAGCCGTTATCAGTGTAGTAACAGGAGTGCACATCAGTAGATTAAGGTAAAAGTCAGCTATGGCTCACTCTAGAGGTCGACCAGTGTGCTCCTGTTTTCCACTTGTTTTTGATGCTTGTTCAATATTATATGGCACATACGCGTGCTACTGAGACTAATGTTTTTGGTCTGGGATTTGTGCTGGATTAAGCTTAAAAAGAATGGCTGACAGTCTATTGTTCAATGCTGGCATGCTCAGTTCCCCAAGGAGCTGCTGGTTTAGTGCAGTTTTGATCTCACAATAAGAAAATATAACCTATATTATGCAATCTTTTATTATTCTTGACATACTGTAGTACGTGGAGCAGGCAGATTTAGACATACTGTCTGATGGCCAGTGCAAACTTACAGTAAGAACCAATGTGTGACGATAAAACATTGTACCGCGCTGCCACAATCATTCATATAACGAGCTAAGGCAGACAAAGCATTGTTTACCATAATGATACACAACACACATCCTTTCATCATGAATGGCGTGTAAATTAATCAAGTTCTGATCACTTTTTCAAGCGATCCCGTCTTGATGGAAGGACTTTATCAATTGGAGTAATTGAAGTATGTTTGCTCTGATTTTTGATGACGCATATAATTTCATTATTCATGGGTGAATGCATTTTCTAATATCTTAATCAGCAGCAATTACCAGCCTTTCATCATCACCTCACTGCTTCAGGAATCACAAGTGGCATCAAGGGTTGTGCACACATGGCTCATCACCACATGCTCTCTCAGGGGTGCAGCACTTGTCCGGCATCTCAGAGGCCGTGATTGCATACAAACACATGATGGTGTAAGCTAAATGCGTGTGCCATGCTCCCTCTTATCTCAACAGGCTTGTGGGGGACAGAGGAGTGTGATTGCGGCAAATAGAAACTACACACAGTACTCTTGGACAGGCCACCAGTGTATGGCATACTTGATTCTCAGTTTAGTGATTTACAATTTTGGTAATGTGTGATTACAGTTGATACGGTTAGGTTAGGCTGAGAGTGATCTAGAGGCAAAGACCTGTAATTGATGTTGAGATGTGTGGACATGGATCTCATGGCTGTTTCATGAAACTAATAAGATGGAGAAAGGGTAATGTTTCCAGCAGAGACAATGTTAATCTCTCTAAGGGCATAAACCAAGCAGATCTTGTGTTCAAATTCATTTTCGTTTCGCAAACAACATCATCCCATGCCCAGTTTTGCATTTAGCGAAAATAGTAAACGCATTGAAAAACCTAAGATATACAGATACACTTTGATCTGTGCCTTATTGAACTGTTGTGTGTGCTTCACTATGCACAGCTCATACAGCTGCACGTTCTTTGCAGCCACAATCAGGGAAGTCTGAAGGACAAGCTAAATGGCTGTTGCCTCCATATCTGGACATAACTTTTCAACACAAGTTCTCAAACCTGTATGAAATACGTTGATGTCTAACCAAGGTAAATCATGTCATTTCTGAAAGGTAACATAATGACTCTGGCAGTACAGAACTGTAGCTTAGCAACACAATTACAACCACTACATTTTTGGTGGAAAGCATTGCCACACATCAGTTAGCCTGCTATACAACTGTTCAATCTATGCAGTCTGGGCTGCTAGGATACTAGAAAATCTATAATTTGTTTAAATAAAATAGAATAAAATGATTTGACAGAAAAAATACCATATGGTCAAATCACATGGGCTACAAAAAAGGTGTACTCTAACAAGAACCTTGCCCAGTGTGTTAATAATAACTGGCTTTAAATATTGTTTTACATTGATATCTTAGGTGTTAATGCAGGAAACAGGGAATGATATTCAGCAGTTGTCTGTTCACAGGCAGAAAATGTGTGTATGAAAGTTGAACTTCTATTACTCACCAGTGCATTTCACATCTTGGTCCAGTGCGTCCCTCAGGTGGAATGCACAGAATTCTCCAACAGTGGCACTGAGGCAAAAGAGAATTTGTTCCTCTTATAAATCAAAATTACTTTTGCTCTTCTGCTTTTCTTGTCTTCATTTCCAACAGCCATATATAGAAGAAAAAAAATAAGAAAGCTGAGGCCTATTGGGAACAATTTATTATACTGTATGTACTTATCAATGGCAATGACTCCCCCCGACTTCTTTTCACCGAATGAGACACAGATTTGTGATAAAACTCCTGGAGATCGCAGAGGAGTACTCAGGAGTTTGGCATAGTGTGAAGATTGCCTTTCAAGTCTTCTGCTGGTACCAACGTCTGACCTGTAGAGGGATGACGCTGATTCTTATTCAAGCCACGCTTTACGAATACCCCTCCAAATTAAGACAGAGGGAATGGTAAAAGATGAAGGAGGACAGGGATACTTAAATGCTGCAAGGCAAAAGCTGGAAAATCTAACATAGTATTCCAGGAATTATATTGCTGGTGGCATTGCAGAGGTGTCGTGCCTCCTGCTGTGTATTCCCTTTGCCTCCGCCTCTTCGTGCCAACCTCACTCCAGCTGTGGTGGAGGCACCGAGTGATAGAGCTGTGCTGCTGCTGCTGCCGCTGCCTTCCTCCTACAGCAGCAGTCTCTGCTCAAATAAATGCCGGGTCTGTCACAGTTCTCTGCTGCAACGCATTAGATTCATCCTGCCTCTCTCTCATACACTCCCTCCCTCTTTCTGCCCTCCTCCCTACTTGCTCACTCTTCTTCGCTCACTTGCACTCAGTCACACGTGAGGAGACAGAGTGGGAGCCTAGAATACAAATGGGCTGTCTTCCTTAAAGACGTGATTGTGCTCCTCGAATCTGATTTTTTTTTTTTTTGTGAAAGAGGTAAATGGATGGAGTAATCATGATCTCTAGATCCATGACTCTGAGAGAGCCGTTTAGAAACCTTGGTTTGATTATGGGTCTGTGGATATTGCCGCTAATTTAAGAATAGTAGCACCTCTGTTCCTGCTGTAATAGAAGAAGAAAAAACCTCCCAGCTCTAGCCACAAAGCACAATAAAAACGACTACATTTTCTAATAATTTAAATGATGTCACCTGCAGCACTAGAAAACATAACTTCATAACGTGCTGGACGTTGCAACGGAAAAAATTATCCTACATTAACAACACCCACCAATAATTGTTTTATATTTGCTGCAGCTGTGATAAACCAACTATGACATGTACAAAGTGTCTGCTAGAGTACCGAGATAAAAAATGGTTGCATATTTGTATTGAATACATTTTCTAGGAACATAATGCCACATTCATGTTGTATTATATAGACAATAGTGGGGGTAAATGTGGTCATGGTTGCAAAAACTGTTTAAAAGGATTACCAAGAACAGGTGTAATTTACACACTGATTCTATAGTTATTATTAAAAATAGCATATATTTACACGTTTAAGAAAAGGCAGTTGACCTAAATATTTAAGCTGACATATACATCTTTGATAATGCTTAACAAAAGACAAAGACAAATATTTGAAGTCGGAATTAACACTGTGGCATCAACGTCATCAAATAGTTTCCCATAATACTCTCTTGACTTGCCATAGCAGGAACAGTATAGAGGCGACAGTACATGTGTCAGAAAATCTTACCAGAGGGCAAGCATGCACAATACCAAGGCCCTTGTATTGGCACACCTAAAGAAAAAACTGTATATCATTAATGTTACACCCATCCTTGTCAAGTGAAAATGTATTTGAGAAATGAAAGAAAACACAGTTCCTCAGCAATTCACAATCTACACCATTGGACTGATTAAACACCACTTCAAGCACACTCTCAGTGTTTGAAATAGTCAAGTTACATTATTATCTGCACACTCTGCCTACCACCTGACTCTGCTGGGCTTTGTTTTCCTTATCCTGCCTTCCTACTGCCGACTGGGAGCTTGACTTACTAGCGAATAGAGTGCCTGATTATTTTACCTTGTCTGATGGATCTGCTCTTGGCCTAGGTCCTGCTTACTGTATAACAGACAGACAATTACATTCCCACTGTACACTCTCGATGTTGAACAACCATTTGTGAAACAACCTGACAGTGTCTGTGCTAAGGAAAGTAAAGCAAAAAGATCCCGCATTGAACATGGCAATGACTTACACATGCAGATAAAGTGCACATGGAATTCAGAAAAATAATCTTTCAAGGAAACATATTGTATTCCAGGCTGTAAAGGTGCCAAATGTAAGCAGTTTATGCAGCTGTTAAACCAATAAAATACTGTACAGCAGTTTTTGTTCCCCCATACTGGCTAAACTTATTTTTCCCTACCTACTAAGCATTACCTTCTGTTAGCAAAAAGACCTACATATTAAGCATAGAATATAAATAATATATAGCCATTTCCTGTTCTCTAGTTTATTTTATATATGAATAATGTGTAAAAAGAACCCAATGGATCGATCCCTTAACCAGCCAAGCCTGCAGATAAAAAAGAAGCTAGTTGAGGATGTAAGTGCCTCTCAGTTTATATTAAAATGCATGTGTGGTATTTTGTACAAGGCAGCCCCTATGTAAACCTATAGATATTTCAGATCCAAGTAAATTGATAAAGGCACAGTAGAAATTACAGATCACAGAGGTCAGAAACCTCGAGTCACGTTAAGAAACACCCCAGATGCTGGTTTTATGCGCCATTTAATTCTCCAGCTCCAGAAGGCATGGATGATCTTGTCATCGCTCACCATTTTTGCTTCTGATTATCTTATCTTGATTCCATGACAGCTAAAGTTCACATGTGTTTTTTTACTAAGACTATGTTGATCTATTTGTGTCCATTCAATGCTTTTAGTGTGTTGCTGCGATACCTAGAAATAAGATATGTTTTATCAGCTTTCTAAACCTTTCAGGAAAAAATGTATTGTATATTTCTCCACTACATTTTTAATTGCTTTCATCAACATTAACAAATAGCAAGATACTTAAATGAAACAGTGACACAGGTATGATATTTGTAAACACATAATTATTTTTACTTTAAACTGGAGGTAAATGGAGTTATGAAATTATTTGCTCTCCACTCTCCATCACACACACACACACACACACACACACACACACACACACACACACACACACACACACACACACACACACACACACACACACACACACACACACACACACACACACACACACACACACACACACACAGGGCCGTCCCTCCCTACAGGCCGATCATGCAGGCTGCATGGGGTCTCACATTGCGCAGGGGGCCTAGCGCAGGGGGCCTCGGCTTATGACCTCGGCTTGTGCGCAGCTCTCAGCGCAGTTCTCCGCGAGAGTCAAATGTACAACTTGCGAATGTTGTATAGGTCAAATGTCAAACTTTTGCTAATTGCCATATTAAAACATCAGCTGCAATTCACGACAAGAAGAAGGCAGTCTCTGCATAGCATATAGGCTAATGTAGAGATGCAGTTATTTCCAGCATTCTTTATTTACCATTCAAGTATTTTATGCCTTTTATGTACAGGAAGAAGAGTGATAAGCTGTCTGTCTAGTTGGCTTACATAACAGTTAAAGTTTACGACCTAAAAAACATGTAGCATTTCTTTCCCCTTTTATTAATTATTATGTAAATTTGCACATTTCATGGTGATGCTCAGCCTCTCCCCTTAACTCCTAACAGTCATCATCATGTCAACCACAACACTGAGAAATACTGACAGAAATGTGTATGTAGTTGTTGATACATTGCTGACAGAGGGAACTACATTTGAATACAGATTTAAGAAATATCAGTTTTTGAGCATGTAATAAGCATGTTTTGTCTTGAATATATTACAACTATATTATAATAAAATAATATAGTATTTATATTATTGAATTGATTATGATTATTATTATTAGTAGAAGTAGTTTATTTGCATTAATTATATTTTAATCTTTTTGAGGCTAGTATTTGGCAGGAAATACAGACGTATTCACCGGTAAACGCATATTGAACGACATACATGCACATTTACCACACACACACACACACACACACACACACACACACACACACACACACACACACACACACACACACACACACACAGAGAAACAAAGTTAACAAGCCCGCTCAGTTAAGTTCAACATAGCGCGCACACATTACTTGTTCTTACTTTCTATTCTCATTGAGTTGGAGCGTGTCTCTGTTGTACTCACCTGTCTGAACAGCGGGACAGTGAGCCTAGAAGTACCGCAAAGTCCTCTTCAGTTTGCTTGGGACAAACTTCTTTGCTTGTTCACTCCTTCTGCGCAATATAACCATATCGGTCTCTGACCCACTGTGATCCAACAGTTCAATCATTGGAACTGTTTGAGCACTCTGCAGTCACAACTTTGCGACAGGGATTGTCAGAACAGCAGAAAGGCCTCATGCATAGATCAAGTTAACCTAGAGCAGCATCCATGAACGTTTCAGCCACACCCATGTGTGTTTGATTTGGATCTCTGAGCAGCTGGCCGGGTGGTGTATTAAATCAGTGAATATTTCAGGTAGATGCAGAGGTGGGATAAGTACTCAGACCTTGTACTTGAGTAAACGTTGAAGTACTAGAGTGTAGGAATACTCTGCTACAAGTAACAGTCCTGCATTTCAAATGTTACTCAAGTAATAGAACAAGTATAAGCATAAACATATTTAAATTACGAAAAGTAAAGGTAGGCCTACTCGTTTTGTGAACCGTGCCATTTCAGAATAATGTGTATGATATGTTTTGATTATAATTATTGATGCATTATGTGTTTATCAAAGCTGGTCAAGGTGCTGCTTATTACTTTGTATATTGCAGGCTAACGTACATTTTTAAAAGGTGTAACTAAAGTCTTATTTAAGTGTTGAATACAGTTCAATCATTAATCAAAATGTGCGATATAACTTTAGGTATTGGAGTAAAAGTACAACATTTTCTTCTGAATTGTAGTGGATTAGAATTACAAAGTAGCCAAAAATATTTACCTTTTCTACATTCCAAGTCGCATTGATTGCAGAGTAAAAAACTAAATGCACATTAATGAGAATAGAACAAAATACAGCAGCCAAATAGACAGCTGTAGCGTGAAATAAGCTGCTGGTTTGATCCAGAGATTTGAAACTCAGTAACTCAGACTTCAGCCAAGCCAGCACAGCACCAATAAAAAAACAAGTATACATCAGTGAGCTTTGGCTCGATTTGCTTGATGTGGATGAACTAGTGAGTGCTTGTTCTGCCTGATGATGTAATATCTATTTTCCTTGAGTCGAGCACCTGTAAATTATAGATAATATTACTTACATTATTTCACCAGCGTCATTTGACCGATGCACACCGACCCCCTTATTCATTTTTATACATTTTCAAATGAGAAGTATACTGTGGCCAGGCTGAATTGATCGTTATGCTTTATGAGAGGTGGGCTTCCATATTACCAAATATTACCATCTAGAGCCCAGAGTTGTAACTGAACATTGACTGAGGGACTAATCATTGTCATGTTTTAAAACGACATGCATCTAGAATGGTCATTTTCCTTTAAAATTTGTCTGGACTGGACCCCCCACAGAGGCAGCTTCATTGGTTTTATTTCATGAACTTGCATTTATGGCCAGCTCTGTGTCAAGCTCTCTAATGGGACATTTAAATCGCTTAGGTCCTGGTTGCCAGGAGGTCCTTAGCAGCTGCATAGTGTGCTTACGCCTCAGGTTAGGTATGGGCTAGCATGGGCAAAATAATTATTTCAAGATTAACTTTATTGTTCTTCGGTATTTGTTTTAAAATATATGTTGGGCCTGATTTAATCACTGGTGTAATGCACCACCCGGTAGGCACCATTTTAGGCACGCTAAGTATACCAAATGAAACACACCCAGGATGTGTGCAGGTGCATGCTGGGAGAGGCTAACATGCTAAATGCTAAGGTTCTAATGGTGGATGCTCCAGAACTGATTTCTGGGATTTCTTTCTTAGGGTCTTCAGATGTTGTGTGTTAGGCCCTTTTAAATGTTAATCCCTGTCTCAGTTGAGGCAATAGAAGTTCATCATCCAGTGCAACATGTTGGAATGCTTTGATGAGCACAGTAGGATACAAATATGAAGTGGACTGGCCATGTTAGGAATGGAGAGGAAGCCATCAAACTTCAAGCAGATTCTGGAGGATTCTGCAACGCATAAGACCTTCACTCAGATAGGTGAGTCCAACAACAAACCCACTGTGGATAAACGTCAAGGTTGCTATAATGTTTGTTGCTTCAGCTGCTGTGGTGTTTATATTGTTTTGCTTGCATTGCTGATATTTTTTCATTCTGCTGTTATTTCTATAAGCACTTGCAATCTGTTTAATTGATGTTGCCTCATAATGATGTTGCCACTATCTATTCTAAGTTCTGTCCTTTTTTTCCGGTTACTAGAGAACCAGCATTTTCTTATATTGATGTGGACATAAGGGCTGTGTGGTGCAATGTGTTATTGTTGATACACTGTATAATTACACTGTAGAAATATGTTATTTGAATTAATAGGTCTATTAAAGATATACCTTCAACTTGTTTTCTGCTGCAGCTGCTGAATTTCCCATCTTGGAGAGTGTAATTGATGTGAATGTAGACAAGAACAAAACTTGAAATAGAAAATACTTTTAAAGCTTAGTTGGTAACATTATTATATTTGGGAACTGATTAGCAGGTTAACTTGAATTATCGTTACGAAGACACATTTTAATTGGTCAACTATGTATATTTAATTTGCCTTTTTCTTCTGAGATTGCTGATACTGATAACACTTTTTATTGGAAAATGCTGTTCAACTCTCATACGGTGGAGAATTATTACCAGAATTATTATATTTCCTGCCGTTTCTTGAATTCTTCTCCATCTGATATACATACCTAAACTTTCTGAATTTGAAAAACCTTACTTTTATTTAATGTGAAACTTTTTTTATTATCTAAATATATTCATTTTTTAACTATACCTTATTTATATTTCTTGCTTCAAATCATGCTTGAATAAGAATAAGGAAGATCCCTTTCTGTTGAAGATCCTTTCATGTTTAAAAAAATGTTTACAGCAGATACTCAAGTATTGATATACACTTCGAAATGAGTTATTTTGGTAAATATTATTCAAGTCTTGTCTCTAACTAGGAATTAAGATGTTAGTATTTGCTCTCTTTGTGGTTGCCATTGGAAATGATGAGCTAAATGGCTCAGATGTAAATGTAAGCTTAATATCACTGAACCACATCTGTTACAGCTGAATCATGTATTCCTGAACTGGACCTGGGCCTACATTGATCAGACGCTAGCTTGACAGGGGCTTAACATATTCCAGCTTCTTTTGAAAATCTATAGCATCATAATGTTATGCCAATGAGAGCAAACATGCATATTATGTGTCCGGGCATCACTCCAGCTTGGTGTTTTCTAAAATTCATTGGTTTTAAGTGTGTTTAAATTATCAATTGAAATTGCTCTACAATTGTCTACAATCAATAAGGCTTTGACATCTCATTAATAACTTTGAATCTCATTCATAATGTTGGTTTCAGGCATTTATCAATGGTAAACCAAGATCCTGACCACAATGTAATGAATTGTTTCTTGGTTTGGGGCCTGTAGGCTCAACAATTTACATAGATAGAGGAACACACCAAGACAGAGCAATGGATGTCGTAAAATTATATGGGGTGTTTCTCAATGTCGAGGACGCTTCCTTGGTAGGACATGTCTCCGAGTCAGGCCCTTCAGAAGCGAGGCAAGAATCCTTCCTAGCCTCGGAAAACGAAGAATGGTGGAACAGGCGTGCAGGTGTGCGTCATATGCGAGGCCCCGCCTTAAATGGAGCGCGATTTCCGCCAAAGATTTTGGAAATTGGTCCGTGCGCAAAGCATTGTGGGGATTTTAAGACCGCGGAGGATACACATGTGCAGCCTCGAAATTTCCTGCAATGAAGGACGCCGGCCTCGGTAGAATTCCAAGGATCCTGGACATTGCAACAGTCCTTCGGCGGGACTCGATGACATAGCATCCTTGAAATAGTGGCTCTGGAGGAGCCTTCCTCGACATTGAGAAACACCCATGGTGCTAATCAAAAGATCACCAGTCAAACGTAAACACTTTAGAAGGTAAAGTATACAAAATAAATGTAGAATTGATTTTCATTTCATCTATCAATTTGAGGAGCATTGTATCCTTGACCAAGATCAGACCCTTTAGTCTCCTTAGTACAGTGAAAACTTTAGAAGTTAATTCGTATTCTTTATGTGTATTAAGATTGATCAGATGTTTCCATTGCACCTTGTTGCATCTTTCTGTTATTGATACACCTTTCATTCTCAGTTCAAACAAATGTTTTTGGGATATTTCTTTGTTCCTGTTCCCCCCCAGTTGGGTCAAACAATGGTGTCATAACCAATTGGAGTTTCTTGTCTATCCCAAAACTAGAAGGACTTATTGCTGTATATCATTGTTGACACACCTGCTCACAGAGAGTGGACATGTGTTCCTGCCATGTTGCTGCTAGGAAGAAATAACTGAATATCAGACTTGTATGTTCTGTTTGAATACTGTATGATTATTTATGGTCTGTTCTGACAGAACTTGTATGTGTAACACAAACACACATGGCAAGCTGAGCCACCTGCCACTACAAATTGTTTATCCATTTACTATACAATTCTATTTTTCAGTCCTCTGAAAGATGTAACATATACCATGCAAGGCACTGTTGCAAATAGCAGTTCTTCAACATGCTACCATCAAACAAAGCAACATCGTTAAAACCCCTTTGTCGGCAGAATAAATGTTTAGTTTCTCCCTGTGCTAATGAAGTATTAGTAGGACACATACGTTTTCCCTTTAATGGTTTATACATCATCATGCCTCCCATTTTCTAAATGAATTACATCACAGGTTGAAAGAAATGGTGGAAATGCTAATGTGGCCCACTAACACCACTGCTGTAGAAGGAGCAGGATCCAGGTCAGAGGAGAGCAGTTCTTTCGGCACCACATCCACACTTTTTCTGCCAGCAGAAGAAGAGTATAGATCAAGCTACATGCTTATGCAGAGCCAGATGTTTTAAGATCATTAACACTAAAAGGCTTTTCCCTTTGACAATATCCTGCAATCTAGACAAATTACCCTCATTACTTACCATTTGTAATGGTCAGTATGAGGGATTATTTATAGAATATAATATATCTGCATTGTGGGGCTTTAGTGCAATCAACACTTTACTTTTTCACACGTACTACAGTTAAATAAATAAAACTATAGTTAAAAAAGAACAATACAAAACATTACATCAATTATATGTTTTCACACATTCAGAGACACAAAAAGCCACTTCCTCTTTGATGTGGTGCAGACATAGCAAATGCCCTAAAGACCCTGGATGTGCAGCCATCAAGATTGTCACACTGCTACAGCATAACAATGTATTAATCACATATTGTGTCCCGCGAGTGACGGGGAGAGAGTGCACAGAGTGAAACAAGGCTCTCTGTGGGGATTTGCCAGTGGGCCCGTCCCTTCAAATGGCATGTGATGATAACCTCCTTGTCTTCTGCTCAGAGATTAACAACCAGGCGGGCTTTATGGATGGATATGTTCTGGTGTTGTGCTTGGACTTGAGAGGAATAGAGGTCAGAGTCTATCTAAACAGCAGATGGTTTGTTTGGCCTCTTTGGGAGTGTGCTATAATGGATTAAATACACAAACCAAAGGCTGAATATGAACACTATTTAGCTGTAATGGGGGTAGTTGTAAGGAACTACAGGGCATGCACAAGTAAGTAGTAGTACGAATTCACAGCACACAAACATGAATATAACTCAAAATAATATTTCACTGTAATCGCTATAATACTTGGAAAATCAGGGGGCAGTTTATATATGTCAGACAGTAGTAGTAGAGCACATCAGAGCTAATTACACAGACTACCGCCATAAGAAACACAACAATTGAAATAATGCAACATTCCTCCAATCTGAACAGCTTCCAACATGACATTGAACCACCAGCAATCTGGCCCTTCTCCTAAAACCAACCTAGTGTATGAAGGCATTTTACTGTAATAATAAATACACAATAAGCACAGCCTGATCAAAGAAACAAAATGTTAGGTGGCACCTGTCTCATCATTGTGATTTGCATTGTGGCAGATGTTGTTTTCCAACAAGGATGAAAGTATTCTATAACGGGAAGATGAAAAATACAGCTGGTTTTTAAAATAACATGCCCATTTTAAGCTCCATATTTGCAACATCTGTGGTATAAACAATTAAATCAGACATGAAAACCAATACAGATGGGTAGCATGCACGACTTTAAAAAAGTGTGGTTGACACATTGACACAAAATAGAAAAAACTGAGTTTGATCACTGTGAAAGCAATTACCTGAGCGATATATATGTAAGCCATACAATCAATTACGTAACGGTAATGCGTTCCTAGCAATGAAGAATTATTGATACCATCTAAATGTCTTGTTAGCTTTGCTTTTTACTGTTTTCAGTAATTTCAATAAATAAAGTGCTTATGAAATGATTTACACTGACAAACCTGCCTTTGCTAAAGCTTGCCATGCTGAGACATCACTTATGTTAAATCGTTTTGTAGTGTTTCTGCTTTATACAGCATCACTGGGATCTTTAAAATGCTCACTGCCAGAAATAGTTTTGTTGAAGTGCAATAAACAGTAATGTAATGAGAAACTGATACCAAACGTAGACAATTTAAGTCCTGTGGGCAACAGCAAACCATGTAAATTAGATTTAGCACAGAGCAGCTCTAAGGCATGTCCCCTGGAGGCCAACAAATCATGGCTGTGTTTGTAATGTTCCACAAGTCACTCAACTTCTAATCTTGAGAAGTAAGCAGAGGGCATCTGCAGAATATTATCCCCTGAGTTACCTAAAGCTTACTTCATCAAAACAACTTCTAATCCTGTTGTAAGACGCTGAAAATCTGTTGTGTATTACAACACACCTGCAGTACATACGGTAAGCTGACTTCTGATGTATTGTATCGTCAGTGCCGGGAATTATTGAAGAAACACTGAGACAAGAGAAAACTGCATGATGCTGGAGCATTTACGTTCACATATGCCTCTTAGCTCCAAAACAGAGGGAACGTTCCCTCTAGGAGGCGCCCACAAATACTGACTGACAGCCCAGTTCTTCAAATTGAGTCCTGAACATCTGATGTTTCCATAATTATAAGCAGTCTCTAATGCTTTACTTCATTGAGAAGATCTGATCCAGCCTTTAATGTATCCTTTGAGGCAGATGGAAGTGTTCTTTTTTTATTCCATTTTTTCAGGAATACCACATTTTAAACAATGAACATGAATGCCTCTGCACTTGAACAATGTACCTAAAATATAAATAAAATAAAGAGTTAAAAAGAAAGTCAGTCATGAACCCCTTACCAAATCTTCTCTCAATGCCCACAGTGTGTACTGTTTATGCTTCTGTTGGCTTGATTAGATCAGGGGTGCCCACACTTTTTCAGCTTGGGAGCTACTTTTAAAATGACCAAGCCCAAATGATCTACCTACAGCGCCGCCCCTGCACCATCTGTGTCGCGAGCGGTGCTAGTGGACTAAACGGTGGATAAACTGTGGCGCTTACACTAATTGCGCCGCATAAGCGCATAATAGTGCCCCGCATTTGCGCCTCAGATGAGGAGGTTAGGCCCCCTCATAACTGCATGAACCTGTAAGGCACAATACAACTCAGATTGGCTTACCTGTACGTCAATCAAGTGGCAAATGCCATAGTAAGGATGGATGATAGGCTAACTTTAAAAAAAATACGATCCACCCACACTACCTTTGCGATCGACCTGTCGATCGCGATCGACGTATTGGGCACCCCTGGATTAGATCAACTGAATGTTACTTTGATGTAGTTCAATGCTGAATCAATTCCTTTTGTTCCTTTTTGTTTCATTGTCATTTCAAAACAAGCAAAGCAATTGTATGACATGGAAACAAAGGATCCTTTGAATGTAATTGTATTGAACCAAAACACAGTCATTGTTCTTTACAAGAACAAGGACTCCAAAGGTATGTGACTTCAGTTGTCTTAGTTAGCAAATTCAAGTGGATATCTTTAGCAGTGTTGGTTTATTGTTGGCCAAAGTCAAATCATTAATTTAATTTGACATATGTTGTAATAAAAACACTTACATACATAGGCTAAGCCTGAGTGGCTAAGCAGGCTTTATCAGTCTCAAACATATGAACACACTTACAATTTACTTTTATAGCAAATAGCAAATCATAATAGAAAAATCCTCACAATAAAGAAACATTAACGTTGATCAAGAGGAGTATTTAACTCCTGCTGGAATGTTATGGACAATGGTTGATGATTTCATTCTGCTGTTGATAGCACTTGCAGCATATGTCATTGTTTATAAATAAGTGAATAGATAGGCAGATATATGGAAATGTCTCCTTCCCTCTGCAAGAACACATGTGTATAAGTGATGTGGGATTGGTATGTGGGACATTTCCCACCACTCCAATGATCAGATAACTCTGACTAACTCAATGAGACTTGGCTCTGCAAAGGCAAATATTTACATGACAGAGAGGCCTGTGGTCCTCAATGACTCTCTGTCTGCATCATCTGTCTCTATTTATTTACATTTGCACTAATGAGGCGCTTTGCCTTTTTATGTGTGCCTAACATCTTGCAAGCATGTCCTCTACAAGACATTACTTTGTGTGATTTGTATTTTCTTTCACAGAAAAAGCGTTGTAATTCTTGGTCACTTGCATCATATGGTTTGTTGTGGTGCATACTTTCATTGCATTTCCTTACTGCTGTTTTAGTGCAACACACATTTAACATGTAATTGGAAAGCCTGGCAGAGCGCAATGTTAGTTGTCAAGGAGATGTACTTCTCTGGAATCTTAGCTGTATAATGTAGCCCTTATACTGTACACTTAAATTAGAAAAAGTAGGTGCAAGCACTCATGTGACTGTAATCCTGCATGTTGGATGACCACAGCCAGAGTTTGCTTCTAGTTTTTCTTGCTCTTGCGCATGTTGGTGACCAATGTGATAGACAAGATTGCCATCCATCATATTTGTTAACATGCACAAAGCCAGCTTGTTTATCACTTCACTTGCATGATTGAATAAACAGAAAGTCCCCAATAAAAGGTTTTTATTTAGGAAGTAAATGTTATTCAAGTTTTTAACATATCACAGTGCGTGCACTCCGAGCATTCCTCCTTATGATTCAGTATGTGAATTTGATATCAATGCATTACTCTTTAACCATTGTGATCAGCAAAAAACCGAGAAGGCCGTGCCCCTACTTTGTTCAATCTCTGTTACGTATGGTAAGATTTGACTAATTAATTGTGGGTACCCATGCTGCTTGACCCACACATAATTACACGTCGTGCATCCTTCAAATTAGGGAGTGCAGATGGAATGCATGTTAATCCTGCTGCTGTAAAACGACTACAGCTATATAATCAACATGAAGGGAACAATCTCATCGTTGATGATATTATGAGAAACATTCATTAATCTAAGGGTACGTGTTTGCGTGCATTCCAGCATGTAAAATAACTTTGGGCACAAATAATTTGATTGGTTCTGATGCACACAAGTGCAAGTGCAAAACTGAACTGGCATTGCAACCCTGCTGGGTTTTCCACAGCACAAAAATAGAGCATTGATTGTACAGCATTTGCAGGCTTTGGCACATATTTAAGTAATCTAAGAAACAACCAAGCTGTGCAGAAGACTTGTGCAACGGAAGTGTCGATAGCTCACTCCCAATCCCGTGGTGTAATGCTCAATTGCAAGCATCATGGAAATAGGATGGACTTTCATTTCAACTGGCTATGAAAGCAAAATGCAGCTTTTGAGCAGCCTGGATTAGGTGTCTTGCCTTTTGCAGAGACGGATACTGTGAATGCAACTGATTCCAGATCTCTGTTGAGCCAACAGTCACTGTCTACAACTACAAAAGCAAGCCAAGGTCTTGTTCAGATATACATTTCCTTTTTAAATGTTGCGTTTTGATTACAAGCAGAAAAAGGCAGTCAGGTCTTTTTACTGGTACTTGTGTCTTTTTTTCATCGTCTTCCGTGTCTTATACCTCACTGCAGGTGACAGTTAAGTAGTTGTAGATAATAACATTAAAGATATGTCTTTGGAGGGAGCAGCCACACAGATGGTTTACTGAAATCAATTCTAGTTTATCAAGGTAAGACAATGAATAAGAGCCAACAAGACACTGAGAGCGCACCGAGGATAGAATGTTAATGGGTCTGACGGTTACGGCTGAGCTTTTATCTGCCTCGACAGTGGGAGGTTTGACCGCCTAATGACCACTGTGCTTAGCAACAATCAACTCAATACACAAACCCCTGGGGTGGCGGTGTGTGGACTTTATACAGATGTGTGTGTGCCTCTGTGTGTCAATTGTAAAACTAAAGAATAAAAGCTATTCTCTAATCTAACAACGTACATGGAAGATGGATGGGCAGGGAAAACATTAGTGATAGCATGAAGGGTATCTCATGAATTTTCAACATGGCAACTCTCTCCCAGTGTCTCTAACCTCATGTATTTGTAAGGGCTCTTTCATCACATATGTCAACTTCACCTACTGATAACCGGCAGAGTATATGCACCCTTCTTTGTGAATCAGATTGTCGTGTGTCAGCTGGCTGACATGTGTGGTGAAAGATGCTGAGCGTTAGTTATATATGTCCATTTCAGAAAAAAGGGAGTTTTCATTAGCCCTAAATAGCCTTAACCATAATTAATTAATTAATTCATTTTACGTTTATATAATCTGTTCAATATTTAATATTTAATATTAATATTCCATGTCATATATTTATGTATATATATATTTGTATATATAATATCTTGTCAAATTCAACATGTATATTTTCTATTTCAACATGTATATTTTCTATTTCAACATGTATATTTTCTATTTCAACATGTATATTTTCTATTTCAACATGTATATTTTCTATTTTATTTTATTTTCTTTCTATTCTTGTTTATTTTTTGTTTTATTGTAAAATGCCTTGTCTTTTATGCTGCTGCAACAAAAACAATTTCCCAAATTGGGATCAATAAAGTACCATCTTATCTTATCTTATAAGACTTTCTATAGAAAACCATGGTGACAGTGATGGCAGGTGTATGTTACTGACACCAGCATAGTAGACACAGTAGATATTCCTGGTTTAAAGAGAGAGATGACAACGATAAGATGAAAATAAACGTGGCTGCGTTTCCATTTGATTCACATGTTACCTTAATGAATTCTGGGAGTCATCGGAGGACAGCTCTCAGGGAAGCATGAATGAGTTCAACAATGAGCGTCTGCAAAACATCCTCATTCATTATACTAACAACTGGCATTCCGAGATAGTGGAACAACATCATCTCCCAACTGGGGAAGTGCATCGCAGTGGTAAACCTTCCTACTTGAGTTTTGAGCATGAGTTGATGAACTGTGACAGCAGCAAAAACAGCGTGAACTAACTCTAACCTGAATGGGCTGCTTTTTGGGAAGCTGGTTATTTGGAGTCAAGGTCATGACTGTGCAATATCTACGTGTGTGCTGCATCCAAACTTGCAACAAATCATGCCACTGCGAACGAGAAACATGGAGAATAAGATACATGGTCTCCATTGTGTCTGCAGAACACAACAATAATATGGAAAATGAATAAAACACACAGTAGGAACATTGGGTAAATGAATATTCATAACCTGGATCGTTCTAACAAGCGCAATGAGACTTAAATGTCTTCACCATCTACAGCAGTGCATTCAGTTCTTCTTGTATGCTAACTGCATTTGCCTGATTGCTTTTTCTGTTTATGAATGGTTTGTTTGGAGAAAGGCCTTGGCATGGGGTATAAGGCATCACTTAATCCTCAGGCAATAAGAAAGAAAGGATAAGAAACAATGTGAAGGCATGGCAGAATAGGCATGCAATGATGCTCCTCAATGGTGATCATTGCGGCATTCTTTGGCACAGCATGCTGAATGGATTTTCAGGTTATACTGTATGCCTCAGTTACTGCCAAAAGCCAAGCAACTGAATTGAAAGAATGTGTCATTTAAATGTGACCTTTATTCAATATGCATGCTATTCTGGGCAGAGTGTTTTGTTGTTTCTTAGGAGGGTTTATTTAAGGACAGAACAACATAAACGATTGTGACTTTCCTCTTTGTTGTTTAATTATAACCACTGAATTTCATGCTTTGGTTAACTATCCATTTAAGCAAGGCAAGCAACCAAATTAAGGAAAGAACACTCATAGTCATGTTCTCTCAGCTGGAATAAAATAAAGCGTACTAATTTTACCAACCATGTGAGGGGTAAGGTTGTCTTCAGAGTGATCAATCACATGCCAACAATGCATGTTGTATCCCCTACATGTTACTATTTCACCACTGACGCATTCACTTTTTGATGTTATTGCTTTTATTCATTGAACGTTTAACCACTTTCTACTTTTCAATAATTTAGCAATACTATACTACTCAGGGTTCTTACGGTCATTAAAAACCTGGAAAAGTCATGGAAATTCAAAATACTAATTCCAGGCCCTGGAAAAGTTATGGAAAACAATATTTTTCCCAAAGTTTTGGAAAAGTCATGGAAATGTGACTAAAATTGCATCAAATATAATTTATATTTTAGCTAATCGCCGAAATAGTAATACTATAATGATAATAAATACTGTATCGTATAGTAATGAAACGTAAAATGGCATTTAACTGTTGAGGTATTTTGCTGGTGAGAGATTTTAGTTGCTTTAGCCTGTAGAAGCTAGTAAGCCTATTGTTTGATTTGTTTTAGATAGGGACAACATGTTTCAGACCTTATTTTCCTGTTCCATGTTAAAATAAACCATTTTCAGTGGTACCGCTGAGACAGAGTAATGTTTTTGGTCATGGAAAATTAGGTATAGGTCATGGAGAAGCATTGGTGAAAAAGTGTATGAACCCTGACTACTAATAATATAAGTTTTAAACCATTAATACAAACAGCTTTTGGGTTGCCAGGTTGTGTTGCTGAATTATTGTCCAAAATGAAACTTGTGGTATATTTTAAGATTTATTCAGAAGGACTGCTTTTAACCTACCTTCTTTTAACAAGCGTAGAATTTAAAATAAAAAAAAAAAATGTAATAAAAAACATTAACATTTACTCCTGCAGTTATCATGAATGTTTTGCAAAAGTCCTTTATTAACAAATTAGTAACATTTATAACTGCATTACAACCAAACAGACATGAAAACACCAGTCATAGATAGCTTTTTAAGCTTTATATAATTTCTTCCATCAAGTATTTTTTTGTTATGTATCAACGCAGTTCAGTGGATTCCTGCAACACATCCACAGCTGAATTGTGGCAGATGCATTTACAAATGTTTAGTCTATCTTTCATCATTTGGAACATCGTTGTTTAGTTTAGAAGCAGTTCCAAAGCTACCCGTATTCAGATAGGCTGCCTCCAGCTGTATCTGCCTCCTCTGCCCTTGACGTCCATGTTCTGCATATCTAATCCTCCACTCACCCCCTCACTTTGCCTTCGCTCAACACTTGCCTCTACTCTTGCTGTCAAGAGCGCCTCTGCTTGTGAATTGTACAGGTTCACAGATCAAAGCGGAGAATCCCAATGGAGAGAAAGACAGAGAGGAAATGAAAGCAAAGATAAAGAGAGTGAAATCCCCTCCAGTCTCCATATTTAGATGTTTGTCCTCACTTCATGTACTGTATGTGTTTTACTGCAACCTTAGTTTGTTCTACGCATGCTGAGGTTTTGCACCCTGCAGCCTTGTTGGACTGCTTCACTAACCTGGCACTTACTTAGTCATGAGTTCCACAAACATGTACCCAGACTACCCACTTCCCACTGCAACAATTACTAACATAGCAAAATATAAAGCGTACTTATTAAAACTGACTCTCTGAGAGAAAACTGTTACTTCATGTCAACATTTTGGCAATTAAATAAAATCTGAGAACAAAATAGCGTTCAGTAAATTACTTTTCTTGTCAAATAGAAAAACCTTAGATCCTTATGTGATTTTTATTCAAGTTAATCATTTTTCCAATGCCTTTCTTCAAGGTTATCAGTTATGTGCAGATTCCTGCATCACCATAGGGCTGTTTCACCAGTGTGTATAGTAAATCAAAAAGATGCTATCAGTTCCTACTGTAACACATGCTTTCAAAAGGCAACTGTCAGGTCGTATTATGATGGCGGAATTATCCTGAAATATACTGTTAAATCATGAATTAAACATTGCACATTTTAAAACAGACTTAATGTAATTTTAGAACAGCTTTATGAAAATGTATGCAAATATAAAAATGACAAAAACGTACTTAATAAATGAGTATATATGTTTTGAAAAAGGATGGATGTTATGTGTCAATGAAAGGGGTACACCGTACTAAATGTGATCTGAAAAGCCTGTAGATACTCAATAAATACACACATCCTCACTGCGGCATTTACCTCATTACGATGTCGGTTCCATGTCTGTATCCGTTTGACTGGAGCTGCACAGCAGATGGTCTTGAGGAATGGGGAGGGAACAGTTGGTCTTAATTAACCTTTCTGTTCTTTAGTGTCATTAATGTCAATCGGGTGCTATCACCAGAGATGAGCTTGGGCTGAAGAGAACGGGTCAGGGTGCAAATGGAGAGATGAGCAGTAAGAGGAGATTGCAAGTGTCAGAGAAGTAGACAAGTGAACAGTGATACAGAGAGGAGAGGGTGGAAGGTCAGAGCAGAGGGAGAAGAATGTATTTGGGAAAGGGGAAAATATCCATTGACCTTGCTGTGTGAATGACAGATAGAAAGAGGGAGTTTGTGGTTGGTACATGTACGATGTTTGTTTCCACTATAACATTCATGCTGCTGCCCCGTGGCAACCATTAGCAGGGCTCCATGAAAAACAAACCTTTGACCTGAGCAAAAGTTGTTGTTATGTTACGTAACAGAACAGAGAATACAGATTAGGAGAAACAACTGTGTCAGAATCTTCTGAAATGCCATGGTCTTGTTCTCTCTTATATCACTATAAAGTAGGGCACACGATGTTAATGACCTTTCTCAAAAAGGGAGATTGAAATGTTTGTCAGCTTCTTGTAATCAAATCCTAGGGCAAAAACATAGATTAGAATGTCCACATCACAGGTATTGCATCAAAGAAATCACAGCTTTCATAAAGTATATTTAAAAAATGAAGCTTAACATAAAAAAAACGATATGTATATATATATACACAGTTCTATTCACATTAGTCAATATATTTCCAATCAAAACTGATTTTGAGTATTATCTGTATCAGAAAACCGTAATGTGTTGTAGTAGGTTCAACTTTAATATGCAAGATGTGTTACACTCCATTGAGGAAATATTGTTTTTCTTTCAACATAGCAGGGTTTTTATATTTAACTTTCAAAGAAAGACAACACTGCAAAACAACACAATTACAATTAGCATCTCCCGAGGCAAACATCACATGTTAATACTTATAATTAGATACATCTAATCTGTTAGGACAACTCTTCCATACTGTATATCCACTGATGTGCAGTACAAATCAATTCAGAAAAAAAATCCTTTCTGGCATGGTTTGCGAAACTCCTGGTGTGTGTACATTTGAGTTTGAATGTGCTTTGAAGAGTGGAAAGATGTATCAAGGTATTGAAGAAGAACATTTTTCAAACCACTTAGCCCGTCTAAATCCAACTATTATAGAGAATGTGTAACCTTCAAGTTGATTCTGAGCGTAAACCTGCTATTGATGCAAAGGCTGATAGTAACTCTGCGCCTCATCTGTTCTCAGAAGGAAAAGACTGCTCAACAAACAGTGGTACTGGCTTGTAATATTCATACTCCTTTTTTTCTCTGTTTTCTTTCGTCTTTATTTGACTGTTTATGGTTTGCTTTGGCTTAAAACAAAGCTTAGACCTAAGTGCAAAAGTCAAAATGTTGATTTGTGTAATCAAAGGCCATGACTCAATAGGTTTTGTAGAATGAGGAATTGATCCTATAAATAATCAAATACATACAATAAATCAAAACCCTAGATAGTATGCTTATGTATAGATATGTATGATATGGCAGTACATATCCAATCGCACAAATGCCACCCAAGGCATAGTGCCATTGGATTTAGTTGACGAAACCATTCCAATTTATGGTTCTGGTAGATATGAATAGACATGCTGCCTCAAGTGTTCTCTCACTGTTCTAATAGTGAGAGATTGATCTGCAAGACATGCTGAACAATTAATTCTTGAATTGATTTTCTGCTTGGGATTAGTGTAGCTGCAGTCTTTAAAAAAGATCTGTGGTGCCTCAGGCCCAGAGCAAATTTTGCTGGCTGATAAGTCGAACAGAAAGAACATGAAGGTCAGGGAGTGTTGAACAGAGCCAGAGTGACTCAAATGAAGGGCAGACTGAGCATATGTTCAAGAGAGGCAAGCGGGTTCCAAACTGATCCTACAGTTTAGAAACACTGATGGGCATTTTCATTGGCCTTGACTACACATAAGACATGGAGCATGGCACAAGCAAATGTAAATGCTTGCTTGATCTACACAACTAATAATAACCTAACATTTTGATTTATCACTCATTTGACAAGTATATTAGTTGATGCAGGAGCACCTGTGGCAGTGGTGGTGCTTAATCATGTTTTTATGGGCTCATCTGCATAAGAATGGCTGGCAATAATGTTGTTTTCAGTAGGAAGATTCCAGCAATGACTCTTCTGCAGAGATGGCCCTAACATACTGTGAGTGGTTACCATCCTTTTAATATGCTATACATGCATCACATTTCTCGACATTTCTGATCGAGTGTTTTTTATTTGTGTGTCATGGCTCATTGGAGCTCAGGCCATATGGATGTGGAAGCCATTACTCACGTGTAGTGATCAACACACTTTTTTGTTAATGACACATGTCTTACCAAACAAAGAAAGCCTAACAGCGAGCATACTCTCTAAATCCTGTCATATACGAAGATGGATGGTAATGACCAGCCTTTACCTGGCTGTAAAGTATGCAGCTGCATGGACTGCCCTCTCCTTCTGGCAAGTCATTAGGAGTGCATCATCAGGGTCTTCCTTCACACCTGGAAAAGCAGGTGCAGGGCCTCGACCTCATAATGGAGTACAAGGTGAGCTCAAATAGTAGACATCTCCCTGTTTGGGGAATCTAGGGTGCAGTAGTAGTTGTAACACAGAGAGAAAAAGAGGCAGAGTGAGTGAAGCCTTTTTAAGAATAAAAAACATTTTTGCTGTTATTAAATAAGACTTCTCCTCGGTTCAGAATCCATGCCAATTATAGACTGCAGCTTGAATTCCTATCCATGCAGATAGAAAATATTGAGGAAACACATCACATCCAAGCAATCAGGTGATATTTTGCATGCAACGTGTGTTTGCTTCTCATGCAACTATAAATCATTTGTTTAATTATCAGTTTAAGGGAGGCTTGAATTAAATAACTAATTTGCATTATTGAGCATCAGACCACTGCTAGAAAATGTATGTACTTCTTTAGAGAGATAATGACTCAGTGGAAGCAACGGCTCAACAAGACTGTTCACATTTTACTGTACATCATAAAATGAATCAAGGGCATGGATAAAACAGTACAGTCCCATGAGGACTGATCGAGTGTGTGATGAAGACTAGGTTTACGTGAGGAGACATGGTAATGGCTGTTGATGCTCAAGTGTCTTTTTGACATTGGATGTGGCCCTTAAGAACAAAACGCAATACTTATGCAAAGTATTAATCAAGTATCAAAATTCACCATGCCAGTTTCGCTTAAGTGCTTTCTTGGCAGATGAAGCAGTGTGTATGGGAGTGTGTTTCATAGAGAGTGAGAGAGACAGATAATAGTTCTCACCTCATTTTAAAATAGTCATTGCACCAGCCTAAGGAAACCTTGCTCAGGTGGAATTTGTATTGAACGAATACTCCCAATACTGCACTATGCTGACAGGAATATAAAGCGGAGACCCGCGTCCGTAACCTCAAGCCAGCCATTTGCCATGGCATCTGTGAGGGTAATGGGAGAGGACAAGAGGCGGTGCGGATGTGACACTCATTGCATGCACCTCTGGCTATGGCGGGCAAGCCTGAAGAGGTATTTGAAAGTGAACTGATTTAGGCTGCTAGGACTAGCGATCGTCCGTCACACCAGCGGCAAAGTAAATTTGAGAGAAATGAGCCTTTATAGATAGTGTATTGGTCCTGACTGCAGGCAGTCAGCATCCATTTATGCTAATGGTGAGGCACACAGACCAAGGTGCCTGCCTCAGGTCCTGCTTATTTCCCTCTCTACTCCTGTCACTGTTTCTCTGTGTTAAGCGACTCTTAAATGATTCTTTGTACTTTTATGCTCACAATGTACCTGTTTTTTTCTTTCTTCAGTTATATTTAAGCCCTGGCTGCTGTAAGACTTTTAATCACTTCATGCCTTTTTAAAAGGTCATGTTTTCTTTTTTATTCTCTTTTGAACTACTTTGACTCTTTTAAATTCTCCTTAATATTTGATTCATGACGATATTTGACTAAAGCTGATCTAATTCAACAATATTGAAACAAGTCCCCGGGTTAATGTCATAAGTTAATATGTCATTCTCCCCTGCTGTAACTTTGGTCATTGAGACAGAGTTGATAGGCCATTATAAGTGAGTGATGGAGTGATTGCTAATGAGGAGGATAGAGTATGCAGCCAAGCCCTACTTGATGAAGTGTGATAGATAAAGGAAGAAATTGTCCTGCTAATGCGTAATTGAGTTTGAAAAGACATCATCATCTTGAGGTGAGGGACGATTATAGATGACCCCCTATTATTTTATTATTGGGGCAGCTTTTGAGATACGAGAATCTTCAAGATTTCCATGTCACTTGCCTTTAATAGGGGGCTGCAAAGACAGGCCTGCTGAGGTAGTCATTTTACCAGTAATTGAAACATGCACAGGTGTTCATTTTTCTGTATTTCTAAAACTATTACATCCTGAATGGGACAGACGTGTTGATAATGCCATATAGTTAATGAGCTAATGATTGGTGAAGCATATATCTACGTCTCAATGTGTGTCCCTCCCTTTCTCCTCTCTCTCTTAAACCCCTTAGCACCGCAATAAAAAGTGAACAGTTTCAAATATGCAGGCATATTGCTCATATTGGGAGACAGGCACGCACATAAAAATAGGACAGAGCTTAAAGGCAGGATATATATTTCTTGAAATTAGTCGTTCATACACATGCACTAAATATACAATGTTTATATTGCATTAGCAGTTAAATCACAGCAGTGACCTCACCATTTGCTTTCTTCATAAACAGCCACTTAGCTTGATTACCTCCTACTCACTACTCTGCTCCCGCCATCATAGACCTGTCAAAGCCTTCTCCACAATAGCATACTTCTTTGCCAGTGTGACATTGTCTAAAATCCATAGATCACAGTTTTCCAGACCAGACCACCTGGGTGGCAATGAGTCCGGACAGCATCACCTCCCTTTGTGGGCCATGCCACAGTCCACTCAGGTTCCAGAGCAGCGGGAGTTGATCAGTCAATGAGCAAGGCATTAATCTGCTGTGACACACTGACTCTCCCCTTGGAGGACGTCCGGAGCTGGGAAACTGTCCAACAGCAGTGCCCATTGCTGCTAGAGTAATGCAGGGTGTCAGAGAAGCTGGCATGGATGGGGGGACATGGTATGGAGGGAAGGGGGGGGGGGGGGGGGGATGCTGAGATGCTGGGATGCTGGATCAGCAGAAGAGAGAAGAGGGATATGGGAGAGAATAAGAGGGATTGGATTTGCCGTAGAGCAGATAAGAACTATAAGTTAGTTTGAAATAAGCTGAGTTAAGCTTTGAAAGAGAGTCATTGGCTGATCCTTTTCCTGTTTTGTGTTCAAATTCTGTGGGAAGTGACTATAGTATCTTTACAGCGATCAGAATGTTGTTATGGCAGTATTTATAGTAAAGGGTTCAAATAGTGTATCAGTGATGGGCAGGTATCAGTATATCCTACAATTACTTCTCTAATTTCACACAGGCAGTTTCGCTAATCGCTATTGGTCCTGTACAATTGGCTTTATAGATAAGCACACAACAACTAAATACTTTTTTGAAGTTGTGATAAGAGATGTTTCATAATGAAATCACATTGAAGTGGGTTCAAGTTGATTTTGTAGTATTTGATGTTAAGATAAAACACAACTTCAAAAACGTTTCATGTTATTTTCATCTGATCAAGTTCTTTGAATGAGTTCTTATAAGACATTGGTTTTGATTTAATATGGAATCTGCACATGAGTCTTTCAACCAGTACATGAGCCAGTTTAATATGCAGGTCCCTACAGGCCATCATCACAGTATGGCATCTTTATGACAATAATTATTACACCATATGCAACAAAGGATCCTCGACGCAGCAGTCTGATTTAGCTGAGATATCAAAGAGCTTGACTGAAGGCACTGATTGCACTGAGAACTGATGTATACCATTCAAGACTCAATGAAAGCAACTATAGAAGAAATGTTAATTCATGCTTACAATCTTGTATCTTAAATATTCTACATCAAAGCGGTTTCACTTAAAATGTCACACTCTCCCCCACCTCTCCCCTCTCTCCCCTCTCTTCCTTCTCTCCCCTCTCTCCCCTCTATTTCACCTCTCGAACCCTGCCCCAACTGGACCGGAACTTTAACAACCCCACACACACACAAACACAAAAAGAAATCCATGCACCAGTCACTTTTACGCTGCTATGGACATTTTTACACTCCCATTTGCACTATGTACATCATCTGTTTTACATATATCCTGCTTACTTGAAGTAAACGGTTATTTTGTGTTTTTTTGTAAATATTGAGTGTTCTTGCATTTTAATGTGTGTTTTTTTTATACCTCGGGTCTGTGGGATACAGTATTTCGATCTTTCTGTGTGTACAAACATATTTTGAGATTGACAATAAAGTTGACTTCGACTTGACTATTACAATGACTCAAAGACTGACTGAAATAAATTGTAAATGCAAAAGTGTATGAAGTAAATGTGATATTTAACAATGACTACATTTAACTGCATTGATGAAATAGGATGTGCTTTTTTTTTCATCTTCATTTAGCATTTTCGAAATATTAACTTTTTTAATAATCACCTTGGTAAATTGGACTGACTAAATACAGAGAATATTCTTGTGTCCGATAAGCAGTGACTCACCACACTTCTGATCAAAGCATACAATATGCATGCATACATAGGCAAAAAGATACACCCACATAAAGGAATTCAGGGAATTCATTTGTGAGTAAAATATAATTCTTATGAATAAGAATTCACATAACATAAAATAGCTCACCCAATACTTGGTTAAGACTCATATGTGTGCAGTATATGCAAATGTGTTTATGAACAGGTAAAACTCAGGCCAAAGTCAGTTGGTGTAAGTAATGAAATGCTGTACTAAGTGGTGGTATGATTCAAATAGTTATTTTCTCTGGAGCCACTTCTTCCACCACCGCCTATTTAGTCCCTAAGGAATGGTGAGCATAAACATCAAAGCAGAAATTACATTAATCTACCACTCAGATGTTGAACTTTGTTCGAGCAAGTTTCTTTCATATGAAAATACAGAAGGGGTTTCAATGCTTCTCTGCATGCTAATCGTTCCAGCCTCCAGTTTACATAATCAGCGTCCTGTACTGGTGCAGTGACACCAGGGAGAGTAATGGACCAATGCATATGGCATACAGGGGATCAGGTGCAGTAAAGTCATGGTTGCTGCGCTCCCCCAGGGTTTAGAAGACAAAGGCTGAAGACCCGCCCCATACATGTCAGAGGGAGCACCTGCTGCCATGAATAACAGAGATAACAGATCCCGGACACATGCCCACCTGCTGGGAGGGCACACACAGGCCACGGTGCTTCACAGAGGAGCGACGACATTCAGGGAAATATAGAACACATACATGGTGGTTAATTATCACAACATACTGCAGCACACGAAGTACGGCTTGTATGGTTCTGGGAATGCTTTTAAGTAGAAGAAACCTAAGAATTTCGTACACTTACCGAAAATGCAGTCACTCAGTACCATTACGGTCAAGTACAATAACAATTTGGAACATGTTACTTGTATCAAGGTATAGGGTTACCAGAAAGAACACTGCTAATTAGAGTTTGTTAAATTAATTGTGTATGTTATTGAACTCATTAATATTGCCTGGATCTGAACCTTTTGGGAGGAGAACTGTCGGAGATTTCTTTTCAGGTAATCCAGCGATTTTAGAGCACCTGCTGAAAATGAGAATGCCTATCTGATAGTCAAGTTACCAAGGGAGAATTGAAGAAAATACATTTAAATAACTCTAAGATAAGGAAGTAAAACTACATAAATCCAATTATAACTTTAGTTTGGTTCCACCTAAATGAAAGAAATTCACAATCTGCTAAAACGTATTTCTCTAAGGAGTGTCACATTCCCTGTTAGGTAAAATTGTCGCCTAATAGCTGAGTGTTATCACCTGAAAATATACCTTAAATGGAAAACATATAAACATCAGATTACATTACCTATGTTATGTAAAGAGAGATTATAAGACAACGGTAGGATAATAATAACTAAGTAAAATCTAGTACCTCAAAACACAATCATGGTAACAAGGAATATTGCTGCAAATTATGGGATTTATTAATAATGATATGCGTCATAATAATGCATAATAATGCAGTCAGAAGATCAACACAAAAATATTGACATTATGTTTTTTACTGCATTACACTTATTTTTCTGCCACAGAGTAACTTGCTCTTGTATTTAAATATAATGTTCCCAAACTTATTTTACCTTTTACTTTCAGAGGGAAATGTGCTAGCATTGTGTTGGTGACCAGTATTTTGCAGATTAAAATGAATGTTCATGTTCATAGTTCTCAGTTTTTTATCTAAACTAAGTTCAAAGTCCCGAGATATGAATAGTTCATTTTCATTTCCTCTGAAAACCAACAATGACCAAAAGAGTAAAGTAACACAAGGGACAATTTGGGTTCCTTTGTTCAATCCTGGCAAAGTGCTTAAGTACAACTTGACAGCACCATACTACTATTTTTGATATACTTCATCATGCTATGCTTTGCCTGCCAATGTTTATATACTTGGCAGAGAAGATGATAATTTACACTAGGGCCACTACAAAACTCCCAACACTCGCAGAACACCCAGATTCACATCATTAATTATTTGTTTCAAGCTAAAAATAGCAACACACCCTTTTATGTAATCTTACAGTATATGACAGAATTGCCACTGTAAATGAGGGTTATGCGTGACTTTTTATTGATTAAAGGATGAGACCACTCTTGACAGTCAACCAATGACATGAACAGCAATTTAGAAGCAACAATTGGTATATGTGCTCTACACAACCTAACTTAACCATCCCTTACTCAGGCAACAGTAGCCCTGCACTGGAATTGTAATGTTGACCTTGTAACATTTGTGACTAGAAAAGTGAAAACCATGGTGCTGGCCAAATGAAATCTGAATGTTTTCGAAAGAAGAGACAACAATGCAGTAAGAAAAGTGTACACAACACTAAAGTGTATGAGGTACATGAAAAAAGAGAAATACACATTGTCATGATTTGTTCAAGAAACATCAGCTGACCCATACTACTCTGCACCTGCTGTAACATGTTTTGCTTGCAGCGATTTTACCTTACTTGGTATGTTATTACATGTTTCATCGAGAGAAAAACATGTGCTGAGTTGTACAGCCCTTTGGCCCTGACCTTGACAACCTCCACATGTGGACGGTGCCATCTGATCCATTCCTTCTATAAAGACAAACCTCCATCAGGCTTTCCAGCTGTGCTCATTAACGTGTGAGTAATTGGTTAAAAATGGGAAGGAAAATAAAACGTGTTGATCAGAAAAAACTCCAGCCTGTCTGCCCTATTAAAACACAAGTCAATTCACCAGCTGGCTCCAGCACAGGAACACGTTGTTTGCTTTTATATCCAGCCAGCACAATTGTTGGGTAGGTTTATGGTTGTAAAATGTTCATTTGAGGATAAAGTGTTTACCCATCTCTAAAGCCCAGAGTCTAAGTCATATCAAATGACACAAACATGTGAAACACCTGTAACACCCACTGCTGTTAGCATATTTCAGCTTGATTATGCAAATACAAATTCCGAATGGTAACATTTCCAACACAATTTCACGAGCATATTTAAAAGCTCGCTGCTGTTTTATCTGTTATTTATCAATGCAGCGATCCACAACCCTGTGCACTCGACTCAGAATAAAAGGACTGCATGGGTGGTTGGCACTTCATATTGAGTACAAACTTTGCAAATGAAGCCTGATGGTGAAGACAGATAGGGGTGCAGAGGGCAATAGGGGCACCATAAATCAACATCTATCTGAGCTGCCACAAGTAGTTTGGACTGATGTCTCCTCAGCATCCCAAAGGCACTGGATGGGGACCTCATAGCGCTTCTCCAGCTCCATGACAGTGGGCATGATTGCATGTTTCATAACAACATTTCTTTCATTTCTCTTCGTCAAGTTGTTCTTTCTTATTTTTTTTTAGAGGTTGCCTTGCATTCAACTGAGTTTTCTGGCCTTTATATTGGCAGTACAAAACAAAGTATATTAATGTTTTTACTGATTTGAACTACTTTGTATGAAATGCCTTTAGTAAAAATACCAAACACTCTTATTTTTTATTCATTTGTACCCTTGCATGACAAGACAGTCTGTTTTCCAAATATGATCTAAAAGCAAAAGAGAAGATTTACCAAATTGGTGTTTATTTTGGTTAAACCTGAGGCAGTGACTATGTTTCACACAGCAAGATTAGTGGTTTAGTTAACATATTTTGTCTCAAAGGGGAGTACTCCACCAAAAACATGTTTATCTACCACTTACCATGCTTGGTTCTTAAGAGACAAAAACGTTTTAACTTTTCAAACTACTCCTACAGCATGAATAACTTCTCTGCTCTGTTTTTTGTTTATGCTTCTGTTAAAGCCTGCGTCACACTGTCCCGAAATTGACACCAGATGGACACATGATAAAGGAAATGTTCAAATTCGGCTCTGATCTTAACAACATCGGGCCATTCGTGAGGGCATCTTAAGCCATCATATGACCGCCGGTGGAGTTTCTCAGGCTCCGGCAGCAACTTCGTGAGCGGTGGCAAAATCTTTGGCATGCCAAAAAATTGCCAAAAGACCTTGCGAAGGTTCATTTTCGTGTTGAATTTGTGTGTCCCTTTTGCCCATCGTAAGGCCATCGTGAGGGCATCTTGTCAAATCGTGTCATCTTCGTCATCGGTGCCATCGGGCATTTTTCGCCTCACGAAGACAATACGAAGGAAACAAGAAGCTGCCCGATTGTCTTAGGAAGGCAACACGACAGTTGAAGCCCTCGCAATGCCGTCGTGTAGCCATCGTATTATAGTACAATTTGTGTTCTGTGAAACTGAAAAGGATATTACATTGTTTTTGTTACTTTCGTTGCAGTTGTATGTCTTAAATGCAATTTAGGTTAACTTCCTGTTTTATTTAGATGCTTTTATTTTGAAGGCGAGTTTACGCTGTTGACAGGAAGTTGTTGTTGCTATGGAAACAACATGACGGAGTGTGTGGTTCGGGTGCCATCGTGTGGCCTTCTGTAGGCATCGTACTTGCTTCGGCTGTTGCTTGGCTGTTGACCAAGTTTGGGGCCATCTTCGTGCGAAATTCACAATTCCATATTCGTGTGTCCATCTGGTGTCAATTTCGGGACAGTGTGACGCCAGCCTAAACCAACGTGATGTCTAACAACTGATTTACCAAAACATAAATATTGTTTAGGGAAATGTAATGTAGTGCAGATTATATTATCTATAGAACGCTAAGGAAATGTATTCATAATGTATCTGGCAGATCGCAAATATGTTAAATACCAAACATACCAGATTTTGGTTTCCTACTAAATGTTTAAATTGCAATGAAAAATGTCAGACACTGAATGCATTTGGTTTAGGTTAGAAAAAAAGCATGATCTGGTAAATAGCAAAAAGTCTCAGTGATTAATAACCGAAATACAAAATATGACCCATACCTTGAACAAAGTATGTGTATGTGTCATTATTTGGATAAAATATGTTGTACTCTATGAACTCAATTCCTAGGAAATGTTGTTGCTTTTAACAAGTGTTTTTCCATTTTTCCTCATAGACATAGCTTTCAATTATTGAGAAATGTTTTACTATTTGAAGAAAAAAAAACATTACTCTTAGTTTTGTTTTCGATTTGCACCAAACCTGGAACATAGCCAGAGGTGTGGGTTTGTTACAAATGGTTTGTGGTCTTGGCTGCCCTTAGTGAATAACAGATGTTGCCTAACACAAAACCACAGCTTATTGACTCATTCTCCAAACAATACAAAGCATGCTGTGTTTTTTAAGGAGAATCTATTAAGTGCACCTGCTGAGGCATCTCTAAAACAACCCTTTTTCTGTGTGGTGGTCCAACAAATGTGCCTCAGATATGATGTTGCTGGTGAAGCACATTGTGACACCAGAGGCTGCCTTCACAGTTGCCACCTGTTTCATTAACACAACACATATGCACAGTTGTTGGGCCATGAAACACAAAAATATCACCCCAATGATTATTCAAAGGAAAGTCTTGTCATCTTGCGTTATTTCTTTCCACATTTTAAGGAAACGTACATTTCTTCTTTCATTTGAACACGTTATGTTTTGCAGTTATGCTAGTTTACCCACACTGAAGGCTTTGAGCAGGCATTTTTTATAATTAGAAACTTGTGTTAAAATAAACAAACCTGATATTCTTACTCTCTCCTTGGGACTCAGAAAAGGTGTCTGTCATGCTTCAAGCTACAAGAGTATTTCCTTATCCGAGGTCTGCAGAGGTCTGTATCATAAGGTATCATAAGGTTTCTCTTACATTATAGTACAGCCCTCGCCTTACTGACTCTGATCACTTCCAAAATATTTAACTTTTGCCTAACGGGAGAGGTTTTTGGAAGAAAGTTGGGGGTTAAGTATGTCCAAACTCTGCATTGCTGCTTCTCAACAGCCCATTAGCTAACTCCCTAACCAACACTTTATAATACACTTGGGTTCAAGGTTTCATTTTGAGAAGAGGCGGACCACCATCAATATTTAAAGAAGCTCATATTTCAAAGACCTGTTTTGCAAATTCACATTATGTTGAATATATCAAACACATTGACATTTTTGCTTACATGGCACTAAACTTGTAATATCGTCTTTTCTCTTTTTAATACATATTTTCTTCAAATTAGAGTTTGTCAGAATGATGATTGATTACATTTCAGTTTTTTATTTTTGTTTGAATCAGGGTAAAAGGTCTGTCAGTTCTCCCTGCCAAGCTCATTTGGGACTTGGATGCAATTTAAACAGAGAGCAGTTGCAGAATGTGCCCAAGCTTTTTGTCATGAGGAAGAAGCAGCAGCAGCCTGTTTAATGTATTTAGGATTATTATGATGTAAATGGTAATTATGATCATCGTAATGATGATTAAATAGTGAATGCCTCCGAGGTGAAAACAAAAATTACTGAGAAAATAAGCTGTAAATGGATTGGCTTTTAAATGATCAACTGCTGTCTATAGCAAGAGTTAATATGCTGAAGAGCTATTAGCTTTGTTTTACCGATGCAAGACTCCACCTGTTTCAAAGGAAGGTTTCGTCCCCGCTACCTTACTCACATTCCTATTCCTGTTGCAATGTTTGTTTCCATTTTCTTTTAGATAACAAATAGCTGTTTCACGCATTCTTAGTGAATTATTGTTTCACATATTCAGCTGGTGACCTTAAAAGCATGTTGACAGTCATTGAGTCTGACTGCTGATGGGCCGTCTATACCCAGAACTGTCTTATGTATGAGTCAACTTTTGAAAGATACATTGTACTTGTACTTTAACACCAAGAGGACCAGCCATGAAGTGATGACTGGGTTAAATGTAATTTATTAAGGTATGCAGAGGCTTTCTCTTCTTGACTTTGAGACAGGGCATTTGAGATATTAACAAACAAGCACAGAGAATGATTCAACAGTTTTTTGTATCCTCTATTGGTGAAATTGTGATAGTTAGGATTGGAACAAACTCTATTTCATGTGCCAAAGGTATTCAAAAACTTCACAGCGGAGGAAGTTTCTGAAATATACATAAAAAAACTGTACTTACTTACTGTTAAAAATCTAACTTCCATTCAGTTTTTTTTCAGATTTATTTGTATTTCTTGAGAATCTAAAGCGCATAGAAACAGTCATTTAGGGCAGTTTAAGATATGCATCTACACATTGTCTGACGTCAAGTTATCAGTATACAGGATATACCATTGTACAATATCCTAATGTTGACACACATGAACACTCAAGAAAAACAGAAATGTGATTGAGGTTTCTCTCGAGAACATATAGTGTGCTGTATACTATTTCTGTCTGTTTCTATAGTGCGACTTGCGTGTGTGCTGCAGGCGTCAATTGACGTCAATCAAATGATGCAATGCTATGTGACGGGAATGATGTGTGCTGCACATTTGACCCTAAGCTAAGCAATTACATGTAGACTTAGACTCAGGCCTCTCTCTTAATGGTAAATGTGTTTAATTGATATTATTAACCCCCATATAAAAACATCATATCATATCACAATGGGGATACAGACCAAGCACTCACATTGTATGTGGAAACAAGGGCTCAATATCGTCCTGGTTCATTTACAGTATGTATCAATAAGTACATATTTTTGAGAATAATTGTATTTCTGTTAAGGCAGCAACTGATGGAAATTGTAATTTTACTCACCATCAGATTATATTTTACTGAGTGCTGAAGCTCATGATTTTGACATTGGTTTTATTGCAATGAATTATGCATAAATCAGATGAAATATGGGCAGTGCAAATAGACTCATTATAAACTATTGGAGTTGTGTTAAAGAACTGTTCGTGCAATGTAGAGTGTACTTAGATGATTGAGAGAGAAACTGTATTAACTATAAGCACTGAGCTGCCATCGAGTATTTGTTCCTTTGTTTATAGTCACAGAAAGGGATAGGCTAAAATACAACTCACCCTATGTTAGTCTTCTCCAGCGTATCTTTAAGCAATGATGCTTACTGATCACTGACTGAAGTGCTCTGACTTTCAAAGCATTACATCCCTGTCTTTGATAATTACTCTCCTGTTAAGTGGGGTATGGATCACAGGCACGGCTTGAATTGTATAGGGTATATCCTTGGCTTTTTATTACAATTTACGTGGGAAACTAAGCTTCATTTCTGCTACACAGCCTCACAGGATATAGTGTGGGTGGCACAGTAGAATATGCAATAATTTGGGAATTACACTAAGTGGCACAGGCAGCAGCAGAAACACTGCTGAAGCTGACCAGCAGGACATTAACCCACCGGTTATATTGTTTATGTTACGCCAGGAACACTTCTAGCAAGAAACATAGACTAACCCACCAGTCACAAGGCTACCAGGGACTTTTACAGGATGACTGCCCATTGTTCCAAAATAGTTGTAAAAAAAACCATTTGTTTGACAATCTGTTGGCCTGGAAACAAACACCCATTTTTCCAAAAGCCCTTTGCTCCCAACAGACTCTGCTTCTATCCTGAAGGCATTAGACAGAATGTGTTGTGTTTGTTTGTCAAATTGGTTAGGTTTAGACTTCAGGAGTACGATTGGGAATATCATAGTATAAGCCAATTAGATACACAGTGGGGTGGGTCATGTCTTTGCTCAGCATTAAGAGCACAACTTTTTGTTTGGAGAAATGGGCTTTTGGAGCCTTGTGCCTTCTGACTGAATGGTATGTGTGTTCAACTATTAGGGTATAAGAACAACTTTTACAAACAAGTTTGGATTTGTGGGCTATTGCTTTGTTTTATATATGTTGTAGTCTTTTAATTGTTGTTTGCTTATATATTGTTAGCATACATAGAAATACACCTTGGTTATCGCCAGCTTCGGTAATTTAACTGATTACTCAGCCCTGAAAGAAGCAAATTATAGGAAGAGAAATATTTGGGAGAGTCATAAGAAATTTAACTAAAACTTATATTTTGTAAATGATAGTGGAATCATAGTTTCTATCTAAAGTGGGACATAAAATAAGATATACTTTATTATTTATAAAGAAATGCGGAATCACAATTTGAGTATGCATTATATGTGTATCTGAAACCACCTGATGCTTATTACTAAACATCAACTTGTCTCTTCATGATGGTGTCACAGTGAAATTATTGCAATTAATCCGTCCCTCAGTTTATTAATAAACACATCTGTTAGGATGCCACGTACTGTCTAGCACCATGCCCTACAGCCTCCCTTCTGTCCCTTCCTTTCCTGTCACTTTTCCTATCCATCCCTCACATTCTCTGTCGTTTCCTCAGGCATTGAACTCATCACAACACAGGTGTGCCTGCGTTACAGCTGGTGCGTTGAGTTCCTTGCAGTTTGGGCATAGTGTAAAAGATGTATCTATTGTCCTCTAGCAGGTTCGTTAATGTGTTTGATGCATTTTAATTTGAGGGGCTTCACTTATGAGCTCCATTGACTTAATGTCAGCTAACTCTTAATATGTGTCACCAATGGCCTATGTAGCTCTCTTTTTTCTCAACAAAATATTTGAGCTGTGCATTTTGTAATTGGATTACCCTCTTCTTTCACCATCTCCCTTCCTATATTAATAACAATCCCATTTGTTTTACTTGCACACATTGCAAAGCATGTGCCTTTTTTTTTTAATGAGGGAAAATGTTCTTAGGTTCTGGTCAATTTCATTTTGAATTACACAAAAAACAAACAAGGAAATATGCATTGCATACCTTATTCATTAATAAGAGCTGATATTATTCGCACATTCTCTTCTTGTGCAAATGGACATAAAAACAGTCCTCTCTCTTGGAATTGTTTTAATTGCCAAAGAAAATATTGAAGTTGTTTAACCCAGGAGGAAGTGCAGGCAGAGCCAATGGGATCATGGGGGTTTGACAGTAAGGTGTAGGAAGAAGATGGCAGCAGGCAATGGACCTTGTGGCGCTAAAGCAAGCTAACAAAGGCATCACAGTTATCACACTGATGTTCTGATTTTGAATGTAATGCTGCAAGATCTTTCAACATCTTTTAACTATAAAGACTTAAAAACAACAATGTGTTGTGTTTACTTATTCACAGCATAGTTTTAACCTTTTTTAATGACGTGACAATTTAAATGATGTTCTATTTATTTACCCAACCAGGATTTATACATCAGTTCAGTCATGGTAGTACAACATACAGAGTTGAGTTGTGAGGCTTTGTGGATTGTGTTCTGTGTGAGTGCTTATTTGATTTGCACTTTTTCATGATCATGCTCTAATTATTTCCACATAAGTTTCAAATCATTATAAATGCAGCTAATTACATGCCAAGTACTGTGTACAATCAAACCTGCAATTATGAGGTGTTATCTGTGTTCTGAAAAATGTCTCACCTTATGAACCAGCTGTTCAAAGCTGGTTCCCTGGCTGAAAGCAGAAATCGAGCCCAGCTAATGTGAAGTGGATAGAAGCCTGTAATTGTGAGCCACGTTCCAGCTGGCATCTTGCCCTGGAAGAAGACACATCCCCCCGCCCCTGTTTGGGTCCTTAACCAGATCTGCCTGTTTCCCTTCTGCACATAGCTAAACGTTTAACCTATTCAATGACTTTTTCATTAATGGCACCACTCCAGACAGGATCAGTGGCTGTCGCTCATGCCAACGGATAGATAAGAACTTAGGCCTGCCACTCTGCGCTGGCACAAAAGCTCTACGGCACGGACGTCAGGTGGACAAAGGAAAAGGTTTTGTTTTCTATTTGTTTATTCATAGCACAAACCAGCAATTCAAATCGGCTTTCTGCATATGCCCTTGTAAATATCTCAAAATTCTATGCGTTTTCTTATTTCCCAAGAAAGTGACTGCCCATAACTAATTGAAATGCTCAAATGCAATCTTTGTAACAAATACAATTTAAGACTCTCTTTATATTGTTTGTTTTTCCAATATATATATATATATATTTCTTTATAATTTATTTGATTTATTTGTATATTTGAATCCATATTTGAATCTGTCCTTTTTATGTCTCACTTTATTTTTACTTGGTTGATTTTCCTTTGATTATTATTTTGTCTTTTATTTATAGTTATTATTTGTATTTCCATATTTAATAAGAATTGCTGGAGTGAGCCAGAGAAACAATATGTTTGTAATATATCGCTGCCGACCAGTGCATTTTTGCCATTGTGCACTTAGAAAAATAACTTGACATTTTGAAAAGGCTTCAGCTCTAAATCAGTGCCAGTTTATTGTGCTACATTTACCAGCATCTGTGCCAGTTAGTCATGTATTGTTTCTTCAAAATGAGCTTTGATTTGCAGTCCAGTGATTTGATATATGTAAGTATTTTAGATGTGGATAAGGCTGTACAGACAGAATGGGTCATTACTGCAGTGGGTAATGTTTCGTATCTAGAATATGTCTGTTTTGTAATTTACATTTGAAGTCATCCTTTCTTAGTCTATCTTCATGCTCAAGTGAGATGGCATTATAAGACGACATTGGCTTCAACCCAGCTTTCCTCAATTTAGGAACAACAGTGCCTCCTAGGGTAAGATATGGCAGTGCATAATCTTTACCTTCCTCTCTGCCCCCTCCTTCTCCACCTCTTTTCCTTTGTTACTCTTATTTTGGGGCAGAGCCTTCGGGCTTTCTGTGAGAGACATGATTCAGGTTTTTGCGAATGCGTATGGAGGCTTTCAAACCACTGTAGCTGTGCAAAGTTGCACTAAGCAAAGACAGCGTAAGGAATGTTGTTACAGTGTTGGAGGGTAGAGCAGAGAATAAATACTGAAAGAAGCTTTGAGTAAGAATGGAGTATTATGAGACAGAAAGAGAAAAATGGGCATCCAAGGAAGTAAAAGTAGATTTTTTACCAAGAGTTTGTCTGACGAACAAATAAAAGCCAGCATGTCAATCATCTACGGACAATGAAAGTGTTTGACAAAGTGAAAGCACATACTCTAGCAACCAAGCTAAATGGGAATTTCTCCACAGTCTGTATGTTTTTTGCTTTTCTCACCAAAGCAACTTTCTCCAGTTTTCTAATCTACTTGAGTTGGTACCATGTTATCAATAAAGTGTTGGACTTTCCCCTCTCATTTCACCTCTCTTGACAACTTATACTGTAAATATCCTGTTAACATAATTGCTATGGTACTTCAAAAGGAGGTCCTTACAAGAGCAGCAAACCTCAAGTAGATTCTTGATTTGAGTGCCAAATTGGGTGCTTTGAGTGGGTTGTTTTTCCATCTGGAAACTCAAACACTGAACATGTCCATCCCCACCGCCAAATCTTGCAGGTCTGGCTCTTGCCCAGGGATAATTTGTATGGGACTTCGCAGTGCCTCAAGTCTTCCTTTCATTTTTGGACAATATCCCCAGTTGGTGTTAGCGTTTCTACAGTCTTACTGTGGCAGCCTGGTTGTGTGCTATCGTCTCACCTCCAGAATTTGTGAAAAAAATATCTTTGGCCGGACAAAGTTATCTTTTCCATTGCGTTTTGAAACTGTTCACTCAGCGGGGCTTTTGCTTCAAACCTGCGGCGAAGACAGCTTCCCTTACCCAATGTCAACAAGCAGCCTCTTGGGTCACAGCCTGGGCAAGCACTGACACTGGTCACAGCATGTCCATATGACCCTATTTTCCTGTCAAATGGGTCTTGTTTTATGGACCGTGTCAGATTCTGATCTTATTTTGCTGTTGTCCTGAATCACTTTCTTAATGCAACTTTTTTCCAATATATAACAGGCAAAGATGATGTCTTATAGCTCAAAGTTTTGATTCTTAATATGCCTCGGTCGTATGGAGCCTGAATTTTCTTTAGAAGAACTCAAGTATATTGTAAAAATAAATACATTTTGAGCTACAATATTTTAACTTAAACACAATTTTTAAATGTATTCAACAAAAAAAGGCAGAGCCAACATCTCTGATTGATCTCACATCAATTATTTCTGACTAATCCTTAATTAATGGTGTGTTTGACAAGGAAGTGTGTTTGACAAGGAAGAGCAGGTAACATTTTATTATATAATATATCTTAATTGTTGCTCTTTTTTAGTTACTTTTCTAAAGAGTGCCATATAAAGAAATGCCTCATACAAAAAATAGTTGTTATTGGTCAATTAAGCCCACGGACCCGCCGAAGGGGCCGAAACCACAACATCTGCAAGCAACAGTGTCTGAGGGCTTCTTAAGATTTAATAAACTATGAATGTTTCATATCCATGTAATGGGAAGAAACTCAGCTAACTGATGATATGAACAATTTTTAGCAAAGAAAACACAAGACTAACGCTGAGCCTCTGAATTAGCCCTGAGCGAAAAAATGCTAACGCCGTTAGCACAGAACTCACGGTATAAACACCCTTATTACTTATCGTAACTGCAAATCCAACCCATCGATTAGCATCGTGAGATTACACAGATTCTATAGAGTGGCGAAGTCCCTCCCCTTCCGGTGGAGCCCCATGGGACCTTATTTCGGAAAAGTTATGCATTGAAGTCAATGGAGAGAGAAAGATTATCTTTCGATCCCGTTTGAATTGTGCCACGAATTACACATATGATGTTTGTCAATTTAAAAGATAATTTTGAAAGTCAAAAAAAAAAAAAAGTGTCGTAAAACTGTGAAGTAACACATTTGTTTGTGTGAAACGCTAAATGAACTACATCTCTGGTCAACAACACACGTGACGTCACCAAGATGGCCGTCACTACTGTCTTGTCAACACAACGACCCTCACTATCACCACAATGAAACACGTCCTGAAGAATGTCATGCAAAGCTGCCTGCCTGCCTTCCTTTGATTCTCTCTGAACTGCCTGGTCGTTTTAATGTTTAATGTCAACCATTTGTGCAGATAGCATGAAGTAGAGAAGATCGCCGATGCTAACGTTAGCGTTAGCATTTCTCCCCCGGGCTTAAATGGTGTATTATAGAATGATCACACCGGTGACAGTACTATTCAAAGGGTTCACGAAATATGACTACTACTCTTACTGTTTAACATTTTGGGTTACTTAATGTTACTTCATGTTAAGGCTAATAAAAATGACAAGGCTGTAATGCTAACTAACGTGCTAGCTACTAGCTAGGTAGCTAACTTGATCCACACACTCCTCTTTCATCAGACGGGAAGCGAAAGAACGAGCAAGACCCATTGCTGGTATAATAACAACCTGGTACTAACTAAGCACACAGGCATCTTGTTAAAGTTATCTTATCTTAGCCAGCGCCATATAGATAGATTATATCTATATGGCGCTGATCGTATATATACGGTATTATACGTATATCGTAGTGTCTCAATTGTGACATCACTTACGCGACTCTGGGATTTGTAGTCTTTCTAGTTGCGTATTTTTCATAGTCTTATATTTCAACAGTTTTACGACAAACTGTGACTTTTTTTGACATGGAAATGATTTTTTAAGATTGACAAACATCATATGTGTAATTCATGGCACAATTCAAACGGGATCGAAAGATAAGTTTTCTCTCCCCATTGACTTCAATGCATAATTTTTCCGAAATAAGGTCCCATACCCCGGAAGTAAGTGGGAGGGACTTCGCCACTCTATAGGGATCAGTATCATCACTCCATGATCAAAACTCGCGACATGAGAAACAAAAACAGACACGTAGCATTAGGTAGCAAAAACGGCACATTTCTTACCTTAGCTGTTATTCTGATCAAAAGTTATCTTCAATGGCATTAAAACGATAAAAACGCTGCTGAAGGTTAATCCATAGGTTAATCCAATGTGTCTGTGTCACTTTGAAATTATTTCTGATAATCCATCAGCAATAAAGCTAGTTTTCAGTTTTCAGATTTCAGAGCGTAAAATAGGTTTCACTTTGGGCAAACTGCGTGCGCATAGCTCTGACTTCTCAATGGTAACGTGTGTGTGTGTATGTGGAACTTCTCCTTCGATTATATTGGCTCTAACGGTTCAAAAGAGATGTCAATCATCAAAATCGACCAATGGGTTCCAGAGAAACGGCAAATACGCCCAGATCAGCCCAAATGACCCCAGAGGTGTTTTTTTTTGTTGCTAAATCTCTCTAAAAATGTCAAATGTCACTTGTTTTGCATCAATCTTGATACAGGGTACTTATTATATATTGTACTTTGGATTCCTAAAGATTGTAGTCTACTAACCCATCATCCAAGGGTGGTTTTCCCTATAAGTAATGTTATTTTTTGGGGCGGACACTATAATTTACATTTTTTGTTCAATCTGAATTTTCTTTAAAATAAAAACAATTCTATATTGATTCTGACTTTTCTACATCCAACTCACAGGTTTATCATTACTTTGAGAAAAAAGATTATTAATTTATCCCTTTTAGAAGTTAAGTTATTGTCGTGGAAATTTCATTTTCGAGCCTGAGACCTGAAAAACAGGCTTGGGGCTTAACAGGATAAAGGACCAAGCTCAAAACTAGCAAGCTTTTAATCTTTCGTGAATAAAATATTACATAAACCAGTCATACAAAACAATGCACGCAGAGTACAATCACAAAAGGAAATGTCATCATGGCGTAAAGTACTACACACATTGACTGGGAGCGGAAATAAACGTTTAGCCAAGTGTTCAAAATGTTCAATTCTCTGAAATAGATATCTGTTTTTTAAAAGGGAGCTTCACTTAGAGTCATGTAGAAAGATGAGAAGCAAACCACTCAAGGAGAAAATATAACGTTTGCAAGGCAAGGGCTTGAGTCTCTGATGTTTGAAACAGGGCCATATGAGTAAAGCTGCTGGGAGAAGCTGTGCTGACAGGTGTGTTCACTGATGTATCAAACTGTTTTACATGACAAAATGAGATAATGCAGGTGATCAGAAGGGAATAATGAAGGCTGCAAGCAATCAGTCACCAGTGCTTTGTTTGGTCCTTGAAGTGGAACTCGTAGACCTTCATTGATGAATAGCATGTAAAAAGATAAAAGCATTTGTTCATTATGCAAACACATTTCTGTACAAGGCAATGAACCGTAAACAATATCAAGACAGTGAAAAGACCGGTGAATTACTTAACTTTTCGTCATACCTTACTTTAAACTAATATAGTAGGCTAAAGTATATGAGGCCCAATGTAAAGTGCAGATAGAGCTTTTTAAGTGAGGGATATCTGAACTATATATTGAACATTGAACTGAACCCAAAGTAGTATATGTAATAGCATTTTTTGTATATACGTTTACTTCAATTTAAAAAAAACAGAGTAGTAGTACATTACAACAATAATATTAACTTCCAAAAACAGATGTTCTTAAAAAAGAAGAGTGAATCTTAATGGCTTTAAAGAAATTGATGCATGCATTTTCACTGCATGGAAACGATTGTCTATATATAGTAGGAAAAAAAGGGGTATTTCTTAGGTTTTGACTTAACCCTTATGTTGTGTTCGGGTCTCCCGTGACCCATTTCAAGTTAAAATTATACAATAACTCCCCTCTAGTTTTTTTTTATCGGAACAAGGCTTCATGATATCCTCCACAACAGCTATATAAACACTACAAAACAGATTTTTACAATTTTAGCCATGTCTGAAGGTCTAAAAAAAAAGTGTATAATTTGGTGTTCGGGTCTGGGAAGACCCAGCAGAATTGTTTTGGGTGACTCTGGGTCATATTTGGCCCAATCAAGATTCATATTTGACTTTAGACACCCCGCCCCCACCCCCTTCATCCACTGTAACAATAATATTAAGTCTATTATAGTAAGATAACGGGGGGTTACGTATTGTAACCCTAGTTATATAAAACTAGAACCGCCAACAGGTCAATTTTACCCGCAGGTGTTTTTTTGATTGTATGTAACTTTTTTTCAATAAAATATTAAAGTCTCTCAGTCCGTGGCTTTTCCTGAAAGTGTGTTATGTAACACCCTCTGTTGTTAAAAAATGTCAATATGAAAAAATCGGCAAAAAAATTGCCATTTATACCTGTATCCGCCGGCGGGTAATATTTACCTCATAGAAAATGCAACGTAAACATGACGTGTTGCTATAGCAACGCCTTTTGTCTACTGCGGTTCCTGAGAGAGAGAGAGAGAGAGAGAGATATATATAGATATATAGATATATAGATAGAGTCCGCGTCGTCTGTCTGGTAGATAGAGTCCGCGTCGTCACGTCTGGTAGCGATATTTTATACTTCATGCTATCTGCACAAACTATTCTATTGGTATAAGTTTCATCCCTGTGCGATCAAAACTCACTGTTCTGTATGATAAATAAAAGAACATTGTACCTTGAAAATCAATAGCGGGTAAATGTGACCCGTTGGCGGTTTTAGGTATACAGCGACCTCTGGCGGTTCTAGTGATAAGCACAGGCGGAGCCCTCTACTGGACTCTATGGGTACTACTCTCTATCATGCTATGCGTGCATTCACATACTGAGTTACGTAAACGTAGCCGGCCAATCAGGGCGAGCCAACCTGAATGCGCACGCAGGCCCACAGTATATAAGGCGGCTACGCCCTCCGACCGTCATCCTACACCCTCTTCAGCGAGCGGCATAGGAAAGACAGGCCCCCAGGTAGAGGGCTCCACCTGTGCTTATATAACTAGTAGGGCTGTCAGTCGATTAAAATATTTAATCGCATGATTATCCATAGTTAATCGCAAATTAATCGCACATTTTTTATCTGTTCTATATGTACCTTAGAGGGATATTTTTCAAGTTGTTAATACGCTTATCAACATATGAGTGGACAAATATGCTTTATATGTTTGTTTATTATCATTTGAACAATGACAAATATTCTCATGAATATTAAACACAACAACCTCTGAACATTACAAATATTCACCTCAATTCAACCTGGAACCTCTCTCATACAATAATACAATACAAAGTGTGTGTGTGTGTGTGTGTGTGGAGACACTGTGATGGATCGTTGGAGCTATGTGCAGCTCAAGGCATATATGCTCGAACGGGAGCTGCCTGGACGCTGCAATCATGTTGCAATCACTATCCGTGCTGAGTGTGCTGACTTTTCGTACAATGTCCCACTGTCTGGCTACCTGCATAAAGTCAAGTGCTCGGCGCAGTTGTCGGCGAAATGTCGCTCCTCTGTTTTCATTGAAACAGCTCCTTATATCCGTTAGCGTAGCTAGCTAGCACCAGATGCTAACAACAACAACAACAACACGTAAGGTGTGCTGCGCCCTTTACAGTCTATGGCTGCGCCACACATACACACACCCTCCCGGTCCTCCCGATGGCCAGTCCGGGCCTGCCGGTGAGCGTGGAAGTGTGGTCTGCCACAAGCGGGCGGCAGGAGCGGGGCTGTCAGCATCAGCTTGTAGATGGTATTTTAAACTCGATGCGCTCTGAAACTACGGGGCGGCCGAGGACAAAAAATACACAAAATGAGTGGCGTTAATTTTTTTTTGCGTTAGCGCGTTATTAACGCGTTAACTTGACAGCCCTAATAACTAGGGTTACAATATGTAACCCCCCGTTATATATCACACAGGCTCCGCCCTCTATGGGTACAGTGGGTGGAGCCCCGATGTATAAACGCCCTGTCGTCCAACAACATCGACCCATCACACTGCCCCTGACCGGCTTTTGGCTAACATCCACCGCACCCTCACTTCCTCCCATTCGGTTGTAACCGTGGAGAAGTCGGGTCCGCAGCCTGGATAAGGCACACTCACACACGCTTACCTCGTGTAGAGTGTGCATGGACGATAGTGGGGAGAGTCCTCCAGCCCTGTATGGGGCTTACTGCGCACCATGTTTCCCGGGTCCCTAAGGAGCATGGGAAAAGATAAGCGCATTATGTCCAGGGGGGGGTCAGACTCTCACCAGTCATGTGTTGCCCCGGCAAGCACAGACGACGAGAAGGAGCCAGACATGTCCAAGAGATAAACTTTATGAAGGGGCTTGGCGTAGACCAAGACGCCACCGTGCATATATCTTCTACACTCACGCCGCTGAATAAGGCTGTTGACACAGCCACAGCCCGTGTAGAGTGTGCACGGATCCCAGTGGAGAGCATGTGTAATATGGGGTGGAAGATTAAAGCCACCTAACTGAATAGCCCTTGATCTGAACGAACTCCTTAGGCTCTTGGGAGCAAAGGAGGGGTTCGGTCTGAGTGTCGCCCGCTACGGTCACCCCGGATCAAAAGACAACTTGGATGCACCGACAGAGCGGTCAGCTCGGACACTCTCTTGGTCAAGGCAAGTAGCAACGCTGTCTTCCATGACAGGCTCAAATGGTTATGTTACCAGAGCCTCGAACACCAACGGAAGGTCCCATTGCGGGGAGGAGGCGTGCACCACTGGACGCTGCCTCCTGACCCCCTGCAAAAACCGCGACATAAGCGGCTGACTGAAGGCTGACCTGCCTCCACATCTCTCATGGCAGGACGAAATGGCTGCTGCATACACCTTGTCAAGTCTCCTCTGATTTTGCACCGCGGCACACTCCCGCCATAATGCAGTTTTCACCCAGAGGAAAAAAGGCATTAATGTGTCTTCTAACAACATCACGCCGGTCATAATGCTCCTGTACTCGCATGGCGCTTTGATAGCACTTCCTGCGGTTTATCACATGCGCGCGCCCGCTGGTTGCCTTTTACTTTACTGGAGTTACAACTGGGGCGGCGAGTGGGGAATCTGTACAGACAACATTATGGTGAAGTGTGGGATTGTGGAGAGAAATTACTCTTAGACTGGGATAAATGCAATCATTTGTATTGAAGGCACACACCAATACAGAGGAATCGTAGAGGGAGGAGGCGGGGTTTGCCCTGGCGTCCTGGTTGGAGAGAGCCCTCTCCGCCGGGACGCTTCCTCCCACCGCCCGTCATCTCCGGGAGGACGGTGCACCCCAACCCGCAGCCCTCTGCTGACGCGGAGCTGGGGCAGAGGCAGAGGCCCTTCGGGATCGCCCGGCCTGGCCCCGCGAGCGCTGGTACTGGACCCGCCCCGCAGAACCGGCCAAGGAAGCAGGAGAAGCAGCGGGAGCCATGTGTGCTCTAGACCTGCGCCTCTCTCTCCTTCTCACCGTGGCTTCGCGCTCACCTCGCTGAGGAAGAGCCAGCGGCAGCATACGGCTGAGCTGCACTCTTTCTTCCTCCAAGCGGCTGAAGCGCTGCGTGACCGCGGTGACCGATCCGAAGAGCCCTTCCGTGGATACGGGGGCTCCAAGGAGATCATCGCGGTCCTTCTTGGAGAGTGCCGTGAGTCCCAACCACACGTGGCGCGATCCCACTGTGGCCAGGGACATCACGCGGCCAGCTGCGGTGGGAATATAATGAGAGAATTTAATCAACATTTTTACTTAAATATGTGGTGTAATGTGTTTTGAGGCCATAACATAAAATTGCAACAGGAATGTACAGTTCTGAATGCATAATAAGTTAGTTATGATGTAGTTTAAACAATATTGGATGATAGTCATTATTTTTGATTGTTTTGGACTGAGATAAATCATGGGTCAAAATTGACCCGCGAACACCATGAACGGTAACAGCTTTCAAACACAACACAAGGGTTAAATCAACAAACCATAGCATTGTGTTCGCTTGTATATCAGTACATCTGAGTGTTTTGCTGTTGTTCTTCCTTCCAAGACGCATCCTTATCAATTCTCTCAAAATGCCAAGAACATATGGGAAACATTGCAAAAATGTGTCAACACGGCTATCAACAGCAGAAAAAGCTTGTCTGACTAACACGCAGGCAGACACCGGTGTTGCTGTTGTGGGGGAGATAAGGATGGAGGGGAATGGACAGAGTGTTTAAACTTCAGATAGCTGTGGTGATGACTTAATTCTCTTTTCTGTCTCAGTCATGCACTCGCTGACCTTTCTTTTCTAATCCCTTACCCAACCACAGTATTTGTCAAAGGCCTGGGTGGTGTGACCCGCTTTTAGAGGTGATACAATCTAATTCATTCCAATTGTAATCACTCTTGCTGCCTTGGTCCTGATGCTTGCCTTCACAAGCATGTTCAATACACTTTATAGAAGTCAAAAATAACTATTGTTCTATGGTATGTATATGGCTGGGTGCGTTTTCCAGGTCTGACTAAATGTTATCTGGTTCATTTGTTTTTGTGTTATTTGAGCGTAAGTATTTTTTTTCTTGTCAGGTCATGTTGTGTTACTCATGCAGAATTGTATAAAATATTTAAATGAATGATATATAGAAATGTGCACAAGATGCATGTGGGTTGTATTCAATGTGCACTGAAGTGTTTCTGGCCCCAGAGTCCCCTGGGGGCCTGCCCTCCACCGCCTTGTCCCCCGTAAAACACACGAGAGCAGATAGAAGGAGGTGTGTGTGTGTGTGTGGTTGGGGAGGGGGGGGGGGGGATGTACGCTGCATTATTTATCGGTTCTCATCCATGTCAATGCTTTGTGCTCATTTCCCTGTGACATTTCAAGGGTTGAGGAAAAAACCAACAAAACAATGTAATGGAGAGAAAGACCTTCAGCACAGCACAATAGAGCCGAAATAAGCGTGACAGATGAAGCAAATGCCTCGATTACGGCTCACAATACCCTCTCTTGCTACCTATCTGTGCAGCCTGGTGTGTCGATCACATGTAGACACAACAGCTTACCGGTGCTGCTGTATAGCATGAACTCCTCATAATTATATCTGAGATGTATTATGTTGGATTCGCTCTTATCCTCCTCATCCCATCTTCACAGGCTTCTCTTTCATCTGTCAAATCTAATGAACAGATGTTGCTCAGCTGTTGGAGTCAACATGATGGACTGAGTTGCTGCCAGGCACATCCTTCTGCTGAGAGAAAGTGAGAGGGTCATCTGGACAGTGAACAGCGTGCCAGGGCGCCTTGACTCTTCCGTGTTTCTCACCTTTTTTCTTCCTCATCGCTGCCCTCATCTCTGACATTCAGGAGTCTTTCCACCCTGAGCCCCACCCCCAGCACTCTACCACCCACTGTTCTGTCCATCTGACCCCTTGTCAGCCATTCTGTTCGACTGATCATTTACCTGTAACATGCCCTTGTCTGCAATTGAAGAAGCCAGCCAGTGAAAAGGTCAAAATATTTGTAATAAGGTCAACAAGGCCTCTGAGAAGAAAGAATGGAGGGAACCGCAGTAGGAGGGATATGAAGGAATAGAGGTCATACAAAAACTCAATATTTGTGATAAAGAGAAACCATACACTTTCATTGTTTTTCTCAATTTTTTTAATCCAAAGAAATATCACTTATTTTTCCTGATATGGTCTTCATCTGCTTTTATTACAGTGAACACAACACAACACCCAAGTCATCAATTGGTTTAAAGATGAGTCCCCTTTCTTTCTTCTCTAATGAATATAGTTATAATATGTCCACATGAGTATCATGGCATACAGCAAACATACATTTTACCAACACACTTTCCAGAAAAGTTATTGAGAAAAGTCAGTTAAAAACGGCTTCAAATATTGACCAACCTTGACCAATTGCCATATGTAGCATATCAAGCAAAAGGCATATTTAATCATTTAAAAGTGCTGCAGCGATCAAGTTTAAAGCTTAGGCTTTCTTAAAACACAGTCATTTTCCATTGCATTTTAAACTAAGTAGAGGGAACTAGGTGACAGGTCATCACCCTCAACTGCATACACCTGTAGAGAAAATTGTTCCTCTACTTATGAAGCAATGTTCTGCACATTTCCTACACCTTTTGACATTTGTCAAAAAGCGTTCTATATTTAGTCTGTGATTCTATTAGATCTATCAATGGCGCCACAACTGGAGAGAATTTATTTTCTAAAATGTGTGTGACTACAACACACAATAGCTACTGAACTTATGAGTTCCTTTTTAGCAGTCGGTGGCTTATAGCAAGCAATAGCTGTAACTTTATCATGTACTTCTCTTTTCTTAACTAGAACACTTTTCCAGAGTATGTGACGGCCTTGGCAGGCTCACATTCTCCAAGTCTAGTGGTCCGTACAGGAGCCAATCTGTCAAGCAGATTTTTCTCTGTTGTATTTCCTTGTTTTGTTGTGTACAGCTGGACTCACTGCTGCTCACAGCACTGTGTGTGCTCAGTCGGTGTAACTGTGTAACTACAGGCCATGTCTTGTTTGTCATCATTGGTTTCGGAACATTTGCAATGTCCTCAACCATGTCTCATTCTACTCGAGTAACATTCAAAAACTGCTCATCCTTTGCAGTGTAGTCTTGATCAGACATCATTCAATTGCTTTAGAAGTTGCTCAAGCAAGGCAAATGTTTAATGTGGAGGCATCTTGGACCAGTTTGTGTGCATAGACAGTAGCAGTCCTCATTTTGTCTTTGTCTTATTTATACAAATTAAATACATATTCTGATTTGCAGACTAGGGATAATAGGCATGCTTCCTATGAGTCCTTGGAATCCATAAAAATCTAAACTTAAAGCCCTGTCAGTTAAAAGAATAGAAAGGTTGTTTTTTTTCACATTCCTGATCCGAGTAATTTATTATTGAGTCTATATCCAATATTTCTTTATTCCTAGATAATACAGATTGGCGATACACACTTCACATTGAAGTTAGAATTGTGAGAAATGTATTTTATATTCTGATGGACTTACATGGTTACAGTGCTTGTCGTCTGCTCTCAGCTTCTCCACTGCTATCACTCTCTTAGCTTTGGGAAATGATAGTTCTGTAATTGTGGATAGCCAAAGATATTAACAAAGACTGCCTTTTCAAAAATAACACCATGAACTTGATCAGTGTGTCAAACTATGCCGCCTTTGTCCTTGAATTAGTCCTTGAAAAGTCCCTATAGGTGATGTTTTAAGGAAGTGTTGGATCCTTGAATAGTCAAAATCTGTTGTTCCTTGAATGTAGTGTTAACACCTCTATTTCAACCTTTGCAAAACTTGTTTCCAATACATGTCAGGCTTTGGCACATTGTTCTGCTTTAGATGTAAACCATGCAGGATCAGCAACAGTTTTCCCTACAGTCTATGTTGTTCACAGATGAAAGGAAATAGAACTAAGTAGTTTTTTTATTTGGAATGTCCTTGATCCTTACCACACACTTGATCTTTAAATTATATTAAGACCGTTCAATGGTACTTTAGATTTGATATAATAACCACTGTCAGACCACAAAAGTTAAAACTATTCAGGAGAATTAATTGTCCTTTTATCCCCACTTTACATATATGATTACCTACTGGAACGTTTAGTCCTTGGCTGTCCTCTGCCGTTTGAGTCGCCTCTTTTAAACCTCCATTAGAAAATGTGTATTCTGTATAAATCAGCAGCCGTATTAAATTACATGCAATCAAGTTGAGTGCATTTGGAGGAATTATAAACATAATTAGTTTTATGTACAATTGAAAGAAACAATGCTGAATTACAACAGCAATAAACAAAGATAGATCGTAAAGAATGGCAGTGCTTAGTTCACTGCTGCTGACCATCTTATTCATTCTCTAAAACATGCTGGATATGAACAGACTCTCCCTGTAAATGTGAGGCATTCTTCCCGTTATTAACCCTTCATCTAGAGCGCAAACATCAAGTTGGCATCGCACTAGCAAGACAAAGTCTTCAATCAAAACTGAAGTTATTGTCTACACCGGTTCTATTCTACATTTCAAAGATTTAAGAAGAAAAGGAGCAGGAAAGCTATTTATGCTGTCTGCAGATTTCATTCAAAATATGTTGGTATACCTGATATATCATTTCATCAACGCTGATCCATATGATTGACCCTTAAGGATGACACAACAAAGAATCAATAAATAAATAACAATAAAGGAGAAAAACTTCCGTCAAATTTTTAAAAATCAAAGAACAAGGTCATATAAAAAGAAAAAAAAGAATGATACAAGGGATAGGGTCAGGTTTAATAATTACAATGAGAAAACAAGAAACACCCTCATATGTAGTAATGTAGCAAAGTTTGTTGGCATCAACCTCACATTTATGCTTGAATGTCAAAATAAGACATGTAAAAAGACTTAACGCGTTTGTAAAAGCTTCAGGGTGCAGTTACATAGGCAGCCAATATACTGGGTATAGACCCGAGAAGAGATGTAGTAGTAAGTAATTAACTGGAAACTAACATACTGTAGAATAGAAAAGGATAGTGGCGGTTTGTCCTCTTATCTCTGGATGTCCTTAGGCAAGATGCTCCCAATGGGCAAGGAAAGGATGAGATGTAAATTGTCCACTGAGAGAGAAATACGGTATATAAATGCGGTCCATTTACTATATGTGACATTGCTTTTTATATTATTGAAATATCTTTTGTTAAGGTCTCATGCAAATAAAGAGCTTCTTATCCACAATGAGCCAAGGGACCAAGAGAGAACGACAAAGCCTACACACAGACCACAGAGCCTACGTTCTGTACCCTGCGCTACAAACTGCATGCAAGGGAATTCCCAGTGTAGCGGCAGATGTCGCACCGAGGAGCCCACAAAGCTCTCTCTCCTCCCCTCTCTATCAGCCTCTCTTCCTCTCTGTCAGTCTCTGGCCACCCATGACAGATGTGATCCAGAAAGAGGAGAAACCCAGACACTGCGCTGTGGGAAATACAACCGGATCAGACATCAGGAGGCAACAGAACAACAAAGGAGATGTACAGTCTAATTTTTGCAACAGACAATGTTAAAGGGTCACTTCACTTCGCACTACAACATGTTTATTTTTTAACAATGACTGCCACTGGGTGTATGGACGCTACTTTGATTGTGTTTAAATGCATATTTTTATACAAACATTGACACAAACTGTATTGAGTTGTGTCACTGCCCCTTTCATATTCTGATACATTTGTTTCGCCTCCTGTCATCAAAAAGCCATATTTCTTGACAAACATATTGTGGTTTTGACAGGGCAAGCAGCCCGAGCTCTCTGAGGTGGATCCACCCATATGTTGACTGACAGCTTTGAGGTGCAACAGCACTGGCACTGATTTAATACAGACCACTGAACATGTTGTAATTGCGTAGTAGAACAAAGATTGGTCCCTGATGACATACTGTACATTCAGGGGCAAAATCACATTTTGTTAAAGTGGTGCGTTCTAAAATCAAAAATGTTAACGAATTGAAGTTGTCTGCAAAAAGTGCATCTTATATCAGATTTAAAAGATTGACAGGGTCCTTAACTTTTGAGTTTATTACTGACTGATAAAGGCCCTTCAATTTCCTTTGGACCTTCAACGGTCTTTTCAGGAAGACCAAACAATGAGGGCTGTGCAGCTGGAGTCCATGTTGTCCCTTATTCCCAATTCAATATGAAATGCAATTGCTTTGTCTCACATTTTACTCCCAATCTGCTACACTCGACCACCTTACTCAACTAATCTCATTCCCGAGCAAAGAGCTCCCCTGATATGGAGAAAGTGAGATTGAAGAATGGGCTGAAGAGATAGCACAGTTTTGAGGATGTAAAAGGATAAATAAAATAGATGTTGGCATATAGGTGTCAAGAACTTGGAAACACAAGGTATAGGACTCAAATGCACGACCCGAGAGACAGAGGTAAAGTATGAGAAAAATACTTTATTCCAAAATAGGTTTACAAAAAAGGATCAACACTCTTGACGAGGTGAAAAAAGGTTCAAAAGGCACAAAAGAAAATCACTTGCTAAGTGAGGAACAAAACTTACAAAATAACTCAGGAGCATGAATCAGGCTTGAGACAAGAAAAGTAATCACTGGTACGTTGACTACTGGCATGGAGACAGGACAAGGCGAACTGGCACAAGACAAGGGAAGGCTGGGGAATTTAAACAAGAGGTAACTGGGCACAGGTGGGAACAATCAGGGGCGGGGCTGACGCTGATGAGAGCAGGCACACACACACAGGGTTGCAGTCGAATAGTCCAAAAATCTATCCCTTGACCTCTGTGTGAAACGTCACGGGGTTAAGGGATAGTGGATAGGAGAATTCAAAAGGACTTAGGAGAAGAGACTGCGGTACTTTAGAGAATCCGACTGCACTTTCACTATCCGACGTGTTTATGATGCGCCAGCGGACGTCATAAATGTGCGCCTGCTGCTGTGGGGAAACTATGGAAACTACAGTTTTCTATACAGCGGACTACAACATGGATGTATAATAAGAACGAGGGACTACTGTAAACTCATCTAGAGACTCTGCACCGTGCTCTGATGCTGTTGTTTTATGCTTTATGAACAGGGACAACAGAGAAACATATTCTTCATGACCAAAGTTGGAATTGAAATAAAAAAGGAAAGTGAAACTTATGCTCGTCACCCTCTACCTCCGGTCTACATTAATACAAATGATCCCAATACGTATGATTGTATGAAAAGATCTTAAAATCAATACAAATGTATTTATTATAAACGTTAGTCCTTAACATCTATCACTGTGATTATCACCGTTCAAACATCTTTTAAAAGTTGAACAAACCCCACACAGCTCAGTAAAGACTGAAATGTTGACTTTATTTGATCATTTCAGTAAAAACTAACGTTCATATTTCTCTTTTTGATTATAATACTGATGAACGTTCAAAACAAAGCACTTTGGCAAGTTACCGTTTTAAAAAGCTTAATAAGCACCGTAACTTCCATGATATAATCTCTCGGTCATAATCGGTTGTTTCCGTGAACGGCCGACTGTTGTGTGACGGCAAATGCTGCGGCTGCAAGGCATTGTGGGGCAGCATTTTCTCCTCTCCTTTCGGAGAGGGAGGTCCAGTGGTTCCTAGGCTAAAGGAGGTTATAAAGGAAGTTTGAAACCTCCTTTCCTTTCATCTAGAGAATTCGAACGGCACTTGTCATGGCTGCCACTGAGGGACTTCCGGGTCATTTCACTCCGTTAGGAAAGTTCCTAAGCTAAATGGACTATTCGACTGCAACCAAGGATAGGGAGTCAAGGGACCTGGAATGAAACACAAAAGGTGAATACCAAAATAAAACAGGAAGTGGGAGACAAGACAAAAAATGACTAAACAACAACATGAAACATGACTAGACTTAACATTTTTGACGGGACACAACAATAGGCTGTATAGTATCTGTAATACACTGCATAGGCTATAGCCCAATTGTAAGGTGTTTCAATCAGGCTTTTCAAATGTAATTCCTTTTCTAATGAAGTTACAGTTATAAGTAATATATATAGACAGAACATTCTCTAATTTAATAAAATATAAAATGTGTCCCCACTCCCATATGCATGGTTATACAACCATGGTCATCTCATCATTGGTGCTCAACACTCTTTTAAGGCATAAGCATCCCCAGGTTAGACAGCATGGTATGTCCCACCACAGTCTTTCCCCACAGTTGGCAGATAAATAATGCAATTGAAAACACTGTGACTGTTTGAATGGATATTACTCAGGTCCACTAATGACGCAAACTGCACAGCACAACATAATCTACTGTACTATGCAGTTTCAAGTTTCATTGTTTTCATTGCAGCATGCCACATGATCACTCATTACCAACTAGTGTAGCTCACTAGGAGTTCTTCATAAGATGGCAACCCTCATAGGAAAAGCTTTATGGAACAAGCAGACTGAGCAGACTCGTTCACATAGAATATTCATGGACCATCGTATCAACAAAGATAGATTGGCTGCTATTTTTAAAAGAGAAAAAGAGAACCAATAGAAGTTTCTGACAAAAATGTGGATCTCAGTCTGGTACAGCAGACATGTAGTTGGTTGAAGGCTTGATCAACAACCCTGCAATGCATACTTTAATATATGTCTAATCATTTCTCAACATATGTTACAAAATATTACAACAAAACCAAAAAATATTGTGGTCTTCGGTGCATAGACCATTCTTTTCCCACACGCGGACCAAGTTTGAGCAGTGCTCTGGAAGGTCACTCCCCTGATAAGCATTTTGCGCCTCCTAATTTGGGATGACAGCCCATGTCATCGAGAATGGTTTTTTCTAGGACCTGATTATCATCAGAGCTGCCCATGCAAATGACAGGGAGACCTTAAGGGATATCATTTTCTATTAAAATATGTAAGAGTCTAATTACAGATAAATGTCACATTAGCTGTGTGAAATACAGAGACCTGGAGTGAATAGGTGGTTCAGGACAGGGTCGGAAGGGGCTAAATGCGCTCATATGTGTAAAATACGGAGGGAGATTCAGTGGATCTAATAACACTGTCCAACATCATTAGCAAACTTCAGTTGGTTGTTTTTATAATTAACATATGACAGTATAAGTGCAGAATAAGAGCAACAAGTGTACATGCTGCCTTGGCAAATGAATAGTCACGTTTATTTTCATCATTATACTTAAGAACTAACACTTGTATGGGACAAAATATAACATGGTTCTAGTAATCCACCCTTTTAATGCAAAGTAGAACTCTTGCCGTGATTTCACCAATGACCTATGCATTTTGACTTTCTACCAGAGAGTGGCTATGTGCTGCAGCAATAAAGACAATCCTGTTCCCTGGCTAAGGTTCTTTTCTTGTCCTGAATTAGGCCTCTCAGACAGCACTTATTCCCAAGCCGTATACCGTGCCCAGCATCCAGCACTCAAATGGTAATGTTAAGTTAGAGTAGAGGTGGTTAAGCTGCTGTCAGACTTGAAATTGGCAGGACAAAATTGAATCTCGCGCTGGGATGAAAAACAAGCGGACCAGAAGGACATAGTATGAGCAGAGATGTAACCAAAATCCGTTAGAACTAGCATGTCTAACTGACAACCATTTACTTTTCACAAACCTAACATCTTTAATCACTTCGTTTTTACTGTCCTTGTACACTTATTGTCAGCAATGCCCTCTATAGGGTTTCAACAGTAGACATTTTGACTTGTCATAGCAGGGAAAGCACAGGTGTAACTAATAACAATGATGGCCACATTCATGTGGTTGTGCCAGTGAAGATATAGTGACATTACTCGATTGCCAAACGAAATTGCCCTGCACTCAGCCCTGAAAAGGGATGTGGTGTCAGTGACTTGATGTGGATATATGTAATATGGAGCAGAGCAATCATCAACTGGAAAGTAGTCTATAAGAGCGATGCTGCGGTTCACAGTCCGGCAGTGTAATATTGTATAAATTGAGGTGAAGAGACACTGCTAGAATAATGTCTTCCCCATTTTCACACAGTGTATCACCTTTTGTATTTCAAACAGTAAAATGCGTCTTTGTCAGTTGTATGGGTTTGAGCTAAACTGAATGGGAGATGGGCTGCATATTCAGGGATGGTGCCAAGTGAGCACACTTTAAGTATAAGTCAAGCCACACAGTAGTTTATTGGCGCAACCTAAAACCGGGCTGGGTTTTTGTTGATCTTTATGTTAATTCCCACTGCATGTTTTCATCTGCCTTTTAGCTGCTATAGATACAGCCACTTTTCCGTACAGCATGGTCAAAACAAGCCATACAATCGACAAATTGCAAATCTTCATCCGTTTGTTTCATCCAACAATGGATCCATTCATCTGAAATTCCTCAAACTGCACAACAAATCCCTCTTAATACATTTTCCGCTGCTTACTGTTGGGGAAATATTTTCCTGTGCCCATAAGTTTGTACTGACCTCACTGAACACAGGCCTGCAACCTTGGGTGCTGTGCTCTCAGTGTTTTGTCTCCCTGATCCTGTCTGTTGGTGTCAGCTGATAGATATGTTATAGTGCTTTATCTTGTTATGCACAATGTTGATTATTCTCTCAGAACCAGCTATAAATACATGGGTCTGGGGTAGAGATCTTCAGAATTGGTTTGGCAACCGCTGTGTGAGCTCGTGGCACACGACATGTCTTGTGAATTCTCCGGCCGAAGCTCCAAATAAACCATCAGTGTTTGCCATCAAAGTTCCTGTTCTCCTCGTGTCTCTCTGAGTCCTGTCTCCATTGCTTCAGAAGTTTCCATCACACTTACATTCTTTAAGGATGTATGTACTTTTTTTAGTGTTTGTATTGAATGTCTTGATAATTTCAAGTGTAGCTTATAGTTCATAGTCCATGGCTGCAGGATTCTCGTGGTATCACACAATTAGATGAAGTCCTGCAGTCCTGTGAGGAGCTACTGGCTGCTGAGGGCATGGTTTAGGTGACATGGAGAGGCGACCATTTATTCAAAACAACAATGGAGGCTCCTAAAGAGTTAAGGGTTGGTGCTGCCAAGGCACCAGTTAAATCAGATGGTGAAGGCATCAGAGATGGTTCTGTTTAACAAACCATCTGGAATGTCAGGTTAACTTGTAATACCACAACATGTAACTCTTTAGCAACTTATAACTCATTGGTTTTGATTTGTCTGCAAGTGAGTGAAAATGGAACTTAATTAAAAAAGTGGCCAGAGACACAACTCTGATGGGGTTGTTTCTTTTTAATTATCAATGGATGATTGAAAATGTAATATATGCAGGTCCCAATGCAATACAAAATGTGTTAAAAAGGGATGTGCTTTAATTCTTTTTGGGTTTCATCTGTTTTTGTTTCTCAAATGTGTTAATGGTTTGCCATTAGTTTGGCACCATCAATTAAACATAGGGAAAAGGTGGATATATTAAAACCAGCACTTCATTTGCTATCATGTTCATGCTGAATAATTTTGCAAGACAAACATGAATGTGAATGTAACTGAGGTTAGGCTAATATCATCGTTGTTAAATGTAATTTTCCTCAACTGCAAGGAATTCTGTCTTAAGGTAAATATAAAACTTTTAATGAACAAACTCATTAAAATGGCGGTTATTTTCAGAAACATCCCTGTTGGCTCCCTATCAACAGATTGAAACCTCTTTTCAATTATCATGCAGCCCCAAAGAGACAGAAGCCACTCTGAAGCCACATCATTAAAATGTAATGAGAGGCCGTCCAATGGAACTCCAACGTCCCTGTTATAGAGAATTATATAATGCACACAATGAATTAATATTTGCTATTTAATCTTTTAGAAAACATTGACATCCGCCATCACAATTTGGAAAAGTATACTTTCAGAGTTAAAAGTTTAATCAGAATAGTGACGTTTTTTTTTATATTCTAGAGGCCAGACAGGTTATGCTCATTATATCCTAAGGAGAAGGCTAGAAATCCCTAATAAAATGTTTTGCGTGTAAACCTGTATGCTCAGTCATTGAGTATCACAACATCTGTGCCAAAGCTCAGCTTTATCAAGTGACGATATACAAATAATGGCGTAAGAAATAGCAGTTAATGTTTGTCACCTGTGTGAAGAACAGTTGTTATAAGTCTTGTTAAAAGTCTTATAAGACTAGCAAACGCTACTTTGAGTAATAGTCGATCTACTCGTTTTTGGACCTATATTTAAACAAAGCACAGACACAATTAGATTACAACACACAAAGGCTATAACTCACTATTTTGACATAGAAAATAGTTTTTTTATTTGCTATGCTATGTATATGCTGTGAATGCCGCACATAGAACCTTTCTTAGCTTTAAAGCAGAAACTTGGTTAAGTGATAGATCATGGTTGGGGTTAAAGTACTCTATTAAGTTAAGGGAAACCTCTTGTTTTTTTAATATACCTTCTAGGAGGTTCTTGTCGCTATAATGGTCCATACTGGCAGGAAATACTATAGATCCCTTCCATGCAGATGTCAAATTTAAGCGACAAGGGTACAAATCCACCATTCTTGTTCCATACAGACAGTGTTTCCGAAAGATCCGCTTATGTTTTCAGGAGGGTTCAGCAGTATGAATTATCCAAATCAAGTGAAAATCATAAAAGGTTATTATATATGAAGACACTGTTGAATTTCACTCATTGCCTTCTAAAAGGGTACACACAAAAGGGTAGACATTTTATTACTGACTTATATTTGTTCCACTGTATGACTGCGGCCACAGATGGTATACAAATCTCCATTGCATAGAATCAGTCAATCTTTTTCCAATGTTCTACTCTATGTGGACAGAGTGCAGAGAGAAGCTCCCAAATCCAGTAAAAGCCTCTTTTTGACTCCACTGAAGCTGTGCAGCAAGATCTTCTCATCTTAGCCAAGCTTCAGTTCTTCATGGCTATATGCTGGTCCTTCAGCCCTTTCTTGACAACATAACAGATAAGCAATGGTTTACATGAACCTTTTTTAAATGAAAACCAATTCCCAGAAATTAAAAAGAAATAAAGTAATTCTTACTGAACACATAATATATATATATATATATATATAGGCAAATAGCTACATCTTAGCTACCCAGCACTGTGAGATAGATTAATGTGTTCACATCACCCAGCGATTGTCATATTAAATAGTACAATAAAAAGCTTGTGATCAGTATATTCATTCAAAATGAACACACTGCTGCCACTATGCCTTTTGTCTTTTCTTTCGGTAACAGATTTCAGCAGAACAGATATTTTTTAGAAATTAATGATCGAAAGAAGATCTACAACTAATACTGTCGGACGGCAGGAAGGTCTTTAATCAATGTGATCAAGTCGACCAGACCCAATCTGCAATTCGATGAAGGATCCTAGACATAAAGTAGACAGTGAATAGTCGTATTTCACATGGATCCATACCTCCACTGTCCCCAGAACAGATGGATATTTGGAGTGGAGAGTTCAAGTGATTTTTCTTTAAAAGATGTGAGAATATGGCTCAAGGACAGCAGTACTAAAAAGGGAAAATGATTTAAAAGATGGGTCGAAAAAAATAGATAGAGGATATAGCAGGAGTGACGATGAAAACAAGGAAAGGACATTTTGTGTGCCAAACACACAACACAGTGTCTATCAGCTGGAAATGCTCCCCAACTTGGAAGGACAACAGGGGTCGGGATTTGGCCGTCAAGAGTACAAGCTGTCAGGGCCCTCCCTTATCCTGTCCCTTGGTTCCCTTCACTAAATCCCTGAGTTAGACATCAAGGCCATTGTGATCTGATTTCATCCTATTTATCTAGTTTGGCCTACACTGTTCTTTTTCTCTCTTGACTGTTGGAAAATACTGCTTTTGTAACACAATTGCTTAGAGGCTGCAAAAATAGTGAGCAAACACTATTATTGTTATGTTACTGTTATTCCTTTGTGATCTATGTATAAAGAATAAGAAAATATCTGCTGCTCCATAATAATGTAGTTTGCTTTCGTCAGTGAAATCTGTTTTGTGCAATAGAATATTCTAGTCACTGATTTAACTGAATATTTCACAAGTGCCTCATACCAATGCAAATGTGCAACTTAGAGAGAACAGCCCAACAGATGGCATGGAAGGTGTAAGTACTAAAAAGTGATGAGGGAAAAAGCTATTTGAAATACGACCCTTTTTTTTCTATGGGCTCGGTTCCAAATGAGGGCCATTGAAGATTTAGTATTAACATGTCAAAAAGGACACCAGAAAGTCACAGCTTTCCCTAAACTATACAAAAAAAATGTGGAATAGAGATCAGTGTCTCTGTTGATAATAATACATACATATAAGTTTGATCTCTTGTAAATATTCTTCATATTAATGTCACATGTTCTTTTGATAACATTTGTTAGAACGCACCCTGCCACTGAATCATCTTTACTTATGCATGTATGCCAAAACAACAGTTTCAACTTTACATATACTGTTTCATATGGTGTTGAACTAGGTGTAATATCTGGACGAAATACAAATCAACAGCATCCATCATGCATAGAACTGGTAGTAAAGATAAAAGGAAACGACTCTGCCTGCATCCGTCTGGGAATTTTATGGCTCGAAGAATCCTCACACACAGACACAGTGACAGAACTCACATAAATGATCGTATTTGCAAGTAATGGATACGTCTTTTACTGTGATACACATTCAGTGACTGGAACAATATATGGTGTGCCCTCCAAGACAAAATGCACATCTTAGGCCATTTACCTACTTATTTTTATTTCAACAGGTTTGTGCAACAGATAACCATTGCCTTTGAAAAGATGACAGATTATGTGTTTGAAGTGCGATCTAACTGCCTTTATAAAGCTTGTTAGCATCACTAAGAGCAAATCTTAAACATTTGCATAATGATATTGAACATATAGATTAAACCTTACTAAAACAAACATTTTGTATAACCTTCAAAAACTGCTTGCTGTCAACAGAGGGCATGTAATGATGCCTTTCTTCTTGGCTGGTAATTAGTGAGCTCTAAAGGGTAAAACTTATGGTGACCTATATGCAGGAAGTGGTGCCAGCTTAATCAGTCCCAGACAGTGTATGACACTCCTCCCCCATTGCTCTGAACCATTCCTCATCTACTTTTCAGTCGCTATTGATCTCCAGAGCAGCAATTCTCTACAGGATGAATGGTGTCACCACAGTTATGACAACTTGTAGCTTTCAGTCCAGCAATCAGCAATGTGACAAAGTTGGTGAACGGTTACAAGATGGAAAGAAATAGGGAAACTCAATGTTCATATATTTGTTTAATTAGATATTAATTGGCATATCATGGAACATATCATAACAAAGTAAGACATAACATTGGATTATCTGAAGCAGTTTGTGTTATCTCATTTTTCAATTGTAAAATGAGATAACACATTCATTCACAATTATATTAAAAAAGAAAAAAAGTAGAGAAATTCAAAGAAAACCCCTTTTAGAGCGTAGCTTGGTTAAGGATGTCTAAACTTGACCTTGTCGGTGCATCTCACAAACACATTGTTGTTCGGCATGCTGCCTCTGTTGACATCTGTGTGTCAGTAGTGTGAAAGCAGAGCAGCATGCTTCTTTGTAGTCTAAGGTCATCAGTTAATCCTACTCTACACAAGCAGATCTGCCCTGAAGAAAGTCTTTAATAGTGTCATAATCAAAATGCATTAACTAGAATTATCTTATTATGACCTAGTATGGAAAAATCCTCTATGTTCTTACTGACTGACACACTAAGCTGATCTACAGGAACTTACTCTGGCCAACTTTGTCTGATCTCATGCACGTTAGAGACTCTGCACCACTTAATGTTTGCAGGAATCATTGTAAAAGACTATAGCTGATGGCAAGCTGAAAAATCTCAACGTCATGGTGGCATTAAAGTTAGCGAGATTAGGTCACCTTTTAAACAAAATCACTTCTTGATCTTTAGCTGATTGTATTGCCATCACATCTGAAAATTCAGATCAATGTTTAAAGTGATAAATATGACCTGCTATTGACGCAGGAGTAAAATACATCGCATTCATCCTCTGAGCACCAAGAATACCTCTTCAAAATGTTACGGCATTACACCTATTAGTGTCTGAGATATTTCAGAGTGGACCAACAAACTATTGGGAGAGACAGTGGTATCCAGTGAACCCCATACAAGATAATCCAGCATAGTATCCACCATGAATCTGTTGAAATAATGGGGCTATATACCACATAATATAAATTAGGAATAGTCCTGATTATAGTATATTTCTCTGCTATTCAATGAGATGTTGAGCTTTTGGTCTTTTGCTTGGTGGAGGCCACAAATCACCAACGGCCAAACAGAGCCTGACAACTGACTGACATTTTACAGGGGAAAACAAGTTCATAGTGGGATGTTTGAGTTGATAATGCAATATTGGGGGACATTTTGTCATGCATAGATATTTATAATGCATTATATATACCTATATAATGCATTAACACATGCATAATGCATTGAATACAATGCATAATGTATTATTAAGTTACCTTGAAAGTCCATCAAGCATTATTACTGTATGACTTATAAATAGTCATAAAGACCATAATTCGTTGCATGTCAAGTAGCAATTGCGCTGAATAACTAGAATCTCCGTCAGCAAATGTTCTGGATCAAGTGCAATTTAACATTTTGGGGAAATACCAGAGCTTTGAAAGGGGCAGTAGAATATTTTCTTACCACTTGCCAGTCCTGACACCAGACTCTTCATTAAAAACTGTATGAGAGAGTGGCACAAGGAAAACGGAACATGTGGCTTGTTATTCAATGACGATCTCTAGTACATTTAGAGGCCAATTTACTCAACATTTCTCTATGTTTTTGCAAGTTAGCATAACGTAAAACATGATTAATGTCAGTGATTTGTGGACTTGCGTGTCTGTTTGTCATTGCATAAGAAACTTGGTTTAAGAGTGAAGCATGGGGGCCACCATAACTGACGCACAAGGCAGATTCACCGTTTATTTTAACGTAACTTTAATTTTTTACTGCGCTCTTCGAGTTCCTCTGAAATTGTATCTGTTTATTGGTTTGTTGGTTAAATTAGCCGTCATACCAAGCCCCCAAATTATTATAACTTCTTAATGACTTCGGTAATTGTTTACCTTACAAAGGGTTTGAAAATGTAGCAATGGACATAAAAGCCACATTTTCTCATTATTTGCTTTATGTCTGCTTACACTTCAACCAGCTTTTATTTTCTTCACTTTCGTCCTTTGATGAAATAATTCCCTTTAGAGGCTAAATGATGATAAGATGCATAATGAAGCATGATTTCCTTGACTGCATTATATTAATATTTTGGAGAATATGGGATATAGCCTACAACCAAGCGGCAAACTCTGGGGAAGAGCCGGGACGCCAATACGGAAGTGCCACAAACTGCAGTTCATATATTGGCCGATAGGCGCTGACTGCAGAAAGGAGCAATTTCCATAGACCCCCATGTTAAAATGCCCAATTTTACAGCCTAAAAAAACATGTTTCTACCCATGGATCCAATAAATATTATTATAGATATAGTTAGATTCCACCTTCATGATTATGGATCTGTGAGTGAATTGTTTTCTAACATGACCCTTTTATTTATATTAGGTCTTAAAGTTCTTGCATAAATTAGGGCGTGGTCACATTGAGTGACAGCTCTGTCAAGTGACTGCTGCTGTTAGCTTCTTGTCTCTCTGCTAGCTGCTCCGTCCGTGAAGCTACAGGGACTCTGCCTGCCCAGTTCATCCAGGGAACACAACTTGACCCCGGTTTGTTTGTTCTTCATGCTTATATATCGGACTATTGTGACTCGCTCTGCGGTTAAAACAGACGGTGCATGAATGCCGTTTTGCGGTAAGTGAAATTTGAGTACTTTATTTATGTGTTTATGATTTTAATCAGCTACGTAATGAATGTTAAGGCTTGGGTTAGCGTGTAAGCGAGTGGTAGCTACATCGGTGCTAACGATGCTAATCGTATCCTCCAAGTTAACTTAAAACCATAGACTGTATATATAAAGGTTAAAATGAAATAGACAAGTGTTAAGCGTTAAGTGAGATAGTACTGTAGAACAAAAGGCTTCTGGTTGAGGTTGATAAAATAAGGTCATCCTTGTAACTTAGAGAGATATTTTATTATGTAGGTAGGAACTGTATGCATCGCTAAGGTTAATTTAAATTGGCTATGCTCAAGTATGTAGACAAGCTAACGTTGAAGTAGTGTATGTGAAATCAACCTCACAATAAGATGTGTGTATATTACAATTATTAATGTCATATTTCAAGATGATTACTTAGATATTACAATATGGTTGGTTGAGCTGGAGTTCATTATTGAGCTTACACGTTAACGTCACAGTCATCTGAAGAACGAACCCAAACCTTGTTGTTTTTATTAATTGCATTACCAAATTGGTATCAAATAAACAGTAACACAACAGCATTGGTAACACAACTTCCAAAGTTACAGTAAAATAAAAAGAACCCTGACTCGGACAATACACAATCCAACATGTTCAACAGAGGATAATAAGTTATATTGTTTGTACACATGGTTCTTTACATATATATCTGTTTGTTTAAAGTTTCCAGGTGATGCAGACAGGCTGGACCAGAGAGTGAGAGACAGAACTGGACTCCTCACAGCAGTGAACTTCAGCACAGGTACAAATACTCTTTTTTCATACTGTACAAAGAATCAAGAAAGATATTGGTTTAAATAAATGAAGTATTGACTTTAATACACTGATATACATTCCATTAAACAATACTAAATACTAGATCACCTACACATCAGTGAAGTTGAGGGGTTTTTCCATGCAAAGGGTTACATGTTAACAAGCAATATTACTTTGTCAGCTTTCTAATTTAAGGTATTGAAGGCAAAGCTATTAGTGAGATCTGCTATTTATCTCTCAATATTGTCTGTAAAAAACGTGGTAAAAGTTATGATTTCAGTGAGAGAACAGAGCAAGCTTCTACAGTTGCACTAAGTTTTGATAACAGTTAAATATTATTTTGATAATAAAATATATTTCAATGTTGATGAATGTCATACTGTTCATTCATAATCTGATTGTCTTTGTAGCTCACTGTTGAAATAAAATAAAACATTACAATTACAAAATAATTATATCTACAGCCCCTAAACACAAGCACACCTCTTTCATAAATAACACACTTGTTTTGCAATAATATGTTTTATGTTTCCTGTAATTTTTGTTAGGAAAGGACATGCCTGAAAGACACGACTCAACATTTTCTCCTTCTCTGAGGGTCAAGAAGAACATCCAAGAGGAAAATTAAAAGCTGATGTTATGAGATTTTAAGACCAGTACAGGACATTCACTAAGAAACTACTTTTATTTTGAAGTCAGCTGATCGAATGCACCTATTTCCACATCTACACTCCATCAGCTGATTATTTCTATTTGCCTCACTTCATGAGCTTCACAACATGTACCTTGTACCGCAGAGTTTGCAACGTCACAAATAAATGGGGCCAATCTTCAGTCAGATGTGAATGTGTAATCTAACATTTTCAGTAAGAATAATGGACAAAAGGAGTGCAAATACAAATTACATTTATTGAAATCTGAACCAAAAGTTAATCAAACATGTTTTAAATAAAAAAGCACATATGGACAGAAGGTGTAAACCTATTAAATGTATAAGTAAACACATTTAGTCAAATAAAGTGACAGACAAGGCCTGTGCAGTTGGTATCAGCTATGCCCAGCATGGGCTCCTCCATCAGGCCTGGTCCTCCTCGCAGAGGAAAGACCCTCAGTCCTCTCCAAACCAACAGACTGGACGTCCATCACACGGAGGTTTCTCTCTGAAGTCTCTGCAGCTTTCTGGACACCACGCTGTCTCAATCCGTCCACACTGAATATGAGTGGGGGAAAATGAAAATAATAAATGCTTTAGACAATAAGAAATATAAAGTTGACTGTTGAGTTGCTCAGCTTTTTTAGATTGTCAATACTATTACTGTATAACTAATATCCCAGGTTAAGAGGCACCTTCAAATAAAGATTGGTCTTTAAATACATTTTGTCTTTTGAATTGTTTGTCTAAAGTCAAGGATCTACAACTGGTACTTATAGTTTTAATGATACAGTCTGGTTATAATGCTGTTTGGAGGAGGCCTCACAGGTAAGAGCACTAACTAGCTACCATCACATGTACTGTACCTTAGCTTGACTTAAATGTATTAAACGTATAATTAAGTGATAGCAAAATATAAATAACTAATGTCATGCAAACATATTAATTTGCTTGATTCCAGTGTTGCATTTAGCACATTGCATACAAACGTTAAGGGATTTTAAGATTCTGAAGTATTATGCTAAAAACTCAATAATTTAGATTATTATTTATAGTTTTACTGAATAGTTTCATGTCCGCTTACCTTAGAAACGTAAAATGTGACGGCAGTGTGCAGATGGAGAGCATGTTAGCTTAGCTTCTTAGCTTGAGCTAGCTCTGTTACTTCCCAGCTGGAGGCAGCAGGTCCCGCCTCGGCTCCGCCTCTTTGTCCTTATTTGGAGCAGGCTGGAGCAGGCGGGAGTTAGACTCAGACGTCACTGTCGAGCCGTTAGTGGCCGACTCCGCCTACTAAGGGCTTCTCGGCAACTCTGCAGAATCCTATGGGTGACGTCACGGACCCTACATCCATTTATATATACAGTCTATGCCTACAACCCATACTGGAGCCTTTAATGGAATTAATTGATCTGCCTCTGTCTTTGGCTATTTCTCTGACTTTTCTTCTCAAAAGATCCATTGCTAGCCTATAAATGTGTTGTTCATGATGTATGGCTGCCACACTAAGGATAGGGATCATTACTTTACAAAAGCACATTTGTATGTTTATGTGTTTAACTGAACTCTCTAAATGGGAAACATTAGGCCATGTGTGCAGAGAATAATGCTGTGTTTAAAGAGCCCTCTGAGGACCTTATGTTGGGGTCAGTTTAAGGTTTATTGTATGAAATGTAGTGAGAACGAAATGATTAACAAAGCAACCTACAGTAGTAGCTGCAGCTGATGGGTCATTAGATGAGATGATGGCTGTGTCCTGATTCAATAGAATTATCTCTATGTTTTGAGTCAATGGCGTTCGGACATGTTTTCTGTGGTTGATGAAATGCATACTAAAACACACCAGACTTTTTTGTTTTTGCTATTTATGCACACAAATGTTCCGTAATGCATTGCACAAAATAAATATGATAGCTGTTGGTAAGGCACCCATATATACCTTATTTAACAAAATTGACAAATGTGTTTAACATTTAGTCTTTTTAACCATGAGTTTATAGACAAAGTATATATATCATTTGTATATCTCATTGTTACAGTAAAAATGTATACAAGTTTGATTTCTTAAAATAATTTCCCATAAAGCTGTCAGAGTAATATGAGGCCTTTTGTTTTCCGAGGGATATACATTGAGCCAACTTGTCACCCTGTTGTGTTCCAATTGTTGTTAAAGGGCCCATGTCATGCTTTTCCAGTTATTACCCGTCCCCTTGTGTGTTATGAAGGTTTGTATGCATGTAAACGGTGTGCAGAGTCACAAACCCTCAAAGTACACCCTGTAGCGAGTAAAACTCTAACACAGAAAATACCTCCCCAAAACGCCTCGGTGGAGATGCGTCATTGTCCATTTGATTCTTCCATTTCGTTCCGGGTACGGCATGATGTCAAGCCGTACCCGGAATGGGCCAATCCGTGGAGCCGTTACGTTACGTTACGTCCGCGGAGCCGTTACGTTAAGCCCCCGCTGATTGGTCCAAATTGACCAATCCACGGACTTCCTCACACACACATCTGTGTGCAGGGAGCAGGCAGCTCAGCTGATTTCTCCTCCCTGGCTGCAGGCTGATAACAGACAGTTGGGATCGCGGCGAAATTCTCTCTGCAGACCCATTCTCACAGCGTTTATCAACCTTTTTCTTACTCAATATCAAGCCACACTTATTGTTTTTACTTCGGCTGTGAGTTTGTGTGTGCTCAGGATGAGTTTGGCTGTGTTTGGCTGTGTATCGCTAACAAGGAAACAACACCTCCACGGAGCTCAGCGTGATTCACAACGTCCCGACCAATCAGAGCACACTGTGCTCACAGGGAGGGTGGGGGCTGGAGCTTTTGGAGCTACAACGAGCCGTTAAAGGCAGAGAGTGAAATTCAGTGAATACACGTAGTTTACAGAGATGCTGTATGAGAAACCAATGTGAGTTTGGAAAATTGCACAATATAAATCTATTCTAGTAGACCTCAACAATGGAATTAAGACAAAATATTGATGGTACAATTTCCAGGATCCTGGTACTAAGTCAGCTCTCAATGGAGATGCATAGGTTAAGATCATATTTTTGATGTGAATATGTACAGTACTAAGACAACTCAATTGTTTCATCAGGTTGGGTGTGAAAATTATATGAGAAAACCTCTTACATTGTACATCTCAAGAGCACAGACTGAGACTCATAAAGTAGCAAAATGCAAATGGCTTAAAATGGCATCTACAGCCTAACTTAAGTTCCCCTCTCTAGTTCTAATTGCTTCATTTGAGCATCAATTTCATCCAGTGAGAAAACTGAAACAACATTTCAAGATTATTTAACTGACCTCATCTCATTTTGCAGTTTCAAATGAATTGTTCTTGAAGGGGAACACCACTTAAATTCTAAATTGTAATATTTTATTTGCATTGCCTTGGAAAGTTTACTGAATATTTAGCTATCATGAGCAACTCTCTCTTAAAGACAAAAACAAAAGAAGTAAGTCTAAAACTTGTCATCTCATCAAGTATGACTCAATAGACATTGAATAGGAGACCGATTGTGTGGACCCACAGAATATCTTTTTTTCTAAACCCAATTGAGCTGTATTTTATTGAAGTGCTTTCACGTCTGAAACGCCATATACTCAGACCATCGCCCTGGCTACTCTGTGTCATTTATAACATCTTTACAATTGTATTGCCTATAAAGCTGTTTCCGACTTGGAATCTTGAACATTGGTGTAGTTTCCTTTTTAATAATGTTTCTCAAGTGTGCACGCATTATAAATGTTGTGTTTTGTTGGGAGCAATGCTTTAGATGGTGATACACTAGCAGTCAAAACTGGGGCATTTCTTCCGTTGGCACCAAGACTGACATATAACAGTCTTATAACAAGTCACTTATTCTTCCCCCTTTCCCCTTCCAGCGCAGCTTGCAGCATATACAAGTTAATGCATAGCCTTCAGGACGGGACAAAGCTTAAAAATGCAAACACCAAAACATCACAAAAACATATATACACTTTCAAACAAACACATATATGCACATGCACATAAACATGAACACTGTATATTCACACATCCCTCTGGGGTAAGTTGAACGGCTCAGCTAACCCATAAAGCCCTGGCCTCAAACCCCTTATCTCCTCTATGGGCCTTCTGGTTGTTACCCGATCCATCCCAGGGCTTCTCTCTTAATCAGCCGGGGTGAACATCCCTAGGTCTAGAGATATGAGATCCAAGCCCAGGCTTCAAGGTCTCAGTTTGCAAATGTAGTTCAGCCAGTTTGAAAAGATGAGCAGATCCAATAAAGCGCCCACGCCATATGTGTAGAAACACATGCAGAAGGGAACTTGTTTACTGTGAATGTAATGAGGGGTACTGGACCTTATTAAAGACTAAGACGCCCTGGCTTAGAGATCAGAGCTGGTGGGGTATCATTTGGCTTGGTCTAACATCACAAGATGGCTCCCCCCCCCCCCCTCCATCTCCCTTGTGAAAAACCAAAGAGACCCATGGAGAGCATGTTGAAGAAAGTAAAACGAGGAGTGGGGGGTAAATAGAAAGAAAATGAAAAGATAAGCCACATCAAGTGAAGGCTTATCCAACACCCTGCTATAATTGAGACGGCTAATGCATTACAAAGACATTGTAATCCTAGGTGTCAGAAAGCAATTACATGTAGCTAATTACTAAATAATTAATGCAGACAGTTTAACCGGACAGACCAATCTGCAAACTTGCCTTGATCCGGGCTTCATGTTTGTCTCTCTTCAGGGTTAAGCAGGATGCCTGTGGGACACATGACCCTGGAGATAGCTGTCAAAATGTACACTCATGTGAAAGGCCTTTTTATCCGACGACTTTACCAGAAACTCTAGTCCATGCTGGGCCACAGTGAGAAAGAACTAATTATCCTATAAAGGAAAATAATAATAATTTACCAAATGTAACTTATCTGTTACCCTAAGTAATGATTTATCTAAATCAATTCATGAACAATGCTGACACAGTTACTCTTTATAATCCATATACTTTGTTGTAGAATTGTCAGTCGGACTATTTTCTCTAAGAAGTAATATCTGATACAAACCCAATTGTTCCTAAAAAAGCCCTGGCTGTTGAATGTCTAAACCTTATGTTTTGTTGTTGTTTAGGGTCCCCCATGTGTAATTACCAACGAGTAAATAAGTATTGAATTGGTATCCCTCCCTAGGCATGTAACTGTGCTTGCAGATTTGATGCCAAACACATGCTAGCATTAATGTTGAATTAACTAAGGAAATGTGTCATGTTTATATGCATATGGTCTCTGTATTACATCACTTGCACTGTGTTTAGGCCCCAGAGGGAACTCCCTGGTACTAGCAAACTATTATAAAACCAATAACAAGAATTCCGAATAAACCTATTTGATATTTCGGAGGGGCAGTTCTGCATTCAAAAGTTGATGTTCAATATCAATAACAGAAGAAAAAAAAGCATGTGAAAATCATTTCTATTTACCTGGTTTTACTGCTGGGAAGTAATGCATCATTTTCTGTAGCAGACTCCTGAAACATGTCATCCATTCAAAATCGTGTAAGTAATTTTCGTTGAATTCATGAAATTCAAGCCGATGTTAAATAGATCCTTTTAGCAGTTAAGGGGCCACTGGATCTTTTAGGACCTCAAACGCAACATTAACATTAACTAATGTAATACTTCAGTGCTTTGGGAAGCACTATCCACATTTATTTCACCTCCATTGTACCGGGATAGCAGCAGAAGTTTCACAGGCAAGTCAAAACCTGAAGACACTAGTTAGTGGGAAGAGAGGCCTTATTCTGTTCTGAAACCCGTCCGTACATTGAGACTGTGCCTTCATTTTGTCTAGAAACAATGATACAGCTAAGAAAAGTGAAACAGTTTTACTCAACTTGTGTATTTGTGCTACCTTATATGAATTTTCCACAGCTATACATTTGTAACTTGATTTTGTTTGTGAGTTTGTGAGCTTCCGGCACCCTTTTATCCATTACTTGGCTATAGCTCTTTTTTAAAATGGGTATAAGAAACCAATATGATTGGCCACGATTGTCACAGCCCCTTACACACCCTCACATTATCTTTGATAATGGATTCTTCCAGCCCATCACCCTGGCACAGTTGGCTGTGATTTGCGCATTGCACCTTGATTCATCAAAACAGAGGTCTCAAAGTCACAAGGCGAGATCGTAAATCACCAAAATCATGTCCATGGAAGAACACTGAACACTTTGTTTGCACATTACAAGGGTGTTTGGACAGGTTGGCCTTGACTTCAGGACTAATTTCATACCATATTAACATAATTCAACCATGGTCACTGTTAAAACTCCAGCCCATGCATAATAATAGCCAGGGTTTGAGAATCAAAACACTGTGACAAAGTATGTGTAACCTGTATGGTGCATGCAACCTTTGTGGTAACCCTTCTTTCCCTATGAGATTCCTCTGGTAGAACATATGCTTTTAAATATATAGTCCTTATTTGTCTTTATGTTAATATTGTAATAACAGTCATCCCCTTACCCTGCAGTTCAAGGAAAATACTATATTTGATCACCTACAAGTTTTTTTCCTGCACATAATTGTATTTTTCTCTCACTTTTAATTCTCTACTCCCCTGGAAGTTACGCCATCTAGGTCAAGGTTATTGAAGGGAGGCAAATTGCTGTGACTGCTTCATGCAGCTTTCTTCACAGTAAAGATACTTCCAAAGACACAATGACTTTCTCTTGTATTTCTGTTTCAATTGTATCATGAGGTACACTGAAGAAGTAACAATCACCTTATCTAATACAACTATACAAAACAATGCCACAAGGGATCAAAACTCCATTAGACTATAAAAGAACCCCATTGAAATACAGTATTGGGAAGATGAGAGAATATATGAGAGAAGCAATGACAAAAGAGTGTAAACAGCCAGCCTCCGGAGTCACTCATGCAGGCCCTATACTGTTGCTCTGGTGATATAAATGTGGCACTAACGGCTTCTGATCAAGCTTTAATGGTATTCATAGTTGCCATGGGTCCTTTCCCAGCAATATTATGAAGATCATTTTTATTCATGATATCCCACAAATTGTCCTTGGAAGAAACAGCAGATTATGGAAGGCTACTGACCCGTGGGTTGTGAATAAACATGAAAAACAATCAGCGTTCCATTTAAAGGCAGAATGATGTTTGGTCCTGAGCCTATGGGTAGGAATGGAGATAGGGGCATCAAAAGCAAAATGAAATCATTAGAAATGAGTTTGAGTGAGAATGAATGATGCTGTCCCTTAACACTTCATCCAGATTTTGAGACTTTCTATTATTTATATTGGACATTTAAGTTGGTAATTTAACTGTAGGATGGAAGTTAGAGTTTATTCTCATAGATTTCATAATGTTTCAGAGCAGTTACCTACCAAAATAAACATATATCACTCTCATTGTATCAGGGTTGTAACAGACATTGAAAAACAACTATAACATACTTTTTAAACTGGATCACACCTATTGATTTAGTTGGTAATGACATGACCTTTCCACTTATACCAAATCAGGCCAAACCTTTTGCTACCAGCTCTTATTGTTGCCTTTTTAAATCTCTGAAAAGGTTTTCCAGTCTGTCAAAGAAGTGATAATAAAGTACTGCCGCTGTTAGACCAAAATATTTATTTTAGAAAATGTAGGTCTTGTACTGGTCATCTTATTATTTCCAAAACAAAGTCAAACCATGGTTGATTTGCTGTTGGCTATTATACTGCACATTCTTTGGACAAATTACAGAATATCTAACATTACTTCGACACTTAATCATTTTGGATCAAGGCATGCTTTCACAAGTATGTCTTCTTTTTACTACTGTAGTGATGACATTGTAATGCACTAAGAATAAAATGTATTGGATTGCTTTATTAAGTGAAATTGAAAGGCATTTTATCTTTATTGCCATCCTAGCCTTTCAAAGTCTGTATACTTTAGGTTTAAATGAAGAGAAAAGCACTTGTTTGCCTGATGGAATCAAGAAAAGAGTGGATTTGGCTGTATTGTCAATACGAATTTGAGTCTGTCATCCACATTTGCTTATTGAAAGAGAAAGGGATAAACAAGTGGAACGGCTGCCCCATGGGCACAAACCGTTCAAGAATATCTAGAAATGCAGAAAGGAAAAACAGGAGAGGAGGGAAAGAGGTTGAGTGACGATTCAGAGGAAGAGCAAAGAGATGCAGGCAGGTGAGTCTTCCCCTTTGAATGTCTGTTTCCTGCAACAAATTGAGCCGTAGCAATGCACCTCAGAACGGTAACAAGAGGCTTTTTTGTCTTTTAAATCTTGACAGTTGAGTTGAAAGCGAGGCTTAGGGCACAGAGTAGGCAGTTACCGTGTCGAGCTGTTATATATTTTCCCATCAGCTCTTTCCAATAACATGGGAGAGACAGGAAAGGTCCCGATGTCACGAGATATAGGAAAACACTGGCTGCTGTAACGACCAACAATCAGTGATAAAGGCACTTTGCCTGCCTGTGCACCAACCATCCAGGCTCGCTCAGGCAATTAACTGTGTATCCCCCACATGCTTGACGTAGAGGTTAAGGCAGGGACTTAAACTGCAGCTGAGGTTGTGCTTGACATCTTAGACATTTAACTTAACTGTGTGTGTCTCCGTGGATTCATGTTTCCATTACCTTTTTAAAACAATATATTTAATCCTGTGTGCTCAGTTATATATGCACACACCATGGCACTTGATTAAAACATAATCAAACGTAAAAGAAAAGGCCCTCAATTGCAATATGAGAACTTTTTGGATAAAGAAGTAGAGAAAATTGTCTTCATATCATGATGAGGATAAATCAAATAGTCTTATATCTATAGAGGCTTACTTGTTATGTGATAAAGATGAGTAGACGGTTTCAGAGTCATTCAGCAATCTAAGTCTCAAGGAACCATGTGCAATAATTGATCAAATTGTTTACCATAAGCACAATTGCAATATTCATTTTAACTAGCACCTGCTACCTGCTCTGCATTTTAAAATTCCCACTTGGGAAATAGCTATTTAAACAGCTATTATATTGCATGTGAGTGGGATAATGGGTTTGTGTGCCTTGTGTGTGTGTGTGTGTGCGTCTATGGAAGTGGTGGTGACAGTGTAGTTTGTATATCTGAATGCACCGTCTGCATTTGCATGTGTAACTCAGAGTCTGCATGCGATCCTGAGGTTTTCAAATGCATGCCCAATAGGCCTTTTTATTTCTGACCGTGCTGCTAATATGAGAATAACGACAGCTCGGGGGGCTGATGAAACTGACCTTGGTGTTAATGAGCTTCTCACAGACAGACAGCGGTCCTCAATGCACCTTAATTGACACGGCGCCCCTACTCGCGCAGTACCACTTACCTGTGTCAATCTTAAGAAGACTTCTCAGCCCATATCTGCCATAGCCATTTGTTCCAGCCACCCTCTCAAGGGATGCAACGGCATTCTCATCATCCTCTCTTAAGTGCTTTCCCATTTATTCCATCATTGGATGCTGCCCTATTTTTAATTTCTGTTTTTCACAGTTGTGTGCCCAGGGTAAATTAATGCACTTTGTCGATTGTGTTCCACAATGAGCACAACAATTGCAAGTAATCATTTGGAGCTGCTGAATTGGATAAAAGTTTTTGAATGGGTGATAAGCTCAGAAAGTATAGTTGTTTCCAAATGAAAAAGACAAAAACAATTCTTGTGGAAAAAGTCCATTTTGGTGTTCAGCCATGTACACTTTTAGGTCAGCTTTTTCTGACCTTGTGTTTTGTCATTTCCATTATGCTCTTTATTTGTTCTCCTGTAGACTTTCACAACAGTTTAAAAATTATGTTTTTTCCGAATGCCATCGTAAAATGTCCCTATAAACATCACAGAGGAACTCACAATGAGAATACTTGTACGTGAGGGGTTCTGCTCTTGCGTGCAATCATGTGTGTGCATTTAGATACACAATGAGGTCTTGTGAAGCCGGGTAGGATAATTCATATTTTATAGACGGAACAAGTCAAGTGTGTAAAGTTCAACAGAAACATCAAAGAAAATGAACAGAGGCAATGACATTTTAATCGAAACGACCGGCCATGTAAAAATAGCATTGTTGACAGAGGCATTTCATTTATCAATAACATATTTTTTGTGACCCCAACTGCTCATTGTACCAGGGAAGACAAATGGATATTTGTTCGCACATGAAGGTTGCATATATAGAGGAACAGGGAAAACACATTTCCTGATGTACATGAGACAAAAACAACTCAAATTAGCCTTGTGATGAAGACTTTTCTTTTCGCCGCAGCTTTTAATTGAACTATTCATATCTTAAACTGCACTGTAACTTTTATTCATGTATTTTTTCTTTTAATGTTTATTTTTTCTTTTTAATTACTGTTTTTAAATGCCATTTTCTTAATGTCTTTAAGCACTTTGAATTGCCTTGTGTTGAAAGGTGCTATATAAATAAACTTGCCTTGTGATATTAATTTAAATTGAACCATGCTATCTTTATGTTTGGTTGTTTGTGTTTTATAATAATATTTACAATGGTTACTTTTGTAATGGCAAACGTGGAAGTATCCATTGCCCCATGGTAGTTTACATCTAGTTACTTATCTACAGTATTGAGCACGTCCAACAACAGCGGACATCTTTATGAGAAATTCTGATCCATAACTGGAATAATAAAATGCTAATTTTCTTCAAATGTCAAAATGTCAATGGCTGGCTAGACTCTAATATTTCTCAATTATGTGTTTTATTTATTTTTCAAATACAAATGTACCTTCATTACACATCACAGACATTGAAGTCTCTGTGTTTACTAATCATTTAATATCTGAAAATATCACTTTCATATGGGGGGAAAACGTAAGGTGCCTCTGGCTGTCAGGTGAGTTGGTCATGGGTTTTTTGGACCATTCTTTGAACATCAATCACTGCCTGACACTGGGGGAGCGTTGCTGCTCTCCACATCAGTCACTGACTCCCTCCTGCCCTTAACACTTCAGCACAGGACATGTTCATGCACTATCAAAGTCAGAGAGCGCCGTCTGATGACAGTAATGGCTGAAGATGGGAGTGTAAATGGACGTGAGATTATGTTCCTGATCAGAATCCTAATGTACAGTATAGAGCTTAAATGAGGGAGTACACCTATCATGGTATAGTCTGACAAGTATAATTACATTATTGGTGGTTTTCAAGGATATAAAAAAGCTGTTAAAGATGCATATCAGATAACAAAGTGCTGTTGAAAATTAGTCGCTAAATATTTCAGTCTACATAGAGTTTTTAAATTGTAAACATGTGTCAACCTGATCCTAACCTAGAACTTTATGCGCATAAATGTAATCTATGACCTGTAATAATGGAATGTTGAAAAAAAGAGTAGGAATGTTTTTTTACGCTGTTATAGGAATATGTATGCTTGTTCATGTACACTAACTTATTGGTTTTGACGATATTTACAACCATGTCAGTTTTCAATAATGCATCATGTTCAGGGTCACAGGATCTGTATTCCAGCATAGGTTAGTGTAAGAGGTGGGGTGGACTTTGGTCAGTGTACAACAGCACTAACACACATAGACTGCATAGACTGCATAAACCTTAACATAAAATGTGTATTCCTCTAGATCAAGTAATAATGCATTAGGCTAAGGCCCTTCTCATTTCAAGTGATATTCTAATTTAGTGATGCACATGACCAAACTAATCTGAAAATTAACACATCATAATAAATCAATTAAACCTCGGGGTTTCTGGGCATGTTGCCCACTTTGCTGGTCAGCAATCCAACCTTGCATAAAGTGGCGTTGAGAGCTTTACAAATGTGATCAGAGGAAAACACCTAACACTCCAACACAAAGCAGCAATAGTGTCTGCAGGCCACATACAGTATATCCTTACAACCTACATTTCAGTCACTAAGACAATATAGGCATTTGAGAGATGAGGCATGGCCAGAACTGCCTTTCAAAGGGGGGAGGGGCAAAAATATCATTTTCATATATTAAGGATTAGAGGTTACCCAGTCACTCTGAGGCTTCACTTCCTTCAATAGCTCTGTAGTGCTCTGGGGAAGAGCACTAAATATCGCATATGAGCTGTCACTAACAGAGGTGGATGGATGGCTGGCTCTCTTACCAGAGTTCCTTTGCTGTGTGATAAACAGTGTCAAGGCGTCGTTGTGACTTACTTAAAGCAGAGAACTAATTCCCACTTGTTAAGTCATGTCAGCATGTGTAGGCATGCGTAAGTGGTTTCAGTGGGTTATAATGGCAATATTTAATAATTCAGCTCACCTTCAAAGTCTCATGCTATGCAATATTTCAAGATGACAGCGAGGTTTGCATTCTGTATGTATTTATTGACTTGAATGGAAAATCACTACGGAGAAACGATAATACATTTGTCCACTCAAGCATGTGATAATGTAATGGTGCTGTGAGATCAGTTTCTTTTCTCCACCTGAAGGTACAGCCGATGCTCAAGCTCTGACATCGTACCAATACTGCTAGTTAATCTTGTGTGAAGATGCAATCAATCAAAACTGTATTAAAATGAATAGTTTATAAAACATCTATACTAATAGTGAACAAAACCAAATGTAACTAAATGATCACTTAAGTAAAACAACCTGAAACAAACAAGCTAGATGTAACAAACACTTGTATTATTATTTATTACATTTTTACAGACAAGGCCATAGCTATGGTTCAGAAATGAGTGAGGTCCAGAATATTTACTTTTGAGAGAGCCTATGAATCTGGACAAGCAAAATTACACAACTGAAGCCCAACTGCTGAAATGTAGGCAACATTATACATACAGTAATAATAATAATTGTGTCTGTTACATATTCTATTTCACTTTAAAACACACAGTACCTATACAGTACTGTAGATCCCCTTTATCATTAAGATTCAAACCAGCAGTGTTATTTGTGCGTGGGCTAGTAAGCCATAACTATTAAAAGCACAGTTAAATGCTAGATATAAGACAACCTTAATCTCAATTAAATCTCAGGTCTATAGTAGTATGTTGTTGCAACACAGTCTCACTCCCTGATAGTCCAATAGCGACGCTTGGTCAGGGTCCTTTGGCGTGCAGTTGTGACACACCGAGTCTCCTTCAGCTTCATAAACGGATGCAAAGAGCTTTCAACTAATTGCAATGTATTCCCATCGGCGGCGGTATTTGACGCTCAGGGAAGCACCGCATCGGTCCATGTCGGCGGCAGTTAAAGGCAATGTGAGCGTCCATTCCCATTGGATAACGGATAATTTTACACCCGGATATAAGTATTCTCCTTACTGTCGATTGATTTTACAGTGATATCTGCACTACTCATCAACTCAAAAACATCAGATTATCCTTAATTAATTAATAACACAACATTGATTGGTTTAAATTGTGTACAATGGTTTTGTGTTTTTCCCCTTTCGACTCTGAGAAACAAATAGTTGTATCGGAGTTTAGGATGGCTGAAGACACTACACTACCCTTAATCCTCAGCTATCGTTTGAGACTACACCATGCGCTTGACAAACCCCGTGATTACATTACATTACATGTTACTTGTTAGACGCTTTTATCCAAAGCGACTTACATACTCAAAACTGTGGGCAATCCCCACAGGAGCAATTTGGGGTGAAGTGTCTTGCCCAGGGACACAACGACATGCTGACGACAGTGGAGTTTGAACCTGTTGGACCCCCTGATCCGAACACCAAGCTACTGCGCCACACATCGCCTGATTAGTCCTCAAGCTCTGTGATTGGTTGACCTCCGACTGTATTCCATATGAAAAAAAACGTTTCATAAAAGATAAAATCATACTTTATTCAGCTAGTGCTTGCTTTACTCTTTGAAAGTCATCACATAAATGCATTGTAATAAATGGTTCGGCAGCCGAACTTCGGCTGCGTTAAATAGTACACATCTGGCTTAGTTCTTTATTTATCTACAGAGATTGGGCCTCAGAATAGACCGGAAACTATTATTTTACTGTCTGTTTTAATTTCACAATAAAGTTAATAGTAATATTTTGTTTGATATTATTATTTGTTATTAACTAGACAGCTGGGTCATGTTAAGACCATCTTTTCTGTGTTGCTGTGGGTTTTTTCCATCGCTTTTGTGTTACAAATATCAAAACAATATATGTGTGGTCGTCTGTGGATAACAAAATATATCCGTCGTAATTAACTAAACCGGAAACAGCAGTATATTTTATTGTGTTAACACTGTCAACTTGACAGCTTTTTAACCATAGACAGTGGGTGTTTCTCAATGTCGAGTAATGCTGCTCCAGAGCCACTATTTCAAGCATACTACGTCATCGAGTGCCGCCGAAGGACTGTTCCAATGTCCAGCATACTTGGAATTCTACCGAGCCCGGCGTACTTCGTAGCGAGAAATTTCGAGGCTGTACATGTGTAGACTCCGCGGTCTTAAAATCCCCACAATGCTTTGCGCACGGACCAATTTCCCCAAATCTGTGGCGGAAAATGTAAGGCGGGGCCTCTCATATGACGCACACCTGCACACTTGCTCGCCTGTTCCACTCTTCGTTTTCCGAATGCCAGGAAGGATTCTTGCCTAGCTTCTGAAGGAAGTGACTCGGAAGACATGTGCTACCAAGCAAGCGTCCTCGACATTGAGAAACACCCTGTATATATAAATGGACGTAGGGTCCGTGACGTCACCCATAGAATTCTGCAGAGTTGCCGAGAAGCCCTTAGTAGGCGGAGTCGGCTCGACAGTGACGTCAGAGTCCAACTCCCGCCTGCTCCAAATAAGGGCAAAGAGGCGGAGCCGAGGCGGGACCTGCTGCCACCGAGCTGCAAGCTCCAGAGCTAGCTGAAGCTACCAAGCTAAGCTAACATGCTCCCCGTCTGCACACTGCCGTCGCATTTTACGTTTCTAAGGTAAGCGGACATGAAACTATTCAGCAAAACTATAAATAATAATCTAAGTTATTGAGTTTTTAGCATAATACTTCAGAATCTTAAAATCCCTTGACGCAATTGTGCTAAATTCAACACTGGAATCAAGCAAATATTAATATGTTTGCATGACATTAGTTATTTATATTTTGCCACCACTTAATTATACGTTTAATACATTTAAGTCAAGCTAAGGTACATGTGATGGTAGCTAGTTAGAGCTCTTACCTGTGAGGCTTCCTCCAAACAGCATTATAACCAGACTGTATCATTAAAACTACAAGTACCAGTTCTAGATCCTTGACTTTAGACAAAGAATTAAAAAGACAAAATGTATTTAAAGACCAATCTTTATTTGAAGGTGCCTCTTAACCTGAGATATTAGTTATACAGTAATAGTATTGACAATCTAAAAAAACTGAGCAACTCAACAGTCAACTTTATATTTCAAGCATTTATTATTTTCATTTTTCCCCTCTCGTATTCAGTGTGGACGGATTGAGACAGCGTGGTGTCCAGAGAGCTGCAGAGACTTCAGGGAGAAACCTCCGTGTGATGGATGTCCTGTCTGTTGGTTTGGAGAGGACTGAGGGTCTTTCCTCTGCGAGGAGGACCAGGCCTGATGGAGGGGGACCAGGCCTGATGGAGGAGGACCAGGCCTGATGGAGGAGCCCATGCTGGGCATAGCTGATACCAACTGCACAGGCCTAGTCTGTCACTTTATTTGACTAAATGTGTTTACACCTTCTGTCCATATGTGCTTTTTATTCAAAACATTTTTGATTAACTTTTGGGTTCAATGGAAATTGATCCGCAGTCATCGCCTATCGGCCAATAGATGAACTGCAGTTTGTGGCACTTCCTTATTGGCGTCCCGGCTCTGCCCCAGAGTTTGCCGCTTGTTTTTAACCCGAACCACCTACTGGTTAAAGCACGTTATTACACGTTTAGAGTAATTGCAATGCAGGTAGATTGTGTTGCTTTTTAATTACTGTTTTTAAATGCCTTTTTCGTAATGTCTTTCATTTTTGTAAAGCACTTTGAATTGCCTTGTGTTGAAAGGTGCTATATAAATAAACTTGCCTTGCCTTGCCTAAGGTCTGCTGCATGTTGATGAAAACATTTAAATATTAAGAGTACATACAAATTAGGGGGAAAGTAGAAGGTCAATGATAGAAATATAGAATAGAAAATATCAAGAAGATACTGTAAATCAGGGGTGGGGAACCTTTTTCCTCTCAAGGGCCATTTCAATTTTTTCAACATCCTCCGAGGGCCGTACAAATTATTGACCTCTGCTTAAAAATACTAAAATCACAGCCCATTCATTTGGCCTTTCTTTCATGCTGTGCAAAGAAAAAGCAACCTCTTAATCCAGATATCTTACCATGACTCGCGCATGCATACACGTGCACGGTTGTGGCATGACCACCAAAACAGAAAGATATTGGACACAAGATGTGTGCAAATGTATTTAGTTTCCTATCCATGTGGACATGATTTAAGTGGGGGGGGACCTAACCTTTTAAAAGTTGAAGTTGAAAGCATCAATCTGGTGCACTTTGAGAGCAACATTAGGAGATCTATGGATACATCTCTCAACACCCATATGAAACAGAACTGTAAGCAGATTTATTTTTCTTTATGGATATTTTACAAATCACTCCCCTTTCAAGCTGTATTCTTGTTTATTAATTTAATAAATTAATTTAATTATTAACAACTTTTTTTTTACTGTCATAGTATTTTATACCTGTTTACTTTATTCTCTTCTTTTTTTATAACTATAATGATCATATAAAGATGTGCCTTTACCTCACTGGTTGGAGAAAAAGCTTCTTATATTCGTTAGCATAGCTAGCTAACCAGATGCTAATAACAACAAAGTTATTGACTGTATGATCAGTTTGACAGATGAACAGATCGCCACTGGGCTTTCAACTAAGACACAGCCACGCAAAAACTGCGGCATGTGTACGGCTTCTTATGGGTACTCCGGGGGCCGGAGGTTCCCCACCCCTACTGTAAATGATCTCCACAATAAAACAATTTAGTGCCGGATGTACAGAGATATTAATAGGAGGATGTGCAAAACAAACAAACTAATTAGGCTTTATTAAAACATTAAATAATACTTTAGGTTAAGGCCTTCTTTTAAATACATGTAAGCAAAAAGCTTTGGGGGTATCTACAGATAAATATTAAGCCTGACAAAGTGCTTAAAGTCTAATATATTGCATGGTTTTTTTTGGGACTTGACAATCAACTTTCCTGCTATGTTGAAGCACTTATTTTAACCGATATTATACATATTTATTATACTCTTATATAAGATGTATGTAGATAGTATAAGAAATGTGCAGAATATCACAGTTTAATGGTGGAGTTATACACACATATTGATAGATGTCTTGTAATGCACTGTTGAGGAACCTACGACCTATGTTTTTCATTCATTGCATAACTACACCGTAGTTGTGTATATGATATGTCAATAAACCTTTGAAAATCTTGAAATCTTGAAAGGGATGTGCAAAATAGCCATTATATACAGTTTTTAATGAACGATTAGAGAATAACGAGTAATGAATATGCTTTATAGGGATCTGCAGATACATTTTTTGTCTTTTCAAGCACCCAATATAAAATATCTCGCCTGATTGTTGGCACTTGACAATCACCTTCACTGAATTTTACTCAGGTGTAACTAAAGTCTGATTTAAGGGTTATTTATATTTCACATCATTAAAGTCTGTAAAGTAGCTAAAATAAATGGAGTAAAAATACCAGGTTAGCCTTAAAGAAAGCCCTCAGGATTACAAAAGACCCCCATCACCCCAGCCACAAACTGTTCTGTTTGCTGCCGTCTGGCAGGCGGTACCGCAGCATCAGGACTAAAACCACTAGACTCATGGACAGTTTCATCCCACAGGCCAGAAGACTATTAAACACCTTAACTTTTGAAACAAGATCCACATTAATCTGGCTGCAATTTACAAATTATTTATCTAATATATCATATTCCAATCACTTGTATATAGACACCAATGTGTTTCCCATCCCCTAAACCTCCAGGGATGTATACAGTTTAATACTGGCAACTTCTAATGATGGGAAATACGAAAACGTCTTTTAAAACTACAATTCCCAGTAGAGACGCGCCATAGAACATGTTGCGAAACACACATATAGCCAGCATGTGTAGTTCTGGGGGGGGGGGTCTTCTGCGATCCTAAACTCTGACTGTAAAATCAATCGACAGTAAGGAGAATACCTACTTCCGGGTGTACAATTCTCCGTTATCCAATGGGAATGGACGCTCACATTGCCTTTAACTGCCGCCGACATGGACCGATGCGGTGCTTCCCTGAGCGTCAAATACCGCCGCCGATGAGAATACATTGCAATCAGTTGAAAGCTCTTTGCATCCGTTTATGAAGCTGAAGGAGACTCGGTGCGTCACAACTGCACGCCACGGGACCCTGACCAAGCGTCGCTATTGGACTATCAGGGAGTGAGACTGTGTTGGTATTACGAGTAATACCACTTGCTTTGAAAACCACATTATTTTCCTATATGGCTGTACCCCAATACAATATGTCTAGTTATTATCAATTAAAGTGTATGAAAATAACCTTGAAAAAACATAAGAACAGTTTCGGATAAAAAAAAAAAAAACGGTTTTATTTGTTATGCACAGCAGAAATGAAAATATACAGTAATTTTATAGTATCTTTTTTTGTATATTACCAAAAGTCAGTGAATGCATTAATAATTCAGTATTACCTGTCATTTGTTGTAATACAAAGTATACAGTATAAAATATTCTGCAGTATAAAATATTCTGCAGACACGCTGCTGGAAAGCCCCACTTCAGCACTTTCAACTGGTTCTTCAGCTTGTCTCCACATGTTATCTAAATGAAGTTATGTTACTATTAATAAAACATGCTTAGTGAACTCACAAAAGACTTCACAGAGTCACCTTTATTTGAAAGCTATTTAACCGAGGTGTGACTGTTGCAATTCTGATCATACACAGACACAACATAATACTGCTGGCATCTAGCAGTGTTCGCCATTAGTGCCTTTGTTAAGCTGCTGCAATTACACAGCATCTTATTATCTTACCTTCTGAAGGTGATTACTGTTCAAGTGTCACTTTTGCAACAAAACTGTTTGATGAGCCGCAATGGATCGATACTCTCCTAGTACCTGAGGAGAGTGCAATGGACTAAACACTCTCATTTGTAACCTTTTTATAATGCCCCCTAATGTCGGCCTTGGAAGATCAGCCTATTGATCCAATAAAAAAAGGCTGTGGAGGCACAGTAATTCTGTTTTACCCACATGAGGGATCTGCAATTTTCGTCTAAATAGGAAAGGTCCTGAGGATCAAGGTGTATAACACACAGGGAGAGAGAAAAAACAAAATTGTAATTTCGAACAAAGCCAAAGGGACACCTATGTAGGCCGTCTATTGTGAAGCACAAACTGCTGCGAGCCATTACAGGTGCAAATGAACCATTGTTTGATCTGTGAGCCAGCTTGTCTTCCAACAGGATACCTGCAAACACATTCCCTCAATCACAATGGTGGTGGGAATTGAAACTTAAGGTTCTGGCATATTTGACCCTTTTTGCACATCACTTCATACAAATCTGCATTTGTCCTTTCCTTTTTGTTTTTATCTGTCTTTATTATTTTCACTTTTTCCCCTTCTTGCTCTGTGGCTCACTCCCTGCGCTTGTATTTATATAGGTGGAACAGCACTGGAGTAGTGATTGAAAAGCTGTCCTGTAGATCAGGGTGGTTTGTGGGGCCTGTCCATGCTCTAATCCATCCTGCCGCCCCGCCACACAAGTAGAATATCAAACAGGCAATTCCTGAGGAAAGAAAGATGCGGGGGAGTGAGAGGGAGAGAGGATAGAGGAAGGGGGGGGGCTTTAGAAAGGACAAACATCAGGAATAAAAATGGAGAGCAAGAAAACAAGGGGGAGCTTAGCGAGAGAATATGAAACAATAGAGGTAGAGGAAGGAGGTTGGAAAAGTTTCACAAGGCTTTGTCAATATGGCAGCACTGCATCAGAGGTGAAAAGGCAATTCCTGCAGTCTCACCCCACTACGTTTCTTCATTTGAATCTGATTAGCTCTGATAATGTATTAGTGCCATTATGCTGCTAATAAAAAAGGGGTGGGTAGCCACAAAGTGAGTGGGGTAATGGGGTCCTGATCCACCTTTGAAAATAAACTGAGCAGTGACAGGGAGCTGTAAAGAAAGGGGACAGGGGGCAGCTCCACCATGGAGGAAAAATGGCAGTTAAGTCACTGATTGTGTCAGAGGTCAGCATAACAAACCACTGCAGGGAATTCTATTGCTTTTGATAAATATATTCAGATTTCAGGGACAAAAAGAATGGAGCAAACAAACCGATGAAGTTGGATATGACTCCAACCACCCAAACAGTATTCAGTAAATGTGTTGACCCTTTGCGAAGCTGCTCACTATGTGTTCTCTCCCTGAGTTTACAATTCTAAACAACCACCAATCTGTTACATTACCAGTTACACTCACGGGTCAGGCATCCTTCTAGACCTTCATCACACATCACTGCAGTGCAGCTTAAGCTCAGCTTCACACTTCCTGCCCTTGGCTGCAGCAGAGTTTACAGAGGACATTGCAAATAGAGACTGTGAATTTTGCCTCTCTGACTTCAAGTGAGCTTATTTTGTGTGGATCATGGTATAGTACAGCAAGAAGCCCGAATAGCAGTGGTAATGAAAGTCTGGCTGATGTTGGTCTGGGTACTGACAGGTTTATTAATGGCTTTCCAATGTGATGTATGTTCACTGAACTTTAGAGAAGCTTTCGACTTTGTGCATTGTAGCGATACGCAATTTTTAGCTTTGATTCTTTTCTTATTCTCTCAGATATTGTCTCATTCCTGAATGTAATTCCAATATGCTACACTCCATACATGATCCAGTACTTCATTTATACAGGGGATGGACAACTCACCACAGGGATTTCAGTTTGTTCGCATACTGCAACACCATGCAAAATATGTATTTATATTTACATTATAGAAATTAGGGTACAAAAATTTCAATATCCTCCTTCCAGGTTTCACTCTCTTCCTTGTCCTGGAAACTGTGTAACAAAATGAAGAAATGCTCACTGTGCCCGACTTGAATCTTGAGTTCTTTGTATACTATAATTTTGCAGCTCTAAAGGCATTATTGTAATCCTCTTTTATTCTGTCCTTGGAATTTGGTGTTTGTCACCACGTCACATCAACCATCCCTCATGCAGTTAGTGATTGCTGTATCTACAAACAAAAACAGTATGATATGTTATTTTACTTTGTCAATGAACAATTGACCGATGCAAAACAAGGGAAAGCACCTGCATGATACAAATAATGATAATGTTATTCTGCAATCTTGATCACATTTTTGATTACTTGCCTTGTTCATAATGCAACACTGTGTTCTTCTCTGGTCTCAACCCGTCAATTGTTTTCATTGCTTTCAGTGGAAACTGAAGGCAGGTTTGAACTGTGGGGCCACAAACAAAGATTCATTAATAGAATTAAAACGAATTATTTAATAATAAATATTGACAAAATAAATGGTAATCTCTCACTTCCCCAAACTAAATTTCACATAAGCCCTACTAATTAGTTAAATAAAGTGATTGATTATGGCAAATACCTATTTATTCGGTCTTAATAAGTCCCTCAAATCTTTTGAAAGCTTTATCCAGGACGTTTTTCAGAAAACAATGTCCTAGGGACAACATACTTCCATCCAGTCATTTGTAACATTCAAAACTGCAAGTATCGCTATACAACAACAGTTTGATGATCTGACAGCAGTCTCACTCAGGCAGATACGGGTGTAACTCATTGCTCAAAAGCATATAAGTAGTCACAGAAGCTCTCAGTGAGTGTTTGTGATTACTAGAAATGAAGTCACCAGGGCTTTTTAAACCAAAGTTTGACCAACACTTTTAAAAAAACAAACAAATAGAACACACAATTCTGTTATATTTGTACCCCCCTCAGTAACAGAGAAATGGATCTGAGACTGGAGTGTATTGATGTTACCTGTTCCCCTGGAACAAAGAAAAACTCAAAAAGCATCTGTGGTTGTTTTTTAACATGTGTTATTGACCTGTGTTGTATTTGGTTATCTTTCAAAATGCACTTCTCTTTTGAACAATTTTTTTTCCAGAGAACAAAGGGCAACGGTTTGTGACCACGCACAGAAGAAAACTGTTATTCAGTTTCCCTTTAAGTTAAACAATACACTAAATCTCCCTCCTCAGATATTTAGGCCTCCAAAAAACAATAGAAAACAAAACAAGTGTAGTACATAAATCACTACAATGCATGCTCACACACAACCACTTTGAGATGGGCAGGGGATTTGGAAAGCAACAAGTAGTCAGCAGACAGCAGTAGTTTAACATATCTTGTGCCATAAATGCAAATGCATGTATTTCTGTTGCTATGGTATAATACAACTGCATGTGTAGTCATTTGATTGAAGTGAAATGTCAGGTAAAATGAGAGTGAGGCATGCTTAGCTTTTATAAAAGAAACTAATTATTTGGGAAATTGGAAATGCAATTTTGCTATCAGGACACGTCAAACCGCTTACACGCACTTTAATGGTGAGTTTGATATGATGTTGACTCAGACCTTGTAGAATTTGTTAGGGATATGCAAAACTGGGACACTCTCACCTGAAAAGGTGTGTGTGTGTGTGTGTGTGTGTGTGTGTGTGTGTGTGTGTGTGTGTGTGTGTGTGTGTGTGTGTGTGTGTGTGTGTGTGTGTGTGTGTGTGTGTGTGTGTGTGTGTGTGTGTGTGTGTGTGTGTGTGTGTGTGTGTGTGTGTGTGTGTGTGTGTGTGTTCTTGACTGACATGCTGAAATATAGCTGTGATATAGCAAGTTCCTATCAACAAACTGTATCTATTCTGACATGGAGATAAAGTATTGCATCTTGAATCTAAAAAAGCTCTTCACCTGAGTGAAACACTCCGCTGATGGATGTGGCCGATTGTCTCCTTCATGCTCATCTCCTTTTTCTGGGACCAACTAAAAAAGAAGTTAAAAAATACGGTCTATTTATCCAGAAACTGCAGTTGTCAGACAGGCGTATGGTACCCCAGTTGAACCCATGCCGTATATCTAAAACTTTCTGGTGCTTTTCTGCAACGTACAGCATTATCGTAATCATAATTCTGTCAGAAGAAGTGCAAACAGCTATGAACTGTCAATCAATGTTGACAGTGTCATTGGTTCCCTTTTAAAAGTGCATATATTTCAATTTTACATGTCCAGTATGGTGATATCAAGTGGTTGATTTATTATGACATGATTTCAGAATTTTTGCCATTAGGTCAGACCATTTTCCAACACTTAAAGTATCGACAAAGCCATTGTCACGAAAAGCCACTGTGACTCCTCTTGTATAATGTCTACACAGAGCATATTATCTCTGCCACTATTATTTTGTGGCCACTATCTGTTCTAGCTCGTCCGCTAATTCCCATTCCTGTGCAATTTCAAGAAATTAATGCATGGTTCAGCAAAATGCCTTTAATCCGTTTTCAACACATTTTAAGCAAACCGGAGAAGAACATTTGCTATAGATTAGGTGTGCCATTACACGGAGCTAGAGATGGTTCTAACTGATGTCCAGTGGTCTCCTGTCAGACAGATAAATGTAGTTTGTGCTGAATCATCCACTTTGTGTCGCTTTTCAGTGCCATGCGATTCACAAATCAACGTACAGAGTATACCGAGCCGAGCCCCACGTAAAGCTACTAAACAGTGTTGTGTCTTGATTAAATAAGTAAAATAACTAAATGCCACACTTATCCCCTAAAGAGGCATAAGGTTATGAAATAAGGACATTATTGAAGAACAAATGGGCAATTGTAAAATGAAACCCAGACCTATGTTTGTACCGGTTACCTGGAGGGACAGGAGATCAATATATGTAAGTAGCCTCATTCTGCTCAATGACAGTAGACTGAGCGTCGCTGTCCCATGACCATTCAAACTGACATGGTGACACAATGGAGAGACAGCCATTTAAGAAAACATCTCTTATTGAAGATCAATACATTCCTATAGATATTCAGTGATCTGTGTAGCTGTCACCATGCCATCATAATGCACCAATCAGGTCCTTAACAGCATGTTTCATCTGATAGAAGTATCAGATCAGAAGATCAACGATAAAAGTGGAGAATAAAGCATGTCTGACACATCAAGGAGGCAATAATATTAAATGATTGAGCTCTTGTCCTATTGGCTGTCACGATTAAGTGTAAAAAGCTACATAAACCTTTAATTTATCATTCTAACCTTATTATTCGCAACACCGCCTCGGTACATTTCTGCTCTGTTTTTTTAGGTGTAACCTCCATTGTGAAGGGTCTGGGTGAGGATTTTTCTTCTGTCATTTCTGTAATGCTGGTTTTCTTGTGTCCTTGGTATCCAGCACCAATGTGTCTGTTTTATATTTATGTTCCCTTTCACATGGCCTACGTGATCCACACAGGCACAGTCCTCCTCTATTTTGTATTCCAGTATAATCCATACCATGTTCGACCTGTGTGCTTGACTTGTTCTTGCTAGGCATGTGACATGGTGAACTGAAATATATGTCACAAATGTGTATATGCTGCAAACATGAGGTGAACTGTAGGAGGTTGTCAGAGAAAAAGGTTGTTAAGCTTTCACATTAGAGAAATGCGTAACAGATTAATGTAATTTTAGCTCACCAGTTCCATATGTAAATCAGTTTATGGATTATCAGCTATCCATGTCACAATTATCTCATACTGTTGCTTGTTTGAATCCTATCCCTTTACAAGATTTCAATCTTCAAAGAGATTTTCCGTCCTGCTTCAGGTGTTCCATGTTGATAAGCGATCCATTTCTTGTGGAAAGATCACAAATCCCCTGTGCTATACCTCTAGGATAAATTCCTTCTGTAGATGCATGTTATCCTACATTGTGTTATGATTGATCCCACATGTACAAAGTTATGAAGATGTTAGATAAAGTGTGGGCTAATTTTCTTTTCAAAATGTAACTTTTATTTGCAAGCCTTAGTGCCTGTTATTGGCTACATTTACACTACACTTCATATTCATTGGTTAAAGCGAGGACTCAACAGAGTAAGCAAACAACAAACAAGCTAAATAAACATGATTTTAATCAATGGATTATCCTTTTTTCTTTGTCTTCTGACTTGCAGCAATACCCATTAGTGAAGACCCAGACTGCCCCTCTATTTTTGTTTTTTTGGTGACCAAGCATCTACAGTTATTCCTGTGGGATTTAAACTTAATGAACCTTATTGATTTGTTCATTGATTTGTGTTGAGTTAATAAGATTGAATGAGGATTTTTGACACGGTGTATTATTGCAGAAGAGTGTAGTGTCGACTTTAAATGCTGTATCTACATTATGGGCAATGTTGCATGACACGGTTTCTTTTTAACACTTTTATAGACTGTATTAAACTAAATATATAATGCGTCAATGTGCCCTTATATAAAACAGACTGCTATATAATGCCCCCTTCACTTTATTTGTTGAAAATCACACAAAATAACTGTATTTCTACAGCTCAACCAGCTGTTGCAGTTGGAACCTATTTTCACACTGCCAAGTTGACGTTCCATAATACTTATGCACAGAGAATATTATAGGTTCCATAGACACCATTTATAATGCTGTCAAGGCACCTTTATGCGCCAAAGTTATAAAGTGTTGGCTGACCAGCGGTACTCATAGCTGATCAATAAACTCTGCGCTGCTGAGGGAGTCTGTATGCTAAAGCTGGTGTATCTTTCTTCACAATTTTGTTTTGATTGGTTTGCTTACAATTGTGCAGAGGGGGTTGAAACTATCTTAAAATGATTCAAAAGAAACACCCATCACCAACATTAAAACGAAAGAGTGCAGTTTAACAAGGAAGCTTGGTTTCTGAATGGTTACCAGTATAGCCTGCATGTTGCTAAACATGCTAAACCAAGTTATGAGAGACAAAGAGCTAAAAGCATGTTATAGGTTTTTCCCTTTTACTTCCCTACCGAACAGAATTTGGTTAAGTCAAGCAAATGCTATTCGTATGGCCCTATTTCATAATGTTCCATTGGCCTTTACAGGTCCCGATAGGCAATAGTTGCCGACCCAACCCAAGCTTTTGAAGAAGACAAGGGACACCGCATTTCCTTTTGTGAACGTACAGAGTCCATACTGCTTAGAGAGTTGTTGTTTCTCATCTGTCCTGTAGAACTGTTTAGGTCCAATTGTTAGGTTGGACAGCAGGTCACGAAAGACAGGAATGAAGAAATCAAAAGTGTCCTTTGCAAACATAAATTCCAATATGTTGTCATCTCTCCAGCTAGTGTGTCTTCACCCTCAGATTTGTGTTCTCTTCCGGATTACGCACCAGGCACACCCACATTTCTTCAACACACCACCTCGCTCCTGACATAGAGGGATTGTATCGTCTCAATCGGACTAAAAACAGACCTTGTACCCGAAGCTTTGAAGAGTTTGATGTCTTGTCAGAATTATTGGGAAAGACACAGGTTGACAGTGCTGCTCTAAAAATGAGTTGTTTAGAGTTACAGTATAGGGTATAATGTTCCCCTTTATAAACAGAGCAATTAGAGTAGAACCATTTTGCACATAGTACTTTATTCCAAATGGGCTTTTTCTGTATGTTCCCAACAAGTGTATGATTTAATCAAACATATTGCAAAACAAGAATACACCCCCTATCTCACCAGTCTCGTGTTTGCAAACGCATGTATTTAATTAATTCCTCAATCAAAACCTTTAGTGTTTTTGGGTAACGCTTTTTAATTAGCTACCCCCTCAAGCACTGGGGCACCTTGTTTCAATTACACATCATATGAAATTAAAGTATACTAAAACATCATTACCATTAATGTGCACATCCTCATTCAAACCAATTAAAATCAAGCATGTGTGAATCTCTCTACCTTAACTGTCAGTTAAAAGAGAGTACATGAAAAGAGAGGCAAACAAAAAGAAAAAGACTTGTGGGCAATTTTGTGTCTTTTCAAGCTGGCAGGTTACTCTCACTACCAGGAATGTAATGGGAAGGGCGGTCAGAGTGGACCTGTACCTCACAATGCTCTTCTGATGAATGCACTAGAGGTGATTTGGTCAGCCATGTAGCACTGATATCAAATGTCCCTTTTAGTTGTGACCCAGGAAGCTTGTATAAATCAAACTGTTGGTCTGCCAGTCCCCAAAATGTTTCATATGTTTCACATTTCAACCTGAGGCAGTAAAGGTCTACAATATAAGAGGAATAGGTCTATCATTTCCAGACAAAGTGCCTGCTTTTGTGACTGCATTTCACCTAGAGATCAATAGCTTAGTTTTAACAAGACGGTTGTTAAATCTGTGAAAGCAGCTGCTACCAATATTGGAAGATAAAGGCTACTCAGATATTTCACTTAAAATAAAATATGCCTGCAACAGTCCTCATTTCAGACAGCTTGACAGGCTGAGGAGCAGTAACTATAGAACATTGGTCTGTTGTACTGTATAAGCAGTGTCTTCTTACACAAATATAATTAGGCCTGTGTTATGTTTAAGCATTTCGTAGTGTGCATGATTTCCGGAGATGAAACTCCAGATCCCACTCGCTGTTAACAGATGATGTGAGACAATATAATTGACACAACTACCACTTTTCTCTGTGAAATTCTAACAATTATGTGTATGGGAACTGGTGTTTTGAGCTAAGGACATTATACATAATGATTTTGCATTTTTGCTACACATAAATGAGCAAACCCATAAAACCTATACCTATCCAGCTGACATTCAGTGGCAAATAACCTCCTTTAATCCCAAATGCAGTTGTGTAGGAGTGCCTCCCTCACAGAGAGAAGAATGAGGCAGCCATGATCTTAAAGATGGAATCACTCAAAAGGAACACTGGGCATAAGCACCAAGCTCAGCGTGACGCAGGCTGACTGCAGCCGAAAATTGGCAAGTGAACCTTCAGACAGGTCAGTACCAATTCACAGACAGCAAATTGTGTGGAAGGCATTGATTAATGGCCGAGACACAACTCGTTATGGCCTTATGGTGTCATCCTTTGCCTCCCCCTCACCATCCCAACTCTCTGATGCTGCTAAGATCAGACTTGGTGCTAAAATAACAGTTCAACAATTGATCTCAACCAATAATTAATGGCCCACTCAGTTCTAATTTGCGAACAAGTATCAGCTTTTTTTTTTATATGAGGAGGAGGAAGTTAAAGACAAAGCAGGATTAGATATGCCTCACAGAGTGCGACATGTGAGATTTGTCAATGATAAATCATTTTAAAGGAGATGTTGACATTCTGATTTTGTGGATTCGGAGGACAGAATAGGGTAAAACGAACAAATTACTCAGAACAACTCAATTGTTATTATTGAAAAATAGTATTTGTTATTATGATGTGCTCTTTGATAAGAGATTTGTAATCTGTAACTATGATTCATGTGTGATGACCGATGTTAAAAATGAGTAACATCCAGTAGATGATTTACATGCAATTAGAGATTTCACAATGGACTAAGAAGATCATATCAAATGACTTGATTTGTTGTGAACATCTTAATATTACATCGTTTTTGGCAGCCACTTTCATCCAAATCAACTTACACTTCAATACCGTAGACATGCCTATGGGGGTAATGGAACTGGTAACCCCCTGATTGGCAGATCAGCCTACTGATCCCCTGATATCAATCCCTGTCCCTTGGCTTTGACTTGTTGAAGTGACAGGTGACATATGGTGTTAGTTGTGTTACCTGTGATTAACCAACTGTGTCACAATAAATGGACAAAGAAGGACGTGTTCAAAAAGTGAAAATGACTGTGGATGACGGATTGTAGTGCTATCCATCATCTCAGGTGGATCTTTGAGAGGCTGACCCGCAAGAAGGTTCCTTTTCCAGGAAGCAAAAGCCGGCAAGATGGTTCAACTTTCACATTTAGCAGTCAAAGTAATATGCCTCTATGCTCAGGCTGAACTTTAATTTTCAAATTGCAAAAGGAGGAAATGTTGACACCCAAAGGTTATGGTGAAGCTACTTACTATATATGAACTATAGTACTAATTGAAAGCCTCTTATATGATCTTTTACGTTTTTATCAACTCCTCTCTTACCCATCTGGATTTTGGCAGCTAAAGAGTACAAAGGTTCTGTTTAGAGAGGTTTTAGTGAGTGAATTAAACTCAAAACTCAAAAATTAGGTGGACAAAAATAGGATTTAAAAAGAAAGGAAGCCATGCACCTATCTGCTATTGTCGGAGAAAAATATACCCTTGATTAGTCTAATAGACTGGATGTTTGTTGAATCTGTTATCTTCAAACACTCATTGATTTAGATCATTGGTATCAAAACAACCCTTTCCTTTCTCTATTCTCTAACAATATTCTGTAATATTTCACTTTTCATGCTGCTCCCCAAATTGCTCAACAAGCACCACAAAGATGTACCGCTGTGCTTTAAACTTGTCGAGCAACGTCCAAGTTAACTTGGTCACAATCTCATGCATGGATGCCATTGTAAAATGTTTTTGCCTGGCTGTCCACGATGGCAGTACCGAGCTGAAGATAACTCTCTCTTCTTTATTAGGTTATTTTATCAGCCCTCTCAACAGCTGTGACAGCTCCAGCGGTGATCGAGTTTGGCTTGTTTTCACTACATCCCCTGCAAACTTTGACACCTGATTTCATTGAAGGAGATGGGATTTGAAAGGTGGGGGACACGGGTCGCCAAGCCCTCTTCTCCAGGTTGTCTAATATATCTTACCTGAGCAGCTGGTTGTGAAAAAGCTTCTATGTCCCTGATACTCCTCTCCATTTTGTTGCTTACATCTTTCGGTCTTTTAGATCAACAAAAAGTATCCCTCTGCTTAAATACATGATAATTATACAAAAATTATAATGTAAGTAAAGAGGACTAAAGAAGTTGGATGCCGTCTTGTATTATTGAACACATAGTTAATAACAAACATGACAGCTTATTCTGCCATAATAACGCATACTGAGGACAGAATGCATTGTATGTCTCCAAAGGACTTTCACTTGCCTTCAATTAGTTATTTTAAAGGCTTTGGGCTAATCTCCCCACAGGAGTTTTCTTTACCCAAGATTCCCTTTGACCAGTGGGTACTTTGAGGCTCCCAGAGGTGTGGCTGACCCGCCATTCATTTCTCTATAAGGAGACAAGAGATAGCTGAAAATACCCTGAGGATCAATTCTCAAAGGGTTCGCGCTCAACAGTAAAACCTGTTTGCCCAGTAAAACGTCTTCTCTGAAAGAGGCAATTTACCTTTTGCTTATTTCTCTCTCTAAGGAAAAATGATGACACAAATAAATTAGTCTAAACTACACCCGGTTGAAATCCCTGCTGGTGCTGCAGTATAACACCCTGAGCCAGCCAGCACAATAAAATGAACTATTCTGCATTGCAACTGTTGGTATAGCAATACGATGTGACATGTACGACAACATTTGTAGTCAATACCAATACCAGTCAAATTCTATGATTCCTGATACCTATCTGATCTCATCAAATTATATGTAGTTTAAAATACTCTCCTCTACTTCATTACCATTTGCATAGAAGTTGTTGGTAGGAAGTTAAACAACCTTACCTTCGCCTCATACTCATCTTTACTGAATTGATTGTTAATGCACTATTGATAAGCTGCTAAAAGCTAACAGCCAACGTTAACTAGCTTTCCTCCAACCGATTATACCACTTATTCTTCACAATGTAGCATTATGTGCATCCTGTACACGTAAATAGTGAGTTTACTCTTCCCCAAACACATTTTCTATCTTGTATGCAATTACGTTATAGGGCGTTCCAGGTCTAGTTACCTCCCTAGTCACAATTTGAACAGACTTAAAGGAAACAATCATACCAATGCTATAATTCGTTTTTACTGGTTGTCTCTGAAATTGCTCTTTTTCAGGGATTTCCAACAATATGTCTAAACAATTGCACCTACCTAATATCATACAGTAGTAAAAAAGCCATTATTTAGACTCGGACAGTTTATAAAAATGCCAGCGAGAGTTAGAGCTAGGTTTCAAATCCCACCAATCGTAGCAAAGTTTTCAGATTATTGCAGAAAAGTGACTTCAGTGTACAGCTGTGCTTGTAATGATCCCATAGCGAAAGAGAAGACTTATAGTGATTGGCAAAAACAAAACCGTGTGATAAGGTGAGTGGCTAAGTCAAATAAGACCCATTACAGCCCAAACCTGTATGCAATTGAGGTTTTCTGTTTTCCTCGTCTTCACTCCCACAGTGATTCAAGTTTACAGACAAACAAACCAAACAAATCAATCCCCGATATTCATGGTAATAAGCTGGACAAAGCAGAACTGTTTTTTTATTTTTTTATTCTTAGGAACAATTCATACGATCACTTTTATAACTTCAAAATGCTGTTTGGATCTGTGAGGTCCATAATCGCTTTCTTTGACTAATGTGTTATTATCCTACTCTCAACCAAGCGGCAAACTCTGGGGCAGAGCCGGGAGGCCAATAAGGAAGTGCCACAAACTGCAGTTCATCTATTGGCCGATAGGCGATGACTGCAGAAAGGATCAATTTCCATAGACCCCCATGTTAAAAGGCCCAACTTTACAGCAGAAATAAACATGTTTCTGCCCCTGGATGCAATAAAAATTATTCGGGATATAGTTAGATTCCACCTTCATGATTATGAATTGGTGAGTGAATTGTTTTATAACGCAACCCTTTTATTTATATTAGGTCTTAAAGTTTTTGCATAAATTAGGGCGTGGTCGCCTTGATGGACAGGTACGTGCCTCACTGTCAGCTAACAGCAACTTGTCCACTCTGCTAGGCTACAACGTTAGCTAGTTGTAGTTACTGTACTTGATATATATATATATATATACAGCTTAGTTTATGATTCAGCCTTGGGTAAGACTTTTATAGTCTATGGTTATGACGCCCATAATGCTAAACGGGAGCAAATGTTAAAAGGGGACCCAATTATCCCAGTGGCGGCGGAGTCCGGCGTTATAACTGGAGATCAAGGAATGCAGCAAAACGCGGACTTGGTTCGCCTGTAGCCCGCTGTAGTATTAGCTAAAGAAATTATATTGAACGAGGCTTATTAAGCTGAACATCGCCACAATTGTTCTGCTATGTATCGGTAGCCTACTTATTTTATTTTATTAACGTGTGAATGACAAGCATTAAGAATAACAAAAAATAGCTAATTCTCTTGCAGATTGTCTCGTTTGATTATGAATGTAACGTTTATATAGTGGAACTACACAGTTTTATCAAAACCAAAGTGCCACGCAGTAACTTGGTATGCATGTATTTCAGCAGGAAATGTGCAACGTAGATGACATTTACCAACACAGACTATATAGAAATATTTGTAAAAGTTGTTCATGCGTTATTAAGTGAATATGGCATTAAAACACCTATGCTTTTTGACATTTTTACATTTCAGTTTTGCATCACTAATTTAAGTTCTATGTTTTGCTTGTTAAGCAGTCTGTAACCCTACACAACATATAACTTTTCATGTATTTTTGTATAAAGGTTTCCTTTAGCTTAGCTTCTTAGTCTGAGCTAGCTCTGGAACTTCCAGCTCGGTGGCAGCAGGTCCCGCCTCGGCTCCGCCTCTTTGCCCTTATTTGGATCAGGCTGGAGCAGGCGGGAGTTAGACTCTGACATCACTGTCGAGACGTTATTGGCCGACTCTGCCTACTAAGGGCTTCTCTGCAACTCTGCAGAATCCTATGGGTGACGTCACGGACACTACGTCCATTTAGTGAAGCTGCATATTGTTCTGTTGTGAGTTGTGCATTAGTGGTGATGTCCATTTGAGTCAATTGTAGAGTTGTTACTGGGCGGTTGTGTTGAAATTGTATTAAGCTGGCGTACATTTGGGTTAATTGGCAATATAATAAAAAGTATTGGTAGATGAAAAATGTAACACCTGTTGCTTTATTATGCTTCATGTTCTTGTGATGTTTTTATAATTGAACATCACGTAAGGTCAACAATAGTTAAACAAAGTAACAATGCACAGAAACAAATCAGCTAAGTCCTCTATGGCTATATTTTAGCCTCAGAGCAGGTGCTATGGCTTTATTAATGTAGTAATGCAGAAATATATATTGTTCATGATCTTATAATCATAAACGTTGTATTTCATTTTTCTAATACAGTAACAAACGTTGCTGGCATACGTTGCAAGGCAAAATGTATTCACTATAAGGTAAGATAATACGTGTTTTTGTCAGGTGTGCTCTAGCATACAGGTGGCATGGTTGTCAGTATATTGAAGCTTCTTGTAGACCTATAAAGAGGTCCTGCATATGCTGTTGCAGTGGAGTATAACAGAGATCAGTTTCGGCAGTAGACAGAAGAAGAAGACTGGGTACCTTGAATGCCTCTGGGGAATCTCTAGTACTAGACCATGACAAACAAAGATACAAATCCATCCAATTCATCAGAGAGCTGATAATCTAGAGATCTACAACTGTAGTTTTTGCTATCACACCCTTATTTCATGACACCGTTTCTGAATCGCTGTCAGATCTCAGATTGACAATACAAACCCTGTCTGACCCCAAGCCATCCCCAGAGGGTACTTAAGATCTAAACCTCCATCAATCATCAAGCAGAGATGAGTTTATCTAAGATTAGGAACTAAAAAGGCACTACTGTCTGCACAGAGTATTTTACAGTATGGTAGATGTCAGAGTTAGCAGTGGTAAAATGTTTTATTCTGGAAGTTTTTCAAGACAAAAATGAGTTCCACTTAGTAGCCCATCTAGGAAAATGATGTTCTGATAAAGCAAGCTTGCAGCTAATGAAGGGTGGAAAGCAAGAAACAGATAAGCCGCCAAGCATGCCTTTGATTGATTTGCTCTGTTTTTTTAACAGCATGTACAGGGATTTAAAGACTTCCTTTATGAACCAGATATAAATTGGAATAAGATATTCCAACATTCATCAAGAGCGAACATTTGATTTAATGCACATTAAATCACTAGTAGTTAATAGTCACTCAAAATCAACAGAAATGTGTGTTTTTTTTGTGCAACGTCTTAAGGTCACTTGCATTACTTGCATTACTTTTCTAGATATATTTTACATATAAACCCATAACATATAGCATCTGGACCTTCTCTAGAAAAATAGACCAACAATGACATAACTACTTTTTTTGAGGGGACCTGAAACTGATTACTTCTAACTTTTCCACTGTACCCCCTAATTTCTCTGAATCTAAAGAGACAAACAATACAGCCATTTACTTCAGTTCCCTTTGCTACAATTGACCTTGTTGAGGGTGAGGAAAGCTTCAGAAAGAGTAACATTTTTAAGTTTGCTTTTCTTTTAAAGTTCTGTAAGCATCAAATGTACTTCATTAAGAAGTCTAAGATTCTCCAGACTTCAAGAACTATAGAAAGCTTTATTGATCCTTTAAAAAGCAATTGCATGACTAATCTCCCATGAATATGAGGATGATTATTGTGTAAGTATATTTGTATGATTTTCCTCAAAGTGCTGCAATGGATTATTTTAGCCTGTCCTTTACAGAACGTGTTGTGCTTACAATGCAAACAACAACAACAAATGCTTATTTAATTCCTGCTTAACCGAGTACACAACTTGTTCAATAGGTTAATCCTTGCTTATAGTTTCTCAACACTGCTCTGTCTTCACTGAAATGAATAGCTAAATATGTACTTTTTCTTTCTCACACAATGAGAGAATCTGGGCCATTGTGCTGCTAACCTATTACTTTCTCACAATGTAATTATAAATATTCACTGAAATCATTAAATATTGATTGCTGTGTGTTAACTCAGAGCTTGAATGAAATTAAAACAAATAGTAATCACATGCTCGCACGTCAGCAAACTTTATGAGACTCGTAATGAATGCAAACCGATAGCTCACCATTTTGTAGGACCCTCACCCCATTTATCCACGTCAATTTAAATTTTAAATTGTGTGGCATGAATTACTTAAGTCCATCAATTCAGATTGTGTAAACACACGTCACTTATTTGCTGTCTGAAGAAAGGGGAGGTCCCACCACTGCTGTGAAATTGTTGACCTTCAGCACTTCACTCTTTGTTAAAAATAGATAGCTCTCCGTTTTATGGCATTTAAAAACCATGTCTGCTTCTCTCTCTCTGGCCAGTGTTAATGGCTCTCGTCATAGGCCTGTTAATAAGAAAAGATCCAAATGGGAGGAAAGGAAATTGAGTTAAATATAAATAATGGGTACAAGAACTGTCAAAATGCCCTTTGAAGTTCTTTACGTAAGAGATTTATTTAATCTAACTGCTGAAAATGTGTTTCACTTTTTGGTCTTTTGCAATTGTTTTAAAGACCAGCGTAAAAGCACGGAAGACTTTAATGTATGTTAGTTCACGTACATTATCCCCTCAAAAAAAGGGCATCTCTAAGATCATCTCCTCATCTTGTCGAATGAGGTAATTAAAATAAAAGGTGATCACTGATGATTCTTGCATACGGGCAGTCTAATGCTCCTTTGACTCCTCTGTATGAGTCATTCCTTGTTCCAGATATCATATTCACACTGAAAATGATGCCATACAAATGTTGTGCGAAGAGGATTCTTAACGTTAAAATTGTGTTTATCTCAATGAGGAAGAATGACTTTGAGCTCTGCAAGAAAACAAGTCAAATCATTTTGAATGTTTGTTTGTATAGGACATATGGCTCTGACTTTGTGAATCAATACACAAATCAAGGCAGATAAACCAGCTTATAGAGCTAGCTCTGTGTTCATTTTCTGACAAGAAATAGTAAGCTAGGGAGGTATGGCAGTGCCACATGTGAAATGACTCAATACTGTTACCAGCTAAATCAAAAAATTATTCTGCATTAAATAAAAAATGCAAGGCACTGTACAGCTCAAGGAGTTTCAGTGTATGTGTCAAAGTCAGAAGCAATCAGGCCTTTTAGGTTTAAAGGATGTTTTGGGAACTCTGTCATTTGCTTTCTTGCTAGGTATTATATACCACTCACATGTCTGAATGCTAAATGTGAAGTTACAACCAGGAAGCAGCATAGTCAGCTTAGCAGGAAGACATCGTTGGAAAACAGCTAGAATGGACCTGACTGAAGGTAACGAAATTGGCCTATCTGGACCTAAAAAAAGCTCACTAACTGACACATTTATATTTCGTTCATCTTAGCCGTACAAATTAAAGTAACATTTCAGATTTGTTATCTTTACACTTCGGATTTTGTACAGATTTACACAATAAAATACAATATTTAGCACCACAAACAGGAAAGCGCTATCAATCTTCTCTTTCAGCTGAAAACGAATAAGTTTATTTTTTATCCTTTCAAAACACCAGGACCTTCACCGATTGTGAAAATGTGTATAATCTTTCCAAATTTGAAAACAAAAATCTAGAAAATAATGTTTAGTTTTCACCAGGACCTAAAGACCATTTTGCAGCCACAGTTGTCTGAGCTCAGCCGGGAGGGCAACTGTTTGTTTGGACTGTTAATCATCATCGAGCTGTAAATGGCCACTCTGTTGTGTGAAGGGAATCTCAGAGAGTAATCTCACCACGCAGGACATAATCAGACACAAGGTTAATGAGAGTTTGATGGAAGCATATGCCTCACACACGCCAGTGGTATTGCACCATAATAACAGGGGGAATGAGTTAATGGTGCAGGTCCAAAGGCAAACATAAACAAAACACAATCAAGACAAATGTTGGGACAATATCAATTCAGTTTAACTCACTCAATTGTCAATAACATCAGCCTGAAATGCCTGTACAACTGCCTATTCCAGTCAACTACATTGATGTGAGCGATACTTAAGGGAGCGCACACGCTGTTGTGATGTATTATAGCGAGCCTTAATTACTATTTTCTGTCACCTGGTCTGATACATGCATATTCTGTAGAATAAGTGGCATTACCTCTAAAACAGGATGACAGTTGGTGCTAAATCAAGCTTGACAGAGAAAGGGCCCTTCAGCTGAATGTGATGTGAGTCACTTCACTTCACTGCTTCCTACCTTCCCATCATCCGTTGGGCTGTATCGTACCTAAAGCCCAGCTGTGAGGATACTCTGCTCATCCAAGCAGAAATGTAACATCATAATGACAAAATACTCCAGACGAGGACAAAAAAGAGTAGCAAGCAAATGCATTTCAATTATTATTTTCCTGAGCAGCTAAGAGTCACAATCGTGGAAAACTATATGGCATATTTTTCGACCAAAGCCCTGCTAATCAGTGTGTGTCAATGACTCCATGACCATTCCTGTGGTTCCAATGGGGAAATAGAGCAAGACATTTATCAAACAGAGCAGACACTGAGAGACAGATGTGAAGCTAAAATGAAAGGAAGACAGCTTTATCTTGCTGCCTTCTGAACTATGTTCGGCTGTCCAACTCATGTAAAACCATGCTATGTTGATCATTTTAGGTGAGCCACTGTTGAATGCAACAGCAGCAAAGAGTACAAATGCACTTAATGTAATACCTTGTGTAGTCACAACAAGTAAGCACTGTAAACACATGGCCATCTTTGTTCAAAAGGGGGCAGACTGAAAACGTATCTCTTTCAACTCCACTTCGAGCAATACAAAAAATAAAATAAAAAGATAAATAAAAAAAGCACTTAAATACTAACTAAGCACTCATATACTAACTAAGCACTTAAGGACTACCGCCCAGTAGCACTCACCTCCATCATAATGAAGTGCTTTGAGTGGTTAGTCAAAACCTTCATCACCTCCTCCCTCCCTGACTCTCTGGACCCCCTGCAGTTTGCCTAGAGAGCAAACAGGTCCACAGACGACGCCATAGCCCTCACCATCCACACTGCCCTCTCACACCTGGACCAGAGGAACACCTATGTGAGAATGCTGTTCATTGACTACAGTTCAGCATTCAACACCATTGTGCCGACCAAGCTGGTCATCAAGCTCAGAGACCTCGGGCTCAACAGCGCCCTCTGTGACTGGATCCTGAACTTCCTGACGGGCAGACCCCAGGCAGTGCGGGTGGGAAACATCACATCCTCCACCCTGATCCTCAACACCGGAGCCCCTCAAGGCTGCGTGCTCAGCCCTCTCCTCTACTCCCTGTTCACACACGACTGCGTGGCCACACACAGCTCCAACACCATCGTGAAGTTTGCTGACGACACGACCGTCATCGGCCAGATCACCGACGGCGACGAGACGGCGTACAGAGAGGAGGTCGAAAACCTGACATCTTGGTGCAAGGACAACAACCTCCATCTCAACATCAGCAAAACAAAGGAGCTGATTGTGGATTACAGGAAGCAGCAGAGAGAGGGACACGCCCCCATCGCCATCAATGGGACTACGGTGGAGAGAGTCAACAGCTTCAGGTTCCTCGGTGTCCACATCACTGAGGACCTGACATGGACTCTTCACACCACCACCATCACCAAAAAAGCTCGACAGCGGCTCTTCTTCCTCCGCAGGCTGAGGAGGTTCAATATGGACTCCAGGATACTCTGCAACTTCTACAGGTGCACGATAGAGAGTATCCTGACTGGCTGCATCACGGCCTGGTACGGCAGCTGCACCGACCTCAATCGTAAGGCTTTACAGTGGGTGGTGAAAACTGCACAGAACATCACCAGGACGGAGCTACCATCCATGGAGGACCTTTACTCCCAGCGGCTCAGGAAGAAAGCCCTCAGGATTATAAAAGACCCCCATCACCCCAGCCACAAACGGTTCTGTCTGCTGCCGTCTGGCAGGCGCTACCGCAGCATCCGGACTACAACCACCAGACTCAGGGCCAGTTTCATCCCACAGGCAATAAGACTGTTAAACACCTGAACTGTTGAAACAACATCCATAATATTCATCTGGCTGCTACTTAGAAATTATGTATCTATTTACCTAATATATCATACTTCAATAACTTGCATATAGACTCTTATTGCACTATTTCACTATTTCACTTTTTTAAACTATTTTTCTTTTTGTATTTACTATTTACTTGCACTATATTTTTCTGTTTATCTGTGTTATTGTGTTGCACTGTTGGAGAAGCCTGTGACCTAAGATTTTCATCGGCATAACTACACTGTACTGTAGCTATGTTCGTATGACAAAATAAAGAACCTTGAACCTATACTAACAAAGCACTTATATACTAACAAAGGACTGGCTTATCTAAAGCCAGTTGAGTAGCACTTAAAATGGTTTGGCTCTATGAAACCTAATGTACTTATATGATTCTGTTTTCTTCAAGTTTGTATCTTCTTGGTCGAATGCACTTATTGTAAGTCGCTTTGGATAAAAGCGTCAGCTAAATGCAATGTAATGTAATGTAATGTATTTACATAAATTGAGATGCGTGCAGTGCAACAGAATGTACAATTGAAAAGTAGTATTTCAATTAGGGCTTTGTTCATAGTGAGTTTACTTTATTTATTTTCCCATATGTGTGCCTTTTCTTTCTAATGTATAAGGAATCTTTCATAATCAAATAAGGAAGTCAGAAGTCAGACGATGGATTGTATTTCGAAGGAATAGTCAGTTTTGACATTTATCTTAATACATTTTGTATTACATTTTCACTCTTGAAATCCATTTATCGACTACTGACAATCAGTGTGGTATGAGTTTTTCTTCCGTACATCTCTTTTAATGTGACTCTTGTTTTTCAACTGCAATGGTCTGCTGTTCTATAATAGTTAAGAAAAGACCAGCACCCCATGGAACTCTTTCGTGGCTTACCTTTAAAGCAATGTCAATAGTAATTACTGAGTAGGCTTATCTTTAGCCACTGCGTTTTTGTGCTTCACAGGAATCAGTGTTAGCTGCCCCTCTGCCAATTAATAGAAGCAAACATCAACATCAATGATTCAACTGGTACATCATGAGCAACAGTTCTGCTGCATTCATACAGCACTACACCCTCATAATCTTAATTGAGTTAAGAGTCCATGGTATTCTTACGGCCATGAATCATTACAATTACTTACTTTGCTTGTGGTTTATTAACGTTCATGAATACAAATGAAGATATGTATGGATATTAAGATGATTTTTGAATTGAGACAACTAAAATGTAACTTCAAATCCCAGGCCAGTTTGCAAATGATCAAAAGTATTCCTGATACCATGTGAGTGTCTGAAGCCTTTTAGTACCCACAGCTTTATCCTCCCCTGGTAGGAAGGATGAGAGCACCTGCTCTGCAGCGATTACAAACTGTACTTGACTGATCTCTGCATTCACTCCGCACAAACCCAGCATTATAATATTCAGCTGCTGCTTTGATCTTAGTGCTTGCTACTGCAACGTCCAAGCAGTCATGTGCCTCAAATCCTTCAGGCTGTAGTCGGGAAATTATGCTGAGTGTGACAAATGTATGTACTGAATCGGGTAGTTCAGCCTAACTAACAGTCAGGTGAATTTAAAAGCGGGCTTATCAATATATCAGCAAACCATCTCGAATATAAAATAGGGATAGTGGGTGTAGAATCTTAGAAGCCAGCATAGTGCTGAGTTTTCACCTGGGATCGTACATTTGATGTGATTGCATATAAAGAGATTCCATATATCTTTCTGAAATATCTTAACTCATTACATTTGTGAAGAATCGACTGGTCATTTTCATTTTGCAAAGTCATTTTATAATAGGTTAGCAGGGGAAAAAACCCTATTCTTTTCCCACCTGAGTAGCTGTGCTACATTAAAGTGTGTGTGTCAGCACCTTTCAAGATAGCAGCTCCATGTAAATGTATAATTACAGAAACAGTATTTGACTGCCATCAACTCCTTTGGGGCCAGCATTAATCCCAGAGATCAATGTTTCCTACCCCAGATATGCAGAGCACAGCAATCCATCTGTCAGCTCGGCCACCTTATCAGTCTACAGGGAGACGAACCATCGATAATTACCTCTGCCCACTAACATAATACAGACATTTTCAGGGGAAATTCACACTCGCTTGTACTTAGCCTGACAACTGTTAGTGACTTATCTGACAAGAAAAAGCTGTTTTAACAGATTGCTTTAACTCAAACTGAGATCATTTTAATACCGTAGCCATGGTTGGGAACTTAATGTGCTGAGGCCAGACAATTTTTGTATATTATTCCTGTGTCCACCATCTGGTAGTGCGGCATTTCTTTTGAACTAATACTAATTTCCAGGTCTGCAAAAACATTTTTAACATTTAAATTAAACACATAATGAACACAAAAAAACTAAAGCTTTTCAATATTTACATTGTAACCACCACATATTTGTGCATTGGACGTCTATATCACATATCAGTTACTGTCTTTTTGTTTTGTTTTGTGTTTGCATATGGAGATTTCGGAGCCAAAGGGTACTGGGGACTTGTTAGAGGAAGGAGACAATCATGGTTAACTAATGGGCAAGAGTGAACCAAAGCGTGAAGAGGCTCCATTTGGCACTGATTGCCCTCTGACAAACTAACTCCCTTCATATCCTGTGCCATTGTGAAACTGATGAGCTATGTCTGTAATCGGCTCCAGTGATTGGAGAAAACTGTGTTGAGGGAAAGTGTGGCCTTGATTTGGATAGGCAGCGACAGCTGGACAGAACTCAGTATATCCACTGTCGGTGCAATGAGAAAGCTGGTCTTGTGTTTTTCTTGGCAGCAGCAGCATTTTGTGTGTTGGGTTTACAGGGGTGCAACTGAGCTTTACACAAACATTAATGACCAGGCTGGTAGGACAGAAACACATTTCTACTGGAACAGAACACTGAAGAACAATGCCAAAATGGAACAAAAATTGTTCTTGTTCAGATGTCTCTTAGGGAAGAGATTACCATGCTTACATCCAAAATCATTGTTCTGCTGCAACTGTAAGTACACAAGGACACAAACACAACTGGGGAAGGAGAATAGTTCTCCTCTGGCAAGTAAAAGGATCGAAGTGTCAAAAACAACAATCTGTTCAATGAAGCAGCTAATCATGTCAGAAACTCTTTGGATTCATTACATTACAGTACATGTCACTTGTTAGACGCTTTTATCCAAAGCGACTTACATACTCAATACTGTGGGCAATCCCCACAGGAGCAATTTCGGGTGAAGTGTCTTGCCCAGGGACACAACGACATGCTGACTGCAGTGGGGTTTGAACCTGTGATCCAAACACATACGCACAACCCACTGCGTCACACGCCTCATGTTTAAATGGCAAACAACAGTATTTGATAGGTAGTCAGAACAGGGCCAACATTGGGCAGTAGATTGCATTGTACAAGGATAGTTGAAACTCCTTGTGTTTCCACTCAAGTATATCATAAGGCTTGTATATGGCGTTTATCATAGTAATATAATACATTATATTAAACCTGTGTTTATTGTATCCTGTTGTGTTCTACTAAAGCAGGCTTTAAAATGCAGTGGTTCGAGCAGGCTGGATGTGCAGGATTTATATTGTGCAGTCAATGCAGCTATAATACACAGATAAGGAAAAACAGAAACAGCTGAATTTGGTCGGAAATTCATTTGCATCTTTTCCATTATTGTGCCATTGCAAACTTGCGTTATCTTCGATATAGCTGGTGTTTTTAAGCAAGACCCCGTAGATAACCTAACTAGACTTCTATGACTTCTGTAACTTATAATAGCCATACTGTCGATGCAGTAAGTGTCAATGCACAATCTATTACAAGAAGGAGAAGAAGGCTAAGATGTGTTTAGTTGAATTAAGCTATGACAACTAATGAATGCCTAAAAAAACATTCATACGCAGATATAAACTCATTAATTTAGCTAGCATGATTCAACCTAAATTGGTATCAATGTTAGCTTCATGTAAGGTGAATCAATATGATTCCCAGATAAACAGACTGTCTTCCTTGCAGTTTACACATTTTAACTGCCTATTTATTATCCTCTGCCCAGGTAGTGAGCTGATGCCTGTTTTTTATTGTACATTTTTTTCATTCTGTTTGGCTTATAGATGATTTGATGACTCTTCCTGTCTCCATGCCTGAAGCCAGGTAATCTGTGCCTATGAACCCTGACCTCTCCTCAGGCCATAGTTAGCCCTGTATGACCAATGGTGAATCAGTGGGTGACAGGCCCCTAATTAGACCTTGCAAGGCACATCTTAAGACCAGAAGTCTTCGACAGTACAAAAAGGCAAAGGAAGTCTGTTGTTTCTTGAATTTTATCGGAATTCCAAAATTGGGGCAACATCAATGTTTTCATCAGAGGAAAAGGGCCAACACGGTTATGTAAGTATAAGTAATATAAGCACCAGTAATTCATCTCTGAAAATGGTACCACTTTTTGCATGTTCCATCAAATACTGCATTTCAATCATCCAGTAAGCAGTGGGTGGTGGTGGTGATGTATGTAACGGCTGGGTGAATGTTGATGTACACACTGTGCAAGAAATCCCACGGCCTCATTTAAAAAAAATATATTTAAAAAATCAATATCACTTTAGGACATCCTATCTTGATCACTATGCCAACGTATCCCAGATGAACTTTGTATGAACCTGATGTTTACCTTCAGAATTCATTAGGCTCAAATTCAGTATGTGCATAATAATAGTTTATGGAAACTCTGTTAGCCGTGACTATAATACACCTTCCGCTGCAGTGTAAACATTTTTGCTCTGCTGACTTTATCCTTGATAGAAATTTGAAAAAGAAAGAATTCATTCTGAAGAGCTTCATGTAGAGCAGGACCATAATGGCTCTGATTGCAATACCCTTTGTACGCGGTGTAATTATTATTGTGGTCGATAAGACAAGAATCTGAACCTTAAATCTGAAAATTAGATAATACTGTAATATGACTCGTTATTACCAATCTGTTAAAACCTGTAACACATAATTAATTGACATTGTCCTTGAGAAAAAGAATTAGCCAGTGCATTATTTCTAAGTCAAATATTTATGCTGAAGCATCTTGTATTCAAATTCCTTCAAGTAATCAACTGTCATTAATGACAACGTAACTTAGAAATTATAAAGTAAACCTACATACATTTATGCACATGTAGTTGGCTCTATCACACTATAAGAGGACCATAGATGCAGAAATGTAAACAATCAACTTACGGTATATGTATTGCAATGTATGTTTTGATTTTGAATCCTTACGTTCAAAACTTTTTTTTTCTTTAATGATAAATGCAAACCAAGGTTTCCCCTACAATATAGTGGAGAATAAACTATGTCTAGGTTAAGGTTAGGCAACAAGACATTTGGTTAAGGTTAGGATAACATCATAGTCAAAGTAAAAAAGTAAACCCCACACAAGCATTTCCACCACCTCAACGTATAACCTTACTTTCTGCGATTGGAGGTGCGATGCTACGCTGGTTTAAACTGTATTATAACACTCAAGTGTTCTTACTAGGGTTGCAAAGGGGCGGAAAGTTTCCGGTAAATTTCCGGAAAGTTTCCGGAAAGTTTCCATGGAAAGTTAAGCTGGGGAATTTTGGAAATATTCGATGCAAAATTAAACCAAAAAACATGACATTTCAACAGATTTTCTTCTTAAACATTTTTTTTTTAAGTAGAATAGAACAAGTTTTAATTATTTTATTGAACAATTATTTGTTTCATTGAAGAACAAAAACAGGAATGTTGAGTTAAATGTTACTCATCCCCCCAACCCCACTCATTAAAAAATGAACAAAAATGCACCCCCCATCCAAAAATCCCCACAAAGTCCCATTCAAAATGTTAAATGAAAAGAGCCCTTCTCCCTCCAAAAAGTCCCATTAAACATGCAAATCTTCCTTCAAGCGATCCTCTGCATTTTTGCTAAACCCTTTCAGTCAACGGGCTCTTCCTGGGCCTCATCAACATCCAACTCTGAGTCTTCCTCTTCAGTGTCACTGTCCAGCCTTGTTGAGGATGGCTCTGTGTCCGGCTCAAAGAGCCTTAGGTTTGCCCGAATGCCAACCAGTTTTTCCACTCTCACATTTGTGAGCCTGTTGCGAACCTTTGTGTGGTCTCAATAGCCATGCAGTAAGCAGTGTGCTATGGCATGGATATTCAAGTGTACTTGAATGGCATCTGTTTGTTTTATTCAAGATTATGCTAAAATATACTTTCCCCAACTATATTTAAAGGGGACCTATCATTTAAAATGCACATTTGTATGTCTTTTATACATGAATATGTGTCCCCGGTGTTCCAGGGAACTCACCAAGTGTCAGAAAACATAACCCTCTCTATTTTCCTCCATACCCAAATCTCTAAAAAAGGGGCTGCAACGGATACAGACTGATCCAGATTTGAACACTTCTATGACGTCACAGAAGTGGCGCTACGGCTATTGGGCCAACTCTCCACCTATCAGGATAATGTGGGGTTGGGCCACGGCCGGCCATTGCCGCTCGAAAGCGCTGGAGACGCTGTAGTACATATGCCAGGCCTGTAAGTGGCGCTGTCATCTGCCACAAAAGCAGCGAAGAAGACTTCCCGCCCATAGTTACCATGGTTACCCTTCTGTTTATTCTCCGCTGTGGCTTTTTTTCTCCCTCCCCGAGGCAAGCGTTTGCTCCCACTGCTTTAATTCAATGCAATCCCTCCCCGTCGAGGCAAGCACTGTAATTCTCTCCGGTTAGTCCACCAGCAGATGACAACGAGGGGACCGTGCGGCAGAGTTTCAGTTTCAGTTTCTTTCGCCGGTCAAGATGTCCGTTAAAGTTTAAATCTTCCGGACAAAATTAGAAAAGTCTTCTTTGTTATTTATTGAGCTTTAAAACAAATGAATAACGACTCTATATAATAAAACACGGAGGACGGAGATCTCTTTTTCTCCCCCTCTTCTGACAGCCCACCAGCTGATCAGAGCACGGCTACCCTCTCCTGCAGGGGGGCGTGGTCAGCAGAATCAGACCCGTAGACAGCAAACAGCACATACAGCGAAATGAGGCATGGCTAAAATGCATGATCTGTTTGGTATTTTGAAAACAGAAACGTATAAATATACCTTATATAGGTATGGCCCTACAATATATCATTTAAATATAGCATCCACTATAGGTCCACTTTAAGTTCCCTATGAAGAGCCAACCTTCAATTTTGAAAATTCCCAGTTTATTCCCATAAATTCCCGTTAATTCCCGTTAATTCCCGTGGAAAGTTTCCATCTTTGAAAATTCCCGGAATTTTGCAACCCTAGTTCTTACACAAATGTTTTGGGCCGACTGACTGATTGACTGATCTGAACAGTAGCCTTGACCCTTTTTTAATTAATATGCCAAACATGTTAGAACACAGCAGCTTATTTATACATGAACCAGGCAAAGAAAGACATGATCATTCATTGAGAGTTCTGTGTTATGTCCAATATTCACTCTCTGATATAATAGCTTTACGAAAATATCTTGCATTTTAGCAGCAAATTACACTTTTACTGTATGTTTAAGGGCCGCTCACTTACACTGTGATATTGCTACTTTAACTTAAGTATAATACTTTAAAAACATCTCTTCCAACACTGCTTACAGAAAAGTCAGTGTTGTAACTCTGCTGTTTAATGCTTGACAGTCAGTCCCTCATATTATTTACTGGGGAAAAAAAGAATTATACCTATCAGAGTGAACCAAAAATCGGAAGTTAAGAGCCTGTAAAACCAAACAATAATGGAGAGTTGACAGTTTGGTTGTAATTCTCATAGGCTTGTCTCTCTGAGAGACCCATTTCACATAGTCATATGATCTATGTTAGGGCAGCTTTCAGTGTTGAACTACACGTGTATGAGAAATACATTCCAAATGATGGATATATGGTTAAAGGAAGCAAGTCAAATCATGCATTATGCTTCTGTTGTTTTGTAGAAAGTAGTGTTGTGAAAGTCATTACACAAATGACACTGGGACGATTTGAACTGCACAAACCTTTGTTTAATTCCAGAGGTTATGAACATCTATGTGTTTCAGAGGCTACAATGGTGCACAGTGCTAGAGGGTCTCTGTCTGTGACCCAGTCCCTCCAGAGTGCACTGGCCTAGCCTCGTCCTCCTGTCCTTTATAACAATGGGAAGGGTAATGGCCTCCCCAAGGCCTCCTCATTCAGCCTGATTGTGCTGCCAGCATCAGGCCAGCCATGCCATAAAACAATTAGCTCCATTTATCAACCTTACATCCACTATATACGGGAGGGGGAAGCAAAGGTAGGAAGCAGACATGGAGAGACAGAGGGGACCAGTTGGGCGGAAGATATGTGAAACCGGAGGAGAATTCAATGAGAAGGATAAGCCTCAGTTCTCATTTCATTTGTTGATTGTTCCTAGCTGCTTAATTCAGCTTAAAAAATGTCATTATGTCTGCTTTGATTAAAAAAATATCTTTAATTGTTTATGGGAACGTATTGAATTATCCTGAATAAGTGTCAAAGCTTTCTCCTTTTGAAATACTAAGATTTGAACGAAAGCTGAGTCAGTATTACAGCTTTTTTCATTCTCCAAAAAACATTTCAAAGACAGGTGCACTGCTGCTGGAGCTCAGCAAAATTAAAATTGCATAACCTGAAAAGCAGATGACAAACTGAAACATCAGTCAAATGGAAAAATGCCATGATTGTACGCCCAAAAGCGCCACAGCAGGATCTAACAGCAGGGTAGATTTCAGTACTTCTTCGAACATATTCTTTCATATTTTCTTACTACTTCTATTTATTATTAATGTAGCGCTGTCTAATACATAAACATGACAGCAATACATCAAGGGGTAAAAAATCATTTAGATTTCTCTCTTAGCTTTGATGATTTCACTAAGCATCTGTAAGCATGTGTAAAAGAAAATTGTTATGATATGCATCCCAATATCATTCATTCGATGAGGTTAAATGATGTTCAAATGGAAACATACACACACCATGGTAACATGCCACTGAAATTATGCTCGAATAGCCGGACAGAGTAAGTGTAAATAAAAATAAACATGTCACCAGGATGAATAGCAGCCCAAGCCACCTTTCCAAGCCCCCTCCTCCCCAGAGAGATGTACGATGCAGCTGTAAAAAGCGGAGGGATAGTAGAAGAGTTTTTATTTTATGTTTTCCTCATTTCTCTTGTGTAATAGATTGTACCTGTAGTTATTCTGAACGATTGTCCGGCTAACCCCAACATCTGTCATGTGCAGTGCATCTCCATTAAATAGCTTCTGTACAACAAGAGGGATGTTCTACTACGAAAGATTCTGGTACTTACATGCACATAATTAAACAGCAGTGGCATTGCCTATAAAAAACCCTGAATGCTTTTCTATTTAGTTCCTTTTAAGAGGTGCAGTGTTTTCACAACAGGGGTCTGTGTGAGGTGAAATATTGCTCAATGCCAACACACGTATTATTAGAAAGCTGACTATTCTCCAGACACTTACATCATGTTAACTCATGGAGGGGGGTAATTATCCCAAAGCAGAAATAGCAACTCATTATTAGGGTCATATGAGGGCACAAGGTCTCTCTAAAAACACCCACTTGCTGTGCCCCCATAATCCTTTGCTCACCGTTGATGTCAGCAGGGAAGAAGAATGTATCTGGCCTTAAATCATGCCCTCTACTCCTCAAAGTCTTTAATTAAGTCCTGATCGTCCTGTCCTCCGTTCCTAGTATTAGTGTGTTTAATTTCCTGCTGTCATATCGCCTTCCCTTTTGGATATATTATTCATCAAGCCTCTCCATTTCTCTCTGCTTTTTTGTAAAGCAAGGCTTCTGCCACGTAGTGACTGCTGATTTCGATCCATCGGCTCGACCATTAAGGGCGGCTTTAAACCATAATTCCTGGAGATATTACTCTCAGGTTCAAATGTCAACATTTAGATAAGAGCTGGTTTGATTCTGCTCCCTCTGTGGATGAGAGATGAAGCCCGAAATGCCTACTGTTCTCTGTTTTTTCATTAGCTGTGACTTTAATGTATTCCCAAGGCAAATAATGCCAGCTGAAAAGAAGATGCAGGTTGTGTGATCTGTGGGATTTTTAAAATGCCAAAATATTAAGCCAGGATTACAAGGATGACTCAGGTGAAAGTAGAACCAACTATTCATGTTTAGTTCTATGTGCCAAATAGTCTGGTCTATAGTGCTCTTCAAGTCGACATTCATCACTCCTTTGCTCGGGAGATGACCCAAAGTAGAACAAGAGCAGCCTATCCTTTGAAGTCACTGTCTTACATGGATTGCTGTTGGTGAATCTCAACACCTTTTCTTTCTCCATTTTCTGTTCGACAACACTGCAGTAGCATCTCTGCTGCTCAGAGAACCAATCAAGTGTGGCACCTAGCCAGCCTCTACAGTGACAAGCACAGAATGAAAAACACTGTAGACCATGACACATAGAGTTAGATGCCACACGTCAACAGGTTGTCTTATCACTGCGCTGCGCACCGTGAACACTTGAGTGAAATGGGCAGAGAGCCTTTCTACTGTGAGATGAGTGAAGGAGACGGTGTTGCTTCTGATCTGGTTGGTTGGCTGAATACTGAGGTGTCGCTGCCACAGCGGAAGCTAGTGGTTCAACATGCCGGTCCAATTTTACAGTAGAAGTGCGTTCATCACCATGGGTGCTGGTGGCCACTGCTATGCTCCAAATAGAGTGTCACTTGAGTGGCACTCGAAGCCACAGAATGTGGCGGAATGTGGGCAATATAGTACGTTTGTTTCCTCTAGTTTCAATACCTATCCTTTGTTGTTATCACCAAAGCATTTGTTCAGCCATCCCTGCAACATGACTTGACACAGGAATGATATTGTAATGTCTTACTGTGACAAGGTTATAGATACAAAATGGGTTAAAGAAATAAGTAATATCCGGACCCAAAGTGTAGAAATCGAGTGACAAAGGCTGTCCTAAAATATGTAAATACGAATAATTTTATGGTTAAATTTGATAAATCCAAATGAGTAACATTGTTGGCAAGTATTGTCATCTCATTTTATATAAAGTCCATAATATAGCTAATTTAGAACCAAATACTATGAAAGACGGGCCAAATTGTAAATGAAACGGAACTTAAATCAGTTGGATGCATGTTAAAATGTATCAGAATAAATAAATCTCAACAAATTGCTTCGGTCAACGAAACTTCAGTCTACTTATCAGGGACATAGTACACACACCCTTATGTCTAATGTTATGCCCCTCTACTGCAGCTGGACGTATGGGGTTGGCAGATGTGACTCAAGATGTAATAATAATCTGAAACATGTCAATATGAATTTTGAATGGAATTTAGTCGATTCATAATGAATTACATCAGCTTAATGTCAGACCGTTGACCTACTTCACTGGATATTATTTTGAATTGCAAATGTCATTCATGCTCCAGCCTGCTAAAATTATGAATGCATAAATTATGTATTACTGGCACACCTGCACACTTCAACAGATTTAATTTGTCTTTGGTCGAATCTAAATTAAATTCATTTTTACAAACAAAAAATAATCATCGCTATTAATTTTACGGGCTTTTAACCTAGGGCAATGTGATGGATTGGTGGCAAAGAAAATGACTAAAATATTGTGATCGTGACAAATGTGCAAGTAAAGATCATCATGCCCATATCCCTGTGTCTGTATTGTATCTGTTGACTTCCTAGGCTGACACTGTTAGCTGTGACATTCATAATAAGTAGATATTGGTTCATGGTTTATTCCTCCATTTACACACAAGATCAAAGTAGGCTTCATGCTCTTAACCACTGAACACTGAGCCAGGCAAGCAAATGCACACTCTGGTCTTTGAAATTATTAAAATCTTGTTTAATCTATGGTTTCGAATTTTAAGGTGCATTCAACTCAATTTATGGAGAAGAAATGTGCTACTTTATTTCATGCATCCCTAATATTAAAAAGGCTGAAATGCTTAATTTTAGTGTTATGTGGGATTTATAACTACAACGAAAATGCATAGAAACCTACAATGTTTGCTCTTACTGCATCTTCCAACCTCTTAAGATTCATACTTAATTTCAACATGTTGGATGTGACTTCAGATCAAAACACTTTGCTGCTAATGCAAAACTTTAGGAAATATATTAACTATCTTGCTGCAAAATGAGAAGATCCATACCTTCCTCATTTTCGAGAATATAATTAATCTAATATCTTCTCTCTCTTAGCAAATATCAGAAAGTCAAATGTTTGCTTTTTCATGACATATAACAAAAAATTACTATAATTAGTAGTTTATAATAATAATGTATTTATTATTGCAACCATATTATGCACATTTAATTTGAAAATATGAAATAAATGACCTTTCTTTTATATACTTTAATATGGGCTGAAGATAAACTGTTACCAGAAACTGTTGCACAGGTACCGAGAGTGCTGAATACGGGGTTCTCAATGAGTTACCTTGTGTGAGGACATTGCTTATGTTCCAGTGCTTCAGGTCACTGATGTGGACTATTCACCCCGAACCCGTGCTCAGTCAGCATTACTCCCCACGCCTGACAGCTCGCAGAACCTGCACCCTGGAAGTCCTGGCACCTGCCCCATGGGTGGCCTGTGGATGACAGTGTTTGGAGTGGCCAGATAGAATCCAGAGCACACTGCCAGGCCTACTGTGTATAGTCTACGCTTTGTTGTAGTGCCAAGTCATTGCCACGCTCTCAGGGGTCAGTGTTTCCTTTGTTCCCTCCTTGGCTGCCAAGCCAACGCCAACATTGGCTGCTACTCTGTTTGCGGAAGCCCTAGTGACATCAGCTGGTATTTTTTGCCCACCCTGAGGCGCCCTCAAGTCGCCCTGCAATCCTTCACATTCCTGCAGGTTTGACATGTTCTTTTATAAAGGCAATACATCACGGAGAAGGAATTTTGGTCCAGTAAAAAGTTGTGCAGAGTGGCAAAGCAAAATACAAGATGGTGTGAAATGTGGTGAGGAATTGAATGCTTAAGAGATCTTTCCATCTTTTTCTGAGAAGTATTATAAAAAATTAATAATCCTACATGAGTCATAAGTTATAACGTGAGTAAGAACCCAGGCTCCTGTGTGTAGTAAACCCAATCATAACTTAAAAAGCTAATGTTTCTCTAACATCATGCAATCCTAATATCTATTAGACTTAGAAAGCTCCTTTGATCAAGCAGACTTAACTGGCATAATTGATGAAGTGATTGAATTGGTATTTTAAATATGTATATATAATATATAAAAAAAAAATGAATGGCTCACCAGAGACAGACACAGGGCACAATCTTTACAGAAAGCTAAATTCTGCCCCATTCACAATACTGAGAAAGCCAGAAATGAACCAAAAATGAAATTGCTCAAAACTTTGAAATGCTTGACAGTGATTGAGCTGGCTGAAATGGGCTTACACGGCACATTTGGTAATTTGCACACCTACCTGCTCTTCAGAGCAGTACAATTACAGAGTGTCTCGGGGGCCGTCAGTGCCCTGGCTGCACCCAAGCCGCTTCCCTCTCCCAGTGCCCTGCTCGGCGACCGAGGTGCCAGCGTGAAATGGCTGTTAATTCCTTCTGCTATCTGTCCCGCACAGAGCCTGTTTTAAGCCTTCATATGAATCTTTTGCCTGCCGAAAAATATAAGGAAAAAGGAAATCAGAGAGGGAGAGAAACAGAGTGAGCCACTAGAAATGAAAACATCAAACAAGTATGAAATGCAAAATAGCATGAACCTTTCGTTTTCCACCCCCCATCAATGAGATTTAATGAGTATTCCACCTTCTAGCACCAACCACGGAGAAACAAACAGAATGTCGGAATAACAATCCCTAAGAAATGATAAAAGACAATCACAGCAATAAAAGAGTTTGGGAGTAATGCTGCATCTTTGACTTCTCATACTTTGCAAACACTGCCTTTGTTTCAAGGTTTCATCAGGATCCTTGATCTATGTCTTGTCAAGTTTTAAAGACTATATGATGTGAGTGTGTAGATTCAGTCAAGAACATAGTCCAACCAGATTCACCTTGATCATTACAAAGCTGTCTTGAATCTTACGACACTGAAAGCAACATTGTTCCACGTTTGAACAGTCTACTGTACGTCTTTGTAACCCTTTGTCTATCCTCCTGCTGAAAGAGTCAATTCAAGCAATCCTTGCTGAGTGATTGGTCAGCTGTAGAGGGGCTGCAATGGAAGCCCAGGCCCTGACATGTTGGCTTACAGCAGCAGCATGAATATCAACACAGTGATATGATGGACATTGGCACCTGTCGTAGCGTATTAGTCAACCTCCTGAAACTCTTCACTCTTTCTTGGGTTTTAGGTGCAAAGTAGTCTGAGTTTCTCTGAAAATTAGGTCTAGATGGTATTTTACATTCTGCCCCTCACTTCAGAGCCACATAGGATGAGCATCAAACAGATAAACATGTCTGTACAGCCAGGGTGGATCCAAGGAAAGAGAACACCTATCAGTCCTGTGATTACATTGAATAAGCTTTCATTCTATAAGACGTTGTGGCTGTTGTTGTTCTGCATTAGATTCTGTTATAATGCTGTTATGTTGTTCTCTTCCTTGCTGCTAACTTCACCTATTACTTCTGTGCATCTACCTAATTGTTATTATTGTCACTCTCTGCTCAGCTGGAAGTGAATGAAAACAAGACTTGGAAATGAGCAAAGTAAGAACAGCCAGTCCCTATATGATGTTCGGTAAAAGATGATTAGCAGGTTGATTGTATGAATAATGTATTCCGATGATGTGCAGTATTTAAATTAAGTCTGGGACCAGGGGGAACATTAACCCAGTTTATTCTTCTTCTATTGCATGCCCAAATCACAAGGTCACAGGTCAGGACACTTCAACACACACAATGTTCCATTTCAGTTAACTTGCTAAATATGTTCAACGGTGAATGGGGGGGGGGAAAGAAATAGTGGAGGAAAATGATAAGAGTGAAGAAAAAAAAACATTTTTCTAGTATTGTGCAGATAACTATAATGAATGGGTCTCTCCATCTCACAATCTGGTCTGATTCATTTGAAATGCATTGCAGAATAAGCTTTAGGGCTGGAGAATGATCACCTATACCTCTTTACTACTTAGTGGGCAGCTGTGACTGATGTCCACTGTACCCTCTCCCCTCCACATGATCTATGGTTTGAAACTGCTGGACAGCATAATACACCTGTATTGAGTTTGATATTGGCTGACACACTGTCCACCTTTCTGTTTATTATGTGGAGCATGATTTTCTTTATTATAATATATGTTTTGTTGGTACAAAAACAAAACATTTCAAATATAAAGGCATGAGCAGTGCATTTGCTTGAACATCTTTGAATGCTATGCTTGTTGCATGCATGACAACAGCAGATGAGGGTTGGCCACCATGACAGCAGCTGCACTGGGGGAAATGACAGTGCTTTGTTTCCCTCTACTGTTCATATGTGCAACCACAATCTGCACCAGGCAACTCGATATTTGTATGTCTGTGTACATGTTTTTGTACACACTCAATGTGTTCATGTGTTTGCGTGTAAGCTCGGAGGGAAATGCTCCAAAAGATAAGGAATAAGACTGACAGGGAGATGGGATAGCGGGGAGGGGGGAGGGATGGAGGGATGGAGACAAAAGCAAAGGGGAAGAAGCAAATGGTTTGTAAATGTACTCCTCACCAGCAGTTCATCTGAGCGGGTGATGGATGCATGGCATTCTCCTTGAATAGAGTTGTTGGCAGCAGAGCATAAGGGCTTAGCGTAATGGATCAATTGTGACAGAAATCATCTGCTGCCAGGTCACAATATGCAGGTAAGGCATCAACAGAAAAGAAGAGCTTTTCATTTCATTTCAGTCTGCCTGACTGTTTTCCAGCACGCAACCCATTGTCAGTTTGAAACGTGTTCTCAATGTAACACTCAGTGAGGCTTTGAAAGCTTGCTCGAAGCTCCTGCAGGGCTGTCAACTTTCATGGTGACGTTTTGATGTTAATTGATAGGTTGATAGAGACACACCAAAAGATAGAATACGACTTCCCGCTGAGTACTCTGAGGTGCAATTCCCCATTCCCTGTTGTCTCTTGAAATTTCAGCTCTTCCTGGAGAGAATGTCAGTGTCTTGGCTTTTAGATTATTTTCAGATCTCAGTTGATCTACTGTTTGACTTGATGCCAAAGAGAGCACACAGGTCTCAGAGAAATAGGTGGTCTGTGCTGTAAGGGTTGCCCGTGATGGAAGTGTTTATGTGTTAACCCTTCTCTCTCGATATTTTCTTTACACCTCAGAGAGCAGCATGTGCATTCCCAACCTAAACACACACTTGCACGAACATTTGCCACACACAACACACAGGGCTGCAGACAAACACACCATGCAATGTGTGGATGCTGGAGTGACTGAGTGAGGCCAAGGTCATGCTGTCTCATTCCTTTATTCCCATCCCTATGTGTTGGCTGGGTGAGAAGCCTGTGGCTAGCACTCTCTGAGAGGGAACTTCTGCGTTAACATAGACCCAAGAGACTCTCACAGCCCACAGCCCAGCACCCTGCATAAGGAGCATAGCACGCAGTCTATACAATCCATCAACATGGCTAATTAGGCCCCAGCAAAATCCCTGAGAGGAGCATTAAGAGGGGGACCAGAGGTGTTGTAGAAGCATTACAGTTAAGATAATAAAAATACAATTAAGTTAGACTACTGGGAAATGATAAGGCTTGTTTATGTCTATTATTGAAACATCATGGGTAACACACTTAATCTGACAGAAATGCTGAAGTACAGTGTCATATCATGCCAAAAAAGAACTTCATTTTCACATTTCAAGGTAGCAGAAGTCTAAGACTAAAATATAAGAATGGTGGCAGGGGCAAATGCATAGACATTGACATGTAATTATTCACACCTCGATATTTGTCTACAAACAGCTATGTGGCAAATGTAATTTTAGTATTCTTGATCTCATTCTTTTAAAAATGATCCACAATATGGTGGGCACTTGAGATTGAATTGGATTCATTATATGTTATTGTTCTCTCTAGTGTACATATTACTACATTACATCAGAGAATTATTCAACATACTGACATTCCTTACCAGGAAAGATCAGTTGCATCAATATAACATTTCCTGTAAGGCTTGTAGGAGCTGTGGTTGGTATAGCATAATAATAGAGCATATTCCACTTCACTTTCCACTTGTCTAATACACCCCACGACTAACTCAACAAAATGTCGAAACACTTTCCTAAGAATGCACATGTTTATATATCTGCACTCGTAACTGAAGCTTAACTAGAGATAAGGCCCAGCTGTGGTGGTGATTCTTTGATAATTGACACAACATGACATGTAATGTATGACAAATGTGGATGTGGAGGCTTATTTTTGTTTGTGTGTTTGTCTATGCTAGGTTACACAGTGTTGTGATTTATGCTATCCTAATTTGTTCTTGTTTTGATAAACAGAAAACCTAATAACAGAGTTTTGAAAAGAGAAATCTACATTGACATGTAAATGGTTAGACTTTAAATGAAGAGACATGCAAACAGGAAGACCAGCTCATTTTCCTACATAAAGAAAACATGAGGAGCATAAGGCAGTAGTGTTACATTGCACAGTGAAATATACATGAGATGTGGTTAGGATGGTTTCCTTTGCCTTCATCTTTTATGACCCCAAGCCTGTAGACATACTGTAGACATAGTCACTATCAAGTCATCCATGAGCTTCCGGACTACGATTTTGAAGCCTCAATTATGGCACTTTGACCATTGTAAATAAAGCACAAGCTGCTTTTGAGTCTGTTTTTTATTCTAAATAAAACCATTATTTACAAAATGATACTGGAACAAATAAATTATAATTGTATTCTAAACTAAATCATGTAATTCTACAATCTTCTCTTTTAGAAATAGTAAATACTGTGGCTCAGTGTGGACATACAAATAGCAAAGCCATGTATTCAGAATAACTACAGATGTGTCAATGTGATACAGCAGTGATAGGATCAACGATAATCTGCATCTTAATCATCAACACGGGAACATTGTGGCTTTCCAGAGTGCAGATCCATGCGTGTTCATTGACAGCTCATCTCCCAGATTTTGCTGCATATTTTGATAAAAGACATAATCTGCATTAGTAGATGGATGCCCTTAATTGAGGTGAGAGAGGAGTGTAAGACTCTCAAATAGGACAATCTCTCTGTTCCCCATTCCGATCCCTCAGATCAACAATCTGTCCCCTAGGTAGGCGAGAACAGGCAGGCAGCCGAGAAAATGGTTCAGATTAAAACGAGGTAATGGTACATTTGCTAGGCCCTTTGTGAGAGCCGCGCATGCAATTTAAGGGGCTGCCATACAAGACGAGTTAATATTTCATTGCACGCCAGGGAATGGGAATAGGGAGAAGAAAAAATATGCATGTGTCTCATTTTCCAATCTGGTTCGTCTCAGCAAATCAGCCTGAGTCAATGTCATTCCATAATGAACTCTCCTCCACTGTTCGGAGTATTCTGCTGCCTGCTCTCACACCAACTGAACGCGGAATATATTTTGAGCTCTCTCCCTTGTCAGATTATGGACATCTGTTTCCCCCCCCCCCCTCCTTCTCACTATCTTCTTCTTTCCTCTATCAGCAACCAAAAAGACCTGTTACTCACCACACCCTCACCCCCGCCTCCACACTGTGCTGGGCTAGAGATCGAGATGATGGACGGAATGGGAGGTTTTGATTGACCAAGATGCTGAGATGTAATCTTGTGCAAACTGAAATGTGAAGTGTGTGCTTGTGTGTGTTTGTGTGTATAAAGGAGGGAAAGGGCTGGGGCAATCGGTGATGCTCGGTTTATTGCACCGCAAGCTCATTTGTTTGTATTTTATACCTCATTTCTGCTCAGACGAGCCGGCTCCACATTCCGTCTGCGTGTGACCCAGTTTCACAACACTGTGACTCTCTCTCTCTCTCTCTAATAATATAACATTCTACTTTTAATACATTACTTTGAGTAAATGCACTGCATTTTTCGGATATGATTTAATGCGATATACCTTCAAACTAGTTTGCTGAGAGGACTACAAACTCTTGCTATATTACTGTGATGTGTTTCTCCTGTGTCCCCTCAGGATCAGCTATGCAGTACGTTAGCATGTTAGTGCGGTGCACGACACCACTCTGACAGCACTCTTAACATCAGAAGGACTAAAGCTCATCTGGGCCGTTAGGGATATGAACATGGGGTACTTAAACTTAGAGGATGACCTGTTTATGGCTACAACGGAGCATTCTGTGATAAAGATAACACATCCATTTCTGTAGTCAATGGCTGTTTTTGTTGATTTTAAGCCTAAGCAACATGGTGACATTGACAATGAAAACGGAGGAATTAATGAAGAGATCATCTCTTCTAATGCCAGCAAGGAAACTTTAGGATAAAAAGGACCATGCTCTGAGAGGAAGCTGTACAACCCAGGTTTGCAAAGAGATTATCAGTTACATTAACTCTCAAGCTTTATTCTGCTATTATCTGCTGTGTTGAGCCACAAAACCCACTGATTTGCCTTACCTGCTGTGCTGCAGCTTGGTTCATCCTCCCCTAGGAGGTCCTGAAGACATAGTGTGAAGCGAGCTTGCCGCGTCCAGGTGCAGGGAGGCAGGTGGAAAGGGGCGGGACTGCCGGGGGACTGCAGGGGGCAGAGAGGCTTAGTGGGTCACAGTGGGAAGGGTGGTGCTGCTCAATCATTCCCCTACCCTAAGGGCACCTCGAAGCTACACAGCTGTTAAAAGACTGTCATCAGGGGAAATTGAGCCCATATACATACAGTACAGCCAAGCATTGTGCTAAGGCATGCAGTGCACACATATCCACACGGGCAACCAAGATACGCACATAACAATAGCTGACATATTTTAGAAACTAAACAGAAATTCTCACTCGCATGCTATCTGTTTGCACGTCCCCCGCTTTGTTCATTCCACTCTCTGTCCAAAGTCCATACATGCCCACCATGAACTTCTCCCCCTCAGCCCCATTCATTTCCCCACTGCTCCCAGCGCCTGCAGCAGGGCTGGTTAGTAGCCGGCCCGTGCCATCCATTATTCCCAGGCAGAAGTGCATTAAAGATTCATCTCTGCAGCTCAACCTCAAAGGAGAGACTATGACCCCTGGTAAGGCTGCTGAATTATGGAGGCCGCTAATAAAGTTGTTTGCCTTTGATCTCATTCTCAGCTTTCTCCCTCCCAGGTGAACGTGGACAGGTGAACCTGCGGACAAACGCAGACACACACAAACAAAGTGCTCTCATACCCTTATATCTATATTCCATTTATACTCACTCAAGTAATTTGTCTCTCTCTCTCTTACAAAACACAAATTCGCACTCATATGTTCTCTGAACTTCCCCTCCTCTGCCATTTGGCCTCTCTTGTTTTGTCCCTCACAAAGATACACACAGAAGCACACAAAAGGCTACAAAAAAAGAGCATATCTCTGAGAGGATGATGATGGGACAATTATGTGAGCACAGTCTTGCCTGTTCCTTCCCTGCATACCAAGTGACTGTCATGGTGCTATAAATTTCACCCCTGCCATCAACCACAATCTCTGCCTCGTTCTTCCAGGCTAAAAGTGGCTTGCAGCTGCAGTGGCAGTGTTGGAAACACATTTGCTCACACATGCTCATTGTTTATATTTAATCGATGTTGAGTGGAGGGTCCTGTGGAAAATGGCTGTCATTTGTCAAGTATTAATAATTCAGTCACACAAGCAAAAACACAGGCGAGGAACGTGCAGGAAAGTACACACACCCCCACACCGTATTGTATGAAGTGCCACCTCACCTGCTCACACTTGGCTTTCATTCTCTTCTTCAGACAGCCCCTGTTGTTTACGGCTGTGTGGTTACAGCAGAGTACGGCCCGTCCACACAGCGGCGTGCGATGAATCTTCAACGCTTCTGCCCATTCACTTTGAATGGGGTGACGTCACGATTCGCCAAACTGCATTGTGGGAGCGAAGCGGAGCTTTGCTGGCGTTGCTCGCTGCAAAAGTTGAGCAATGTTCAACTTTTGAAGCTTCGGCGGAAGCGTCAGCCAATCAAATCATATGCCAGTACAAGCTCTAGCCAATCAAACCGCTGCTTGTGTGTCAGGGGCGGGAGATTCATGTGATTGGTTGTTGGTCGAGTTTCAGACACGCCCGCCGGCAAGCTTCAACGCACGCCGCTGTGTGGACGTACCGTAAGAAATGGAGGACTTTGCAGCGGCTGCAGAGATAACTGAATATAAGATGGTTGTATGACCAGTTTCATCTGAAACCAAACATGAACACGGATGGAGCCTTGAACCAAGCGATAAGTCAAGGCATGGTCAGAGTTCATTTTTCCATGCGTTATGGTAGTTGTACTGGTGAGCATAATGGGACATTAGTGTCTTCTTAATAGGTATAAGGGACAGACAGAAAGGTTGTGTGTAGCCTTGAAGAGAGAGAGCAGATGATAGGTGAAGGTGGGGTTGTGTGTGATGGGGGTATCCCATTATCTACGTATCTTCTGTCCAGCCCTGGACCCAATTATACATACTGACCTGGAATGTAGTCACAAGGAGAACCCGGGGAAGGACAGAGACGTGGAAGCTCTTTTTAAATCAAGATTTTTTTCACCTAACTCCTACAAAGGGTTTGTCTATGGAGTACACACACACACACACACACACACACACACACACACACACACACACACACACACACACACACACACACACACACACACACACACACACACACACACACAGAGACCAGCTCTTGTATCTTTCTTTTGTGTTGATAGATTTGTGGAGATTGCTACAAAGGAAACAGGTGTATGGCAGCAAAAAACAAGGATTTCAGGTTGATTAATGAGGCGTGACCGGGCCTCAGTGTTGTGTTCTTAGATAGACTGAAAGCCTTTTCTCAAGGGATGAAACAAAGCACACACTCAAACACACATATCGACAGGATAACTCCCTGTGGAGTTCCATGCCAGCCTTGTGAAAGTGCACATGGCCACTAGAGACCACTAATGGTGTGCTGTTGCCACACAGAGGTGTTGCAGTGGTTTTGGAAGACTGCATAAGAGAGGCAGCTCTGCAAGGACAGGTGTATATTTGAGGTTGAGGAACAGGGTATTAGTTTTCTGCAGTGGGAGTGACAAAGAAGTGGCAACCAGTCGGGAATGTAGAGAGTGACAAAGAAGGAGTGCAAAAAAAGTGATGGCCTTGATGGTTGTGTTTGCACTTTAGGAAAAAAAAGAAAAGGTGGTTAAAAGAGCAGTTTCTTTAAAAGAAAAGCAACTTCACAACGCCAGGGGAATCATAAGGTGTCAACGCGGTGGTGTTTCTTTTGAAGGTCGCTGAAAAGGTACATATTAGAAAAGCACACACTCTCAAAGTTAACTTCTGTAATGGCATAATGAGTAACAGCATGGCCTCAAATAAAGTCTGGTATACTCAATAAAATGTGATTTATTCATTGTATTCTCCCAGAGAGCGCCACAAAGACGATGTGTTACAATCACTTATCTCAGCCTAATGCACATTATCTACAAAAAAACCTGACATTGATGCATTTTTAGCAGCATGTGGATGGGATGCAGGACCTGAAATGACATACTATCCCCTGGTATTGATATCATAATAGTTAAATCATATTTCATGTGCAGCCAATTGTGCACTGCACCTTTATCTCTGAGTATTATAATATATCAACCATCCAAAAAGCATTCACGTCATGCCTGTAATACTGAAGGCGTAAAGACCGCTGGTGTGTGAAATAAAGGACAGCTTGACAGCACTTGAGCTGTCCCGTACGACCCGTGCAGAATCGTCCACATTAGAAGACAATGGAATTCTCAGTGAGAAGAAAATGCAATGCATCACACAGTCTTCACTGCCACAAAGAGAGATAGACAATGGGTGATGCATCATTCAAGACTTGTGCGACCCTTTAACACAATCCTTTTTGTTTTGAAGTGTGTCATTGCACAACACAATTTCAACCCTAAGTTGGCCCTAACATGTTTCACCTGTGGACGAAGCAACAGTCAGATAGCTCTAAGGAATACAAGTCAGCTTAATAATTGATCCGAACATAGTGAGAACATGAACTTTCACAGCTGACATATCATATGTAAAGCGCTGCGGGATATAAACCAATTACCCGTCTAATGTGTTCATCTCAGATGACTGATTATTACATGCATCAGATATGAAACGTACTTACCAACATTCATATTTATTAAATGCAAATGATTCGCTCAAACAGTCAAGGATCATCATTTCTGAGACAAAAGAAAGACATGTGGCATGTTTTAATCATGTTACATCAGAGAGTACCACATGAGCACATCATGCGTATAATCTTCCTTTTGCTTCTCTGTGCTTCAAGGGGGGATATTCTATTGTTAATAGTCTGTTAAAAACCCCGTTGTTTGAATCAGCAGTTTACGTAATGCAATTGGGGTCACGCTATAGTTCACCATAAGCGAGCCAAGCAGCGTTTAATGCTTCATATAAATGTACTGTTGCAATAGTTTACAAGAATCCTTTTGAATATTGCTTGATTTTACAGTACTGTACGATTGTGTGTGTGAGTGAAATCAAGTGAGGGGAAGCAGTAATGTCACGGTCAAGGTTATAAACAAAGTGCTAGATGTGTATATTCAATTGAGGGCGATTTTCCTTCATGTTATCCTCCTCTGTTATCTCTAACATCTTGCTCTATCCAGCCATATCGTACAGAGAGGAGGTCGAAAACCTGACATCTTGGTGCCAGGAGAACAACCTCCATCTCAACATCAGCAAAACAAAGGAGCTGATTGTGGACTACAGGAAGCAGCAGGGAGAGGGACACGCCCCCATCGCCATCAATGGGACTACGGTGGAGAGAGTCAAAAGCTTCAGGTTCCTTGGGGTCCACATCACTGAGGACCTGACATGGTCTCTTCACACCACCACCATCACCAAGAAAGCTCGACAGCGGCTCTTCTTCCTCCGCAGGCTGAGGAGGTTCAAAATGGATTCCAGGATACTCTGCAACTTCTACAGGTGCACGATAGAGAGTATCCTCACTGGCAGCATGACGGCCTGGTACGGCAGCTGCACCGACCTCGATCGTAAGGCTTTACAGAGGGTGGTGAAAACTGCACAGCACATCACCAGGACGGAGCTGCCATCCATGGAGGACCTTTACTCCCAGCGGCTCAGGAAGAAATCACTACGGATTATCAAAGACCCCCATCACCCCAGCCACAAACTGTTCTTTCTGTTGCCGTCTGGCAGACGTTACCGCAGCATCCTGGCAAGGACAAGAAGATTCGGAGACAGTTTCTTCCCGCGGGCAGTGAGACTGTTAAAAAATTGAACTGTTGAAACAACTTCAAACATTCAACTGCTACTCAGTAGTATGTATCTAATACCTAATATATATATATCATTCCAATAACTTGTATATAGACTCATACTGCACTATTCCACATCATAACTTTATTTCATTTTTATAACTATTATTATTTTTGTATTGCTCATGCTCTTATTGTTATTATGTTATGTTATTATGTTGCATTGTTGGAGAAGCCTGTGACATAAGATTTTCAACTGCATAATTACTCTGTAGCTATGTCAGATTGACAATAAAGAACCTTGAACCTTGAACCTTGAACCATATGCCTTTACTGTGTGAGTGAATGTGTTGATAAGATAGGATGGATAAAATAAGATAGGTTAAGATCAAACTCTATTATTCCTCTTAGGGAAGTGCAGGTGTTATTTGAGGTTCAAAGTGTGTGTGAGTATGTAGATACTGCTTCATAAACAGTATGTGTGTGTGTGTGTTACCTCGTACAGTACATGTGAGGGAGCTGTCAAGGGCTGCAGGAGATGTTCCTCCAGGGTGTAATTTTATCTCACACCTGTTCTATCTCCCTCAGAGCTCTCTCTTTATTCAGTCGCCTAATCTGAAGAGATACTACTAAGCACACACATATCTTTTTTGATTTCTGCAAAGCTTCCCAATTGGTGCCTTAAAACCATCTTCTTTGCACTCAGATAAGACAAGTGTTGCTGTATTGTCAGCTGAGCAAAGCGACCAATCACTAACAACCTTCATTCTCTGGCTAACACACACTGAATGCAGAAAACAGTACATACAGTACAAATAATGTATCAGGTTGCAAAGCTTTATCATTGCCTTACCTCAGCTAATTATGCTTGTTTTGTTATAATTCAAATAAATTGTTGTTTTCCCCAGATTCTTAAAACAGTCCACAATAATGGCTGGCTATTAGGCAAGGAGACAAAAACAAGCATATAATTAAAAAAGCTCAGGTCAGTGCGTAAACAGTGCCCCATGATGCTTAGCTCTGAGGGTGTGAGTTAATGCCCTATCACTGTTTCCTTTTTATAACATTCATAATGTATAATCTTCTTGCTGCTCTCCTAAATTATATGTTCACCATTTTCCTAAACAAGATAATACCTTGAACACTTTGTACTTCCAGATTCAGACCCCTGCTTACTGGCATGGACCTAAATAAGAGATACAATATGACTATAGGCTAAAGAGAACTATGTTTTTTACCCTGTCAAGACACACAAGTGTGTATGCACACTGTTAAGAAAAGTAAAAGCATAAGTTTAGTGGCAGTAAACAAAATACCTACTAAAATAATGATGTCCTCAAAAGACCCAGATCTCAGGTAAACATTACATACTTTCCAACTGCAGACACTCAAAATCTATAACTACTAAAACTCCAACAATCTACATGTTAACGCCATGTATCTGAGCTCAGATGTAATGAGAACCATGATTAAGTCTGTAGACTGCCTACTTAACGTTGCCTTCTCTGTGTCCTTTGAGAAAGAATATAAAATAGAAATGAAAAGGGAGAACCTTACTTTTTCCATTACTAATTTATTGTCTGAAAGGATAACATTTATTCTCATTGAGTTTTTCAGTGCTGTGTGCATCATCATCAGTGCATGGAAGGAATTCAGACACTAATAGAGATTAATTAAACATATACCCATTACTTAATGGGATTCAAACAAATATTGCCAAACATGGCTACATCTCAAAATAGAAAGGCACTCGGAGAGCGCAGACCTTCGCCAATGTCATTTCCATAAGTGAAAAATAATGTCTATATCCGCCCTGTGATTCGGATCCACTCCAACATTTAATGGGTCTTTCTTGGCCCATAATACACGCTTCCACCAAGTTTCATGAAAATTGGGTACATAGTTGAAATAGTTTTTTCCGTTATCAGACAGACAAACAAACGAACAAAACAAACTTGAAACATAACCCTCAAGGTAAATGTAACCAGAAATGTGGCTACTGTCACCACAAAACTCTGCAAAGCCAAGAGATGAGCAGAGAAAAAAGCATCTTCTCTTAAGTGTTGCTCATACCCAGTTCCCTTTTGTTCCCCAGTAGGACAACAGACTGAACTAAATTACCACAGTTCAATAAAACTTCAACACATATTTGAACACTGAGGAAAAAAGCACAAAGCAAAATGCAGTGCTATGCCGCTCTAGAAAGACAGAACCGAGTGGCAGATTACCTTTAGAGAATGTCATTAACGACAGAACCACTTCGTACAGAGTCAGCAGTCAGCCTCTCTGTGCAGTCTGGCTTGTATAAGAAAACATGGCTTCCTACAGCACGGCAAGTCAGCTGTAAAAAGACAACAAGTATTTTAGGTAATGTTCAAACATCTCCAGCTGCACTCAAAAGTGTGGTATAATTCCCTTTCTCCAATAAATCTATACTGATATGCAACTAGTTTGCATTAGCAGAGGTGAGATATAATGCCTTTTCAGATTACAATTTTCAAACAATTTAACAAAACGGTCTGACTGAGCAAATCTGCAAAATATTCCCTGCTGACATTTAGTGCTACAAAGTCTGCACAAAGTAGATACTACAAATATGAATAATGACTTCCAAATTAGATACAAACCTGTCATATCAACACTATCCCATCATCCACCTTCCTCAACCTCGACACACTCACTACACTATACTGTATGACATCACATTACTGCCTCCAAATGCATTGCTGAAAATGTGAATTTGAATCCAAATTGCAAATTAATGTTATTAAATTAGTAGCATACAGGGTTTAATTTTGTGGGATAGATGTGTGAATGTCTCCTTTTAACTAAACATAATACAAAATAGACATGGTCTTTATTTACTGTATATCCTATGCTAATTTGTTGTGCTTTGTCTATGTGATGCTTTGTGAGAATTCTAACAAAATGCATTGCAATGTCTTTTGTCTATAAGGACTACCGGACAAATAAAATAAAAAAAGTCAATCATGTTTGCACATTTCCTGAGAAAGTGCACTTTTCTTTTATTGAAACAGACATTTGGGGCGGCTGTGGCTCAGTGGATAGAGGCTGGACTTTGAATCAAGGGGGTAGCAAGTTTGAGTCCCACTGCAGTCAGCATGTCGTTGTGTCCCTGGGCAAGACACTTCACCCCAAATTGCTCCTGTGGGGATTGTCCACAGTACTGAATGTATGTAAGTCGCTTTGGATAAAAGCGTCTAACAAATGACATGACATGTAATGTAATGTACCATTTATAAAAGGCCTGCTAACATGCATGAAGCCCTTGGGTCAAGTAATGACTTTAGCCCCTTCACAATAAAAACATAATATCTAAATGAGAGCATGTGGCGTGTCAGGAGGTTTTCCTCTAAACTCCATCGACCTGGATGTTATCTTGTACACAACTGGAAGCTGCTCTTCAAGGAGCACATCAATGAGTAAATATGTGTCTTCCCAGAAAAGAAAACATAATCCTTGAGTTTGACGCTGAAGAGGCCTGATTACTTTTGTTCCTCTGTAGATCCTTTGTATGAGTGGGGGCTGTGAGTCCACCCCCCGGAGACTGGGGGGGGGTGGACATCAGAAAGCAGAGAGCCTGTCATATTCCATCCGTCCTCTCCCTCCCCTTTCCCTGTCATCGGCGTTCGGATCAGGGATAATGACTCTCACAGGGACCCTTTACCGGAAAGTGATCATTACGCAGATATGGTGGAAGAACCACAAACACTATGTGACGGTTAACTACACACTACAATACGGCAGTTAAAAGAGAACCAGATGTGCCACCAGTTGTGTAATGCATTGCATCATTTCCTCACCCTCTCCCCCTTGCCATCACCATTACACATCACGGAAAAAGGAGATTTGAAGGTAAAAATATCTGCATCAGTCATTTTCTACTGAAACACATATCCTGTTGAATCCCTACAACAGCCCTTTTACAGCATTTCCACTCATAAATCAGAGGGAGAACTCTGAATAGCCTTCATTCCCTTGTTTATTATTTCCTATAGCGGTTTGGATGCTTCCATCTGGATGCAAGGGTCAAGACATCACAAACAGTATGTGAAAATATAAAAAAGTATTCATAAAGGATAGCAGCTGCTTGTGATATTCTGATGTTGGCAGATGGCTGCTGGCCATTCTTTTCCCTTTCAATGCTATGCACACTTACAGTATAGCTGGTGGAATAAAAGGATTTAAAAGAAAACAAAGCTTAAGACAGGCTACCTTTCTTTACTGCGGGCACTGCAAACATCATTATTGGCAAGACTCTGAGAACTGAAAAGTACTCAGGCTGTAGTGGAATCCAACCTTAAACTGGGTAAACCTCACAGGAACAAAATGGTTAAAGACTTATCTGCCATTTTTTAAATTGATATCTTAAGGTCCTATAATAACCTACCATACAGCACTGCCACAGGTGGACAACAAACATTCTGGCATATGTGGAGAGAATACATCAGTCTGGCATTAATGCTGATTTACTGCCTTCATCTCTTAATGTCAAAGCCTCTCTTTCATTACCTCACTCATCCTTCACCACTCTCTCTTTCTATCTCTCTATGACAGCTCACACAGCCTGCATTCTGCTGCTGCTGCTGCTCAAAAGTTGCAGCATGCGCCACAGGCAAGGCTGTGCCACTTACATTCAGGTTTATAGTCTTGGTTTTATTATACACCTCCCCATAAGGCAGCCCTCAGAGACGATGACACCCCAGACACCTATTTAAAAGGCTTGGTGAGCTGCAGATGACAGAGCCCGGGCAGTGGCAGGTTGTCATCTGCAGGCCTTGTCTCTGTTTATGGGCTGTTAGAGCGTTTGATCCTCCGGGTCAGCCCTGCTGCGAAGGCACCATAACACTCCATGGGCACACCACAAAATGAACAAAAATAAATCCTAATGAACCTTTTAAGCTCTCTTGTCCATCCTGAGGCGAGGAGTGCCATGTGTAAAGGGATAATGCAAGGGGACAGGGGGAGAAGTGGGTTGCCAGTAGCGACAATGAGAATGGACAGAGGGGCTGTCACTGCTTTGTAAAACCTGATGACCATCCTTTGTGGTGACAGATACTGAGGAGGTGATAGTTTACTGGTGCATGTATCACAGGGTGATGCTGTTTGTTTGTGTAAGCATATCTACTCTCAAAGCCCCCCCTAGGTGTTAATGGCCGGTCACCAAACTATTTACACATTACAGACAATTCTTTGGATTCTCTTTATTTTTCTTGGTGTCGGACTCCAGTCTGCGTGAAAAGCTCAAATTAGCAAAGTCGCACAAAACTTCTTTTATCTAACGTCTCTGTGATCAGCCTTCAGACCTCGAATTCAGCCCTTTTCCCAGTTTTACTGCACCGGTTTCACTCTGCTTATTATTCGTCGAGCATCAGAAACCCTCTGCCGAGAGGGAAGACGGCAACACATAACTCAAGGGAATGAGGAAACACATCTTCAAGGCATGAGGAAGTTAAGATTTTGTGTAACTGCTGATATGATAAAGGGAGAATCTTGCAGTGTTTTTACTGTAAGCATGTAGGAGGTTGCTGACTGCACCTGGCACCAAACCTCGTTTTAGAATAACTACCAGGGAAAAGGCTCAATTTTTTCTCTCCTGTCATCCTGCTACCTCCTGACATCCACCCCCAACACAGAAGCTTGAATACATGTTCAACACTGTGCAGACAGACACCCACACGGCAAAATGTAAAGCTAATTCAGGATTGCGAACACCTAAAATGTCTACCAGGTCATTCCTTATCCTCATGTAAAGGGAGGTTGTACAAGAATACTGGTTAACTTTCAATTTGTAAACTCATTGGTATGTTGGTTGGAGGGGCTTGAACAATTGAATTATATTACGTTTTAATCACGCTCTATTGTAACTTTCATTCTCGCTTTAATGTGTTGGAGAGTCATTTCAGCCCTCCTGACTTAAGAGTGCAATAGTTGCAGCACTACGACTACACCATAGCTGCACCGCCACCACCATCATCTCTCCACCTCTATCAGAGAACATGTGGACAGAGGCTCAGTGAAAGGGGGCACAGAGAACAGGCAGGCTGAGGAGCGAGGTAATTTCTGCTGTCTCACCTCAGCGCTTTCCTCATTCGACTTTGATTAGCTCCAATAATGTATCTCAGATTTTTCAGCTGTTCAAAAGGACGGGGGCTGAAAGGAAGTGAGCGAGAGGGGCAAAATGGTGAAGAATGCGTCCCCTCCCGCACAGCCCTTCCACACCATTAATCTTTCTCTTCTCGCCATCCTCTCCAGAAAGGGATTATAGTGACTTAATTGTATTTGAGGAGCTTCTTTACATTGTATGTTTTACTGTATTAGATGACTTGTCCAACTTTGGAATGAAGTTCAGCAGCTTTTTTTACCCAGGGATGACATTAATCATGAGAAAAAAAATAGAAGAGATTTAGTGACTGCATGGATTTAATAAAATATGTGAACATTTGCTTTTAAATGCCGGAAAAAGGGTCAGATGATTCATTCTGTGAAATTGTTTTTCACCAAACACATTACTTTTGTTGTTCCAAACAAGGCACTGTTGTATTTGTGAGCTTAAAACATATTGCTTCTTGTGAATGATCAAAGACGGGGGGACTGCATATTTGGGAGGTTATTATTTGTAGATTCATCCCTTTGTGTGATATAAAGGCTAACATGCCTGTGTTTGGTAGGTCGAATGTTTAATGCATACTAACACTTGCATATTTGCACTGAACGGTAAAACCAGTATCTTTATACAAAATATATAATGGGACTATTATTGGTTTTGCAATTACCTGATCATTAACATCTTTAATTACACCACATATTGTGGAGACAAATCCAAACCTTGTCTCTTGGTGCAAGAGATATATTGTTACCATTAAGATACAATGGCTGTTCATGCAGTTTTTTAGCAGCTCATCTTGTAAATGCTTGTATGTTTCACCAGATAAATGAAAAATGTTAACCTGCTTCTGGCAGTAGAGGAATTGATTGCCAGTCAGTGGGATTCATTCCTCTGGGGAACTTTTATGTCTCCAAGAAAAATTCATGGAAATCCAATCAATTCATAGGATTAAACTACTCCGTTTTGCTTTTCTTTTATTAACCACAAAATACCATGAAGGAAATTTGAGATCCTTAATAACTGCTGACTTTTGCAATGATATTGTGCATGCAAACACTGTTACCACTATCGATCAAGACAGCCAGCAAAGGGCCTTTTAGACCAACAATGATTAACATTCATTATTTAAAAAGGCAAAGATTACAAGACTAAAAGTCTCTGTAGACTTCAAGATTTAGATCCATACACAGCTCATTACCTTTTCCTTTTTCACTAGATGTCTTTGTCACAGGCTGAGCAATGTGCACTCTTGCTCAATTTATTTATTTCGCTCAACCATTAAAACGTTTTTATGGATATTTTAAGCGTTTTAGTGATTGACACCCATAGCACGCTAATTATGGAGAGAATAACGGTATTTTCTTAAGGCTAATTAATTCACAGTGTGTACTTGGACACAGTTGAAATGCAACAGATGATATTTTATGGAATTATGGAACAATCCAACATATACTGAATGTAAAATAACATGTTAATGCAAAAGAGGATGTTAGTTCTCTCCAGGAGATTGTGCAATCACATACCACTATCCTTTATCTGACGGGCCCAGAGGCATGCATACAAACAAAGAGACACAAGTTGCAAAAACACATGCAACCTACTGGTCATCAGGCATTGTCTCGTTCCTTTAGCTCAGACAAAAGCTTGTGACATGTTCATTAAGCAGAAGGGATCCCATTACTGCACTCAACAGCCTCCCTGTCACGATGCTCACACGTAATTAGTTACACATGCAGCCTCAGGAATGCTAATTGTTGCTCTCCTCCCCTCGCTTGATCATGTCTTTCTGTACCATTTCTCACATACACCTTCCTTACCCTCGTTTGTTCGCTCTGCAGGTGGCATAGTGTGCCACTTCAAGACTGTCAAACAAATTCAGAAAAGCTTTCAAATTACAGTTTAAATGTTCCCATTAACCTTATAATGGAGACAGGGAGTTAGAGTGAGACAAAATGAAAGGCACAGGGATGGCAGCCTGAAGGGCTCAGACATTATTCACTTATCAAACGTGTTATTCATATGTCGTGGTCCAACATTCCTTTTTGTCCCTCCTTTCATCACTTTCTGTATGCCTTTCACTCTATCATCCACTGCTGGCTGCTTGTGTAAAGGAATAGGTTTAGCAGAAAGTGCACTGATGAGATGATTGTCAGTCAGACGGGTCACTATGATTGTATAGTTCTTCAGTTTTGAGCAATTATTGATGGATAATGAGTCCTGGTATTCCTGGTTGAAAATATATTTGTATATTTGTTTTGCCTGTGAGCCATTAGTGAATAGAGAAAGAACGAATTTATTGTTTGTTTGTTTGTGTTTGCAAAAAGCCTGCTTGGTGCTGTTTGCAGCCACCAGTCACATATCTGTTAATTGATTCCTAATAAAATAAACTGTCGCACATATCAGGGATAGTACTCAATGGACACAACATTTGGTTGAGTATTTGGCAGTCGTTTTGGCTTGTAGAAATGTTTTGCTGTTCTGTTTGTAATCCCCATATGTTCAAGTGCCTGTTTCGAGGAGAAACATGGAAGCATGTGAGACAAGATATAGTTTATAGATTAGCAAAAACACATGAGCCCACAACATATATCTATGAGTCATAAAAACACCACTGAAAGCTTTGAACTGTGCTGCCAGCAAAACCCATACACACCCCCTACTCATAAATCTTACTTTAACCTGTCAAAACACAAATAGTGTCACAAATGTCCTGACAAATAGACAGAGTAACCAACGTGTTTAAGGACTAAAGCGTTTCAAAACAAGGACATTTCCAATGTGTTACAGTGCAATACAATGTTAGACTACTTTTTCTATATAGGCTAACATGCATGACACTTTTTCATGTTGTAGCCAATCTGGTCATACTCAGCAACAATTTCAGCAGATATCTATTGCATTTCTCATCCTATTATGGAAACTGAAACAAATAAGAACCTCCTTATTTGGGGTTTTATAAAATGTAATATATGATTGCTGATATGAAAGTCTTACAATGTCCTTTTTGGTCACGCCAACTAACCGCAGTGGTCAATTTTGTGACAGCTGACAGCCCAGTTAGCTTCAGCTGAACTTCAGAATTCATTCTCAACAAAGACGATGGATCCCGGATCTGTCACATTGCAGTGGCTCTAGGAAGGGATATGACAGTATGGACAGGTGGAATGATAGCAGCAACAAAATCACTTTCAAAATGGGCAAAGCTGAATGGCAGACTTGAAAACAAAACTAAACCCATCTTTTAAACCTGTGGAGTTGGGCTTTCAGGTTGCTAGACGAAATAAAACATGAAAAACTACAAATATTATGCCTCATTTCATGGGAACCTGCTCTCTGAGTTATGTTTTTTCCCTGTTTACATATTAACGTGTAAAGAGTGTGAAACTGCAAAAAGGTACAGCAGTATAGCAGAACTTTTGGCTCAGCAGGAGGGGGTGAAAATTGATGAATTTGCGGTGGTTTCTTTGAATTATCATACTACCAGAATCATGCGAACGCAGCAAGGGGTAGTAAGTAATTTCAGGAAAGGTTGACAGCTGTGAAGGCACTCCAGCTAATTCAGTGCAGAATATCAGCCCCCTGCCTACACAGAAGGTTAGCTGACAGTATGGCTCAGTCTTTAAAGCCGATACTCATGTGATATTCAGGTTCGACAATTGGTCTTTTCAAAATGAGCCGCTGGTCACATTTCATTCAGTTCTTGATTGCAGACAACCTGTAAATAGGGGTGTTTTTTTATGAGGGGTGGACAAAGATGAGAGGCATACTGTATGTTTCCATGGCAACTACTTTACCCACAAGCCTTGCCAACGCCCGACTAATTACCCAATCAGACAGTGCATGTACTTTAATGTCCATTCCACTGCCACTCTGTGTTCAGCACTGATTCCACCAACATGCTGGCTGGTATCCTTGCATTGCACTCACTCGTATATCTAAAACTGACATGTTGATTTTTTAAAGCTGAATATGGAAAATGTTCCTTGCTGATTGTATATCAAGATCGAGAAATGCTGTACTGACAAACATCTACTTTATTACTGTTTATTTTTATACTATTTCCATGAAGTCTCTATAAATGTGAAACCATGCAGTTGGAGATATTTACAATCTGCTAACCAAGCCTGCTGACTTCATCTTTATATTCAACAGTGACTATTAATCCTCAGCAAGTGTGCAAATAACAATATGTACCAGCCAACCACCATTTAAGCATTGATATATAATAACTGTTGGATGTTAATATGGTGAACGTGTTACTTATTGACAAATTTAGCAAATCGAAATTAGCATTCTTTTGTAGAACACTTTCTAATTCCTAATCGTAAATGCTTAGTGCTTCAATCTGTCCACCAGCTAGCTGCAAACTTTGTTTTGTTTTTTTCATACAGTGAGTTCAGCACTGAAAACAGCTGACTGCGTATTTGAATAATGAGAGCGGTAAGAGGGAACCTAAACAGTAAAGTAGGGGCATGCAAAATCGAAACATTCAGTCACTGTTCGTCACATAACTAGCTCTATAAAGCTGAGTGCTATGGCAAAGTCAATTTGAAAATGATCTTCACTACGCATGACCCCTTTCAACAAGTTTGTACAACATAAACATAGTATTTATATCAGCTTGAATTATTAGTAGTTTTTACGTATAGGGACAAAGTGCAAAAACAGATATTACCTCAACAACAATACATTCTTAGCACAATTATGGCAGTAGTCTACCACTGCTTCGATCAGTTAGGTAGTTTGTGGAATGGTAACTGCCAGATCAAGGAAGCAGACTACAAACTCATGTGTTCTCCGAGGAAACATGAACTGTATAGCTGTCTCCCAGCTAGGCTAGTTGGTTAGAATTGTTTATTTTTGGTGGCCCTTGCTTTATGGTGGCTATAAGGCCTGACCGGTGTATCGATTCACTTTTGTACGTTATCAGTTCCGTTTCGCGTGCCGACCACCATCTACTTCAACTTTAGATTTTTTGTCCCTGGCGGTGAATTGGTTTTATAGCCAGGCATATTACACTATGTGGAAGAAGATGTACATACAGTATATTAAGGGGGAACTGTAGGTAACACTGACTATAGATAAGTATCTCATGCATAACATCCAAACTTTGGTTCATTGATTTATTGCACCTGCTGTAGTTAGAACACTAAAAGAGACAAACAGTCATTGATGTCATGGAAAAACTGTGCTGGTAGCACAGCTCTGAGATCTCTTAATTGAAACAAAAGTGGCTGCGCCTGGCTGTACAGTATCGCTGTGTCACAACAAACCGGTCCTGCACTGACCCTCTGCGTCTCTCATCTGTCTTCCTCTCTCATGTATCCTTCTTACACCTTTGAGATATTTCCCTCAGGATTTGGTGGAGATGGTGTATGTAGGTTACTGTAACCTATATGGGTAGCACCACCCGTTGGCATCGTAGTCGAAAGCTGTCAGGCAGCATGTTTCATTGCCTACATATTCGCATATCGTATCAGTGTTGTTCACTCATCACATAACCTTGCTTTCAGAGATCCCCAGCAGTATATGAGACAACAGTGTCCCCTACAGGCACAGGAGGGACCCACATTCAAGGGCAGTGAAGCTCCTGCAGGTGAAAAGTTGTGTTTACATCATTCATGATACTAAGACTCCTGCACCTGAACATATCATTTGTCAGACATGCAGAATCTGTGTTCTGAGTGCAGAGTGATTTATACAGCCGGCCAGATGACAAGCAAACTGACATGGCGTAGTTCAAAAGAACAAGAAAGGAAGAGGATTGTGAATAATTCATTTTTTCTGTTGCACTTCTCATTACTGTAATTACACAGCCATTGTTCTTTGACAGGGAAGAAACGTGAAATTACAATTTAGGCAGTGCAATTGTCATTTGTAGCAGTAATTGACACTAATAAAATGATTTTTCCGTCTTTCCCCCTCGGATCATATGCTAATCAAAATGTGAAGTATTAAAGAAGACACTAACGGGCGTGATAAGCAGCTAATGAAAGAGGGGAGGCAAGTGGGACAGTAATAGACATACTCCCGCTAATAAGTTCCTGTTCATTAGAGCATGCAAACTGTACCCTCCTCCTGTCATGTCTGTTTCTTCTGAATGACAGCGCTGACAGCCGTCCCTGTCAAAGAGAAACTTTTGACCGCATCCTCAAATAAAGCATTAATATTTCACAGCACCACTAAGCAAGTCATAAGCGTCTCTTTAAATGGATCAGAAGTGTACTATTATTGGAGGGTGACATAAGCCTCTACTTAACTCTCTATTTAAAAATAGATGACACTGTCTATAATGCCAGTATTTTGATGATATTTTCTTGTGTCTGGAAGATGTCTTTACTGCCTCTCACGATAGGCTGACTCACACGGTTGATGTGACAGACTTTGATCTCTCTGTCTCTCTCGCTTTTGCTATTCCCCCAGTGGACTTCTGCATATGTCGACCCACATCCACCCTGAGAAAGCAGAACGAAGATCCGTGAAATGAGATGCCAAATACTAGGCTCTCCTTGTGACATAGCAACAAATATAGGGTTATAGGGTAAAAACAACAAAAGTTAGAAGCAGGCTAAACCATTCGCCATAATGAGTGTATTACTCAAGTTCACTGCTGATGGGCGTATACATCTTAATGCAGTAAAGTCTGGTCAGGCATTCACGGTGGGATGGCACCAAACACGGCTTGGATCCCAAATTACACTCTCGGGGCACTTTACCCTTTCGAAAGAGGATGGGAAACAGAAAATAGGAGAAAAATCTAGAAAATAGCACCTCTGCTACGAAGAGTTAGCAAAGGAGCCGCAGGGAGGGCTTTAGGCGAATTATCTGTAACCCATGCAGGTATGGAAAGTGTCAGAGAGTTTCAGGGAAATCAGGATGGGCGGTGCTTTTTACCATTAGCACTGTAGCGATCTGGCGTGCATGAGGAGATGAGGGCAACTCTTAGAGATAATCATGCTGACACTGAATTCCCTCATTACCGCCGAGGCTGAGCTTTGGGCAGGAGTCCAAGTCACCCCCACGCACACAGACAGACACACACACACACACACACACACACACACACACACACACACACACACACACACACACACACACACACACACACATTTAGAGTGAGAGCTTCCAAAGTGAGCTCAGTGTGAACTGTTGAGAGTGCTAAACTAAGCCAACATTGTTGATCACAGGGATCTATGGAATGAGAAAAAGGACATTAATGTCAGGCCCCTTGAGGTAAATAAATATTGACATTTAGAAATGATTGTGATGTGATTTTTCATGAGAAAATTAATAGTATATTTGTGTATCAATGCCTCTTGATTACCTCCATAAGACTCAAGCACCGGGAGAATCCTGACATACTTTCTCACAGATTTCTCCCTGCTTCCACATACGGTTCAACCCTGCTCAAAGTCACTTCAATGATCAACATGATACTGTTAGTGCCTCTGGTCCCAAGAGGTATTGTAGTAGTACAAGGCTACAGATCCGATTTAGATCTTAGATCAGAGATGTTACATTTTGCCCAAACCCTAATTGGCGTCAAGCAAAAATAGAGTGTTTGAACTTCCTCTGATTGTGTCAGTCAAGAGCACCAGTTGATATTTTAGAATTGATAACGGTGGCAGAGTTCAGGAAAAATGCTTTTTCAACACATTTACTTCTCCATAGACACTGTTATCCTTTTCAAAACATGTAGGAATTGGCATATAATTATGAACCCGCTTTTGATCTTCAACTCCTGTCACCGTTGTTCGTGTGATCCCTGCATGGGATTTTCAGGGGGCATTTCATAGCTTATATGTCAGTCAATCAATCAATCGATATTTATATAGCCCAATATCACAAATGTTACATTTGTCTCAGTGGACTTCACAGTTTGTACAGAATATCAGTATGACAATACGACACCCTCTGTCCTTAGACCCTCACATCGTACAAGGAAAAACTTCCAGAGAAACCCACAGTTTAAAGGGGAAAATGGGAGAAACCTCAGGGAGAGCATCAGAGGAGGGATCCCTCTCCCAGGACGGACAGACGTGCAATAGATGCCGTGTGTAAATTGAAAAAATAATACATTTACAACATAGGTAGTCCAAATGTTTGGAAATGCGTGTATCTATAATAAGAAGATGAATCCACGAGGATATCCATCCAGGACTCATGATCCAGGACCACAGCAACAGGCACAGCCACAACTCAAGATCCAGGGCTCGCGATCCAGGACTCAGGACCACAGCAACAGGATCAGCCAGTGGATCCCGGCGTAGATAGACACCAAAAAGAAATTTGGGGAAGCTGGGTTATTCGGAACATGAGAGTACACAGGCACAGACAGAGAGAAGGAAGAAGTAAGGTGTCCCCCGACAATCTAAGCCTATAGCAGCAAAACTAGGGGCTGAATCTAATCAGCCCTAACTATAAGCTTTATCAAAAAGGAAGGTCTTAAACGGACTCTTAAAAACGGATAGGGTGCTGCCCAAACACAAACTGGAAGCTGATTCCACAAATGTGGAGCTTGATAAGAAAAGGCTCTGGCTCCCATTGTACTTTTAGAGACTCTATGAACAACCAACAACCAGTCTTCTCTTAGTCACCTGTGGATCACTGCATGTCGTCGAAAATAATTGTAAGAGTTGTTAAGAGTCCGATATACTAATGACAAGGGTAGGGCATCCATAACTTTAAGCAAAAATTAAATAAGCTCACCCTAAAAGCGCAAATTTAATTTGCAAATTCAAAACTGAAAGAGGCTACTGTGTGAAAAGACACATTTAAGGGCATTTGTTAATGTTTAACCCTGGTAAAGGTATTTTTCGTATTGTTTTTTTCAGGAGAACACAGACCCTAATGTTTATCCACCATGCTGTTCCAGCGACTTTCAAAAAGGAACAAATTCTCTCAGGTCCTGTTACCTAAACTGTCAGCTTCTCGTTCGTCATGATGAAATACATATAACAAATATTGTGCAACATAATAACACAGGGGACATTTTCTCTGAAGGTTAAACACTATTTTAAGCAACTATATGAACAATGGCTTTCAGCAATTTGGTGTATTCTCTATGGGCTATTGTGTGTGTTTGGATCCATGCCTGTTTACTGTATGCGTCTCCTCAGGAGTGTGTGCTTTTCTGCTTTAGTGAGTGTGTGTACAGTATGTGTGTGTGAGAGCAAGTGCAAGGAAACAGTGCCAATGGGGAAAATAAAAGTCACACCAGGTGTGTGTGTGGGTGTGAATTATGCAAATGCCTGGTATGAGCAAGGACAGGTAGCCAATTGGTGAGGGATAAGGAAGTTAGGAGGATAAAAAACCTTTTGTGGTGGGGCAGCACCTACTGTAGTGTGTCTGCATGCTTTCATTTGTTAATTCAAAACATTTGTGAAGCACAAGGACTCACTTCGTCTTACTCCTAACACTAGTCCTCGATAGTATTGGAATCTTCAGAAATCAATTATATTCAGCGGTGTTGAGAGAGGATCTACCTCAGGCCTGATTTTACCCCATTCTACTTCTCTGGTAAGCTGCCATACTAGTGCTGGGCAACCAGCAGAGCTTTTCAAAATGACTGAACACAGTATGATCAAACTGAAGGCTAGTCTAATAGGCTCAGTGTGTATTAATGCCATGTAATTTGATACTATTGTGGGAAGTTATAATGATCATTTTTTCTTTCATTCATCTGTTATTTTTAGGATGTACAGGTGTGGAAATACTGGAAAAATATGGGGGAAAATCGCAATTTATTTTGTTAAAAAAATAGCATTGCCAAACTCTTTTATATTTTTTTCCCAACGGGGTTTAAACCTCCAGCTTTATCACATGTATGTTGTGTTAAACCAAGATGGTTTGACCAGTTGAATTGTCTGTAATCACATTGGATGTTTTTTAAATAGAAACCTAAATATTGAAACGAAACTGAACCAAATATACTGTCTCAAATATGTTCTGTGTAATGCTATGCAAAATCATGCATTGACTTTAATATATTCCCCTGTCATTTTTCAGCAAACTTTCACAATTTCAACACTAAACTTCCTCACTCTGTTTAAGAAGTTGGGGTCATAGAAAGGTTGCATACTCAATGCCATTGCATCAAGTTTTAACTATAATTTAGATATACTGTAAAAGCCATATTTACAGTTGTTAGCTACAATAAAAAATAGTGCAAAATTCGGAAAAGTTCAACAGAAAATGTACCAATCTAATCAGGTAAAATGCTAAGGCTACAATTACTGAAATAAAACGTACAGTAACGGACTGCATTGTGCTTGTGTGAACTCTAGCTTGCTTACCTCCTCACCTCATAACCATTGCATATGAGTATTTTTTTAACTAACGGTTAATATGTCTCTTTTTTAAGTAGTGTTACATATAATCCTTGCTGATTTCTCGATACCAGTTTTTACAATGGTAAGGATTAAGACACAGAGGACTGTCAACTGAGTCAAATGATCTACATTGGCATTATGACATGTGGTAACTATCTACTGGAGAAACCTAATCAGGAATCTTGATTTTAAGATGTTATAAAATGGATTTACCAGATCTTTAAAATGTTGAATGTGTCTCTATGTCTGGTAGCACTTTATGTGCAATCCACCAACACCTCACCGGTTGCCGGGAAGATCTTGGTCACAACTTTATGGCAGGTCATAAACAAACTTAAGACAAGCCCTGTCATAAAGTTGTGACCAAGATCTTCCCGGCAACCGGTGAGGTGTTGGTGGATTGCCCATCGTGATAACCTTTGATAGCTTTTTGCCAACTCGTTGACATTCCTCATCTTAGAAAGATTATTAATGCACAGTTGAAAACAATTAAAGTTCACTTCGGGAGCTTTTTTTAAATGTTGGAAAATGTTACCAATAAGGATTGTCAACTGTGTTAACAACACTGTAGGCTAATGAAGAAAGTGAAACAGTTCCCTATTACGGCAACAATATTGAAAACTAAACTAATCAGTAACAGTAAGGGTGTTATATTACAACATTTCAAAATCCATTACCATAGAACAGAGTAACATAAAACCAAATATATTGGCAGTGAACAGTGTCTGTCATGACTCAGCTATTGTACATCGTCAACCCTTCTTGCTGGACTAAACAGTGGAGCTGCTGAAATTCAGAGCGTTATTTACATGGGATGCAAATATACTTGTGGTTAGGTCTGAAACATGCCTTTTATTTACCGATATGTATGTCTACAGCACAAACGGCAAATGTAATGCATGAGGGGTCTGTGTAACACGTTCGCTACAAAACACTAACTCAACTGACAAAGTGGCAATATGTAAAATCAGTGTACAAAATAAATAAAACCACAAACAGTAGCAGCATGTAAGTTTATGTTTATTAAGCCTTTTTGAGCCTTTACTGAAGGCACTACAATCAGTCTAAAACCAATGTGATTACAGAAATGGCAAACAGATTAAATTGAAGTTTTTTCCCCAGCAAATAGGACTCCCTTAAAACATAAATCTTAACTGACCCATTCATATGTATTTTTTCTGTAAATCCACTGGACAGTTTACAAAACCCATAAACTGTGCTGATATAGATTTCCATTGTGAAATTAGTGTTAGTGCAATTGAATGGCTTAAGCATGGCTGGATACAAACATGAAACATTATTATTCAACTTATTTGAACAATTGGAACATCCTGGCTGATTTGATCATGCTTTTTAATCACTGCATTGACCAACACATTGCATTTCCTGTAGCTGCTTCTTCACAATTAAAGACCCCCAATGTTTTTGTTTCGTTTAATGTGAAGCAGCATCTTTAAGGGATTTCGGTTTGCATTTGCTCTGACACAAAGCAAAGAGAGCATAAAGTAAACAATGGCGCAGAAATCAATGAGATAAGGTTTTATTGTATTACATGCCTTCACCCTTTTCCTGTGAATCCTTCTTGCTTAGTCTGAATCCAGCTTGGGTTGGTGGGACATTATAAATCTAAACTTGTGTTTCAATATATATAACTTTAATGAACATAGACATTTATTTGAATAGACTAACTGAGCATTATTATATTTGATATATTACTTTTATGAATATTTTAAGTGATATCACAACATAATATTTGAACCATATTTGTTTGATGTGTTGTCGATTATAGTTACATTTTTAATTGATCCATATACTAAATGACTCCTCTCCTTCCTCAGCCCCTGGGCCATGGTACATCAGAGTATAGCAGCTACAACATGAGTGTAACTTCATCCACCACCCTTGAGAGCCAGCTGACCACCACCTGGGGCCCTAACAACTCCTACCCTGATGGTGAGGCTTATGACCAACTCTAATTAAGCCTACTATATTTCCTGGAATAAAGTATGCACTCCTCACTGACGTAAATCACTTAATTATTTTGTCTGAATACAACCATAAAATGCTTTGAGAATATATGCTAATTTGTTCTGCTGAAAATACTATGATTGCTCTGAGTTCAACAATTCAGTTCTCTCGCTGGATATAAAATTGCAAAGCAAATTGAGAAGCATTCAACAATTAGCCACTAATGTATTGCTCACCTGATGAGCTCTAATCTATGAAACACATGACGCATATTAGAGATTCCTGACTGAGAAGTACTGAAGGTCAACAGCTCTTCCAGTAAACTGCTCTGTGGGTTAATTATTAGCAAATACCTTCAGGAGGGGAATTCATGTTTAGCATTTGTATTTGCATCAAAACAAAAGGAATTCACTGATGGAGACATACACGTTTTTTTCCAATGTGTTCATGTCTGTCTCCAGTTCCTTTGGTGATGTCTGGTTATACAAGTCGCCTGTGGACTCGTGACAATCAGCCTCAGTTCTGGAATAAATACCAGGTGTGGGAGTGGCTGCAGCAGGTCATGGACATGAACCAGATCGATGCCTCCAGCATTCCCTTCCAAAACTTTGATATGGACGGCAATCAACTGTGCAGCCTGAGCTACCAGGACTTCCTCCGCGCTGCCGGCTGCGTGGGACCCATTCTCTTCCACAGCATCACAGATCTCAAGTGGAGCGGTGCGTCTGAGAGTCTGATAAGGGGGCTAAAGGGGGGGGGAAGGAAGATGATTAGTCCCAATAAAAGAGAAGCCGGGTGATTCAAGTTGGGTCTTGCTGAGTAGGGATCACAGACCCGGTCAGAGGTGGCACTGTGTGGCGCTGTAGAGGGGGCGAAAGACTGCTTATAGCGAGGGAGATGATGGATTTGTTGTTTTCTCTCACTAGCAGGTCTCCTAGCAAAGCACAGAGGGGGTTTAAAGCTGAGAAACAAGCTGGCTGTTCCACAGTTTTTTTTTATTAGAGTTGAAAGCTTATTGTAAGTCGAGCTCAGAGGCTTAAGGTTTCTTCATTGGGCTTTTAACTAACTATAGAAATGTGTCAAATGTAGTTTTGAGGAAATTCAAGCAATACAATTATTCTTGTGTAACAATATATGTTAATGACATCAGAACAGCATTGTTTATCTAATGTCTAAAGGAATTTATAAATAGCAGTCATGGCAGGGGACCAAGCACAACAGGTTTAACCTCAAGGTGAGAGAGACATTCAATGCGAACCAAGCTAGAGCACAAAGCTGCTATTGTTGATACAAGCTGGGAAAAAACAGCTCAGTTTCTTCAGACAAAGTGTTACATGTTAACGCATTAAAGATCCTTGTCCATCTGTTTGTCATACCAGTATATCATTACCACAAAAAACTAGGCTGACGTAAAGGGTAACACTATGGGAATGTGAGTGTTAAGGGCTATCAACATTTTGATTACATGTATCACACGCCGTCCTGTTAAAGAATGTGTGTTGTTACTCCTCTACCTTCTTTTTATCCCGGATTTCTATTGAACCACCTTTCAATCATTTAAAGGACTGCTTTATATAAATAGATAAGCTTTAATTTCACTGATAAAACCAAACCATCCTGTGTTTGGGCTTTAAGAGTAAAACTATCTAGATATACCATACAGCTACTCAATAGATTTCAACTGAATTTGCTGAAGTTTAATGACTTTCTCTACATCGCCCTAAAAAGGCATTTGGGACTGTTTGATAGCTCGACATGAAGGAGGAAGTTAAAATCCAATCTATACACAATTGGAATTCCCCAATTTCAGTTAAAAATAAATCACTTCCTTATTCTTTCTTGTCCCAATATACAGGGCAGTACCATGTGGACCTGGGACAACTGGAACTTAAACCAGAATGTAAGACTCTCAAACAAGTTGTTAGTCAGTAAAGACAATAAATGTCAACAGATGTTTGTTTGAATCCAACTAATCCATCTGTCATTCTCTGCGCCTTTTCTTTCCCTCCTTATAGTAGACTTCTCCTGTCCATTTCCAGATGTCAGCTATCCACCTGGAGGTACTTTACATTTGTTGGTCTGCTTTATTCTTTTTTCTAATCTTCATGTCCCAGATACAATTTTTGACTTTGATTCTTCTTGCCTCTATTATTTTAGAAATCTACGATCCTTTGACTCATCCCCTCGCCCCTGTGGCCTCCCCCACCCCGTCCAGCCCTGGTGAGGAATCTAAAATAAGTTCAATACAACATGCCTTTAAATGTAACAGCAATACAATTTGGACAAATACAAATAAATAAATGAATAAATGAGAGAATTATTGTATTTGTTTTTCTCAGATATCAAAAGGTCTTTCAGTCGTCAGGTCAAGAAACACAGTAAGTAATATCAGAATGTTTGTACATTTTATTATCCTCTCTTTGTCCCAATAGCGTAAATATTATAAAATGTTCATTCGTACCATTCAACCTACTTCCTGTCCCCACAGATCCAAGGGGGACCCATTTGTGGGAGTTCATCAGGGACATTCTGCTGAACCCGGAGCGAAACCCCGGGCTGATCAAGTGGGAGGATCGGACAGAGGGGGTTTTCCGCTTCCTTAAGTCAGAGGCAGTGGCACAGTTATGGGGCAAGAAGAAGAATAACAGCAGCATGACCTACGAGAAACTAAGCCGGGCGATGAGGTACATCAGCAGCTATCATAAAACGCATGCACAGAAATATAAAACCAGACATTGGTTATCAATCATTCGAGGAAAAAAGGCTGCAGATACAGATGTGATATCTCCCAAACGTTTTCATTTGAGTTGAGATCTGATTACTGAGACATGCTTGACATTTAGCTTTCATTGATTTTAATGCACTGTATTCAGTAGAGACTGTGGCCTATACATGTTATCATGTAGGTTATACTTTTGCTTTTCTTCAAGTTACTTTTCCCTCTGAGGGAGTCAAACTTGCCTGCAGAAATAAAGTTCTTTCACTTTAATACAGTAAACATCCCACATGCACATAGAGGTTTTTTTTGTTTGGCAGAGCTTGTGTGATCTGTGATGAGGAAGACATTTCACACTGCATTGTTCCTAATCCAATTGATTTAAGCAGCTTATAATGCACTTGCCACTGAAACGGTTACCACTAAATTGACTTTGAAATAACTTTAGATGCTTAAGGGTGACATGAGCAAGAGTTACCCATCTAAAACCAGCAAACTCAACTCTTTAAAGCACATTCTTCCCATTACTGATTACCTACAGTGTTTTCTTTTCACTTTTCTCCCAAATGAACTGAGATGGCCTTCTCCTCAGAAAAGCTATCCGGCTCCACAGCTTTATATTCAAATGAGCTAATCTAATGAGCTTAATTTCATTGTCGTGCAAACCACTGGGAACTACAAAATGTGCCCGCAGGTAATGTCAGTGTGACCACCAAAGCTGATTTTCTATTTACTGTGGTGCAGCAGAAGGATTTGCAGCTTGAAGGCATCACCAAAAAGATTGGTACTATGGATAACAAAAGCAAAGGGATAACATCCAAACTAACTTAGTTTCCTTTCATTTAAATTTCCTGTGACTGAACTTGGAGGAAATTTCTAAATCAATTTGGCTATATCTGAAAATGTTACAACATTTAATGAAAAGGAATCGTATTTTAACCAGGAGTAATCGATAGCTCTGATTAATACATTTCATTTCATATTCAAAGAAAATTGTTGAAGTAATCGGAGAACCTCAAAATGCTTGTTAAAAAAAAAACGTATAATCATAATTCAGAAAGCTGATACTGAATCGAGGGAAGGACAAACTATGCATGTTTCTATTGTGAAAGGCAAAGATCATTTGATGACAAAAGTGAAAGGGAAGGCTGACAAAACCATACTTTTGTTACGCTCCACAAATCAAAAAAAATAATGACAAACCAAAACTCTCTAACTCTGGCTGCCTGTCTGTGGCTTTCAATCATTTTGTTCATACTGACATTATTAGACATTAATAAAGGACATTCATCTTTAAAAATGGGTCTGTTGAAAGTATAATTAAAACAAATACTTGCTTGCTGTCATTTTAAGTGATCATTAATCAAACAGGATGAAATTGGGGGACTATCTCATTTTTTGCTGTGAATTTGGTGTGCTTGTTTCACCACCACACGGTACGTAGGATTGACTCATAATTCAAAGATCATAAGAGCATTAAAGGCTTTATGCACAGGAGCTGCAGCATTGTTGTTGGCAAGCCTCAAGTCCCTGGCTTATCCAATATACTTTAGACCTGAAATAAATAAGGAAGTAACATAGAATTGTGCAAGTTACACAATTGTGCAAGGTCAGGTGGTGTTCAGGTTTGTTGTAAGTAAAAACACAGAGCGACTGCACGCCTAATTCATGTGTTTCCTTTCCTAACTCAATGGCACTGTGTAAGAAGTTATATGAGGCTTTTGATACATAGAAAGTACTTGTCATTATAAATGATTCATCTGTGCATTCATTATCAAAAACTAATTTATATCACCAAAGTGATCCTTTAAATATGAATATACTTCCGTCCATACTTCACTATACAATATGCTGTAATTGATGTTATTGAGATGTATTAGACGTACGAGAGAATAACCACAAGTAATTCAATGACTACTGGATTACTTTCCAAATTATACACTGCATTTTTGTGTTTCTCTATCATTTCAAAGACGTTTTAGATGATTGTAATGAACTGATTCTTAATCCGGCTGAAAGTGTTCGTCTGTTCTCTGTTACAGATATTACTACAAAAGAGAAATCCTGGAGCGAGTAGACGGTCGCAGACTGGTTTACAAGTTTGGAAGGAATGCAAGAGGATGGAGGGAGTCAGACAAGTGACAATTTGTTTTATTTATGTTTTCTTTATATGCAAATTATGTTTTTGATTGTAGTTTTGATGTACCGTGTTTGAAAAAGATGTTTGAACTGTTTACACATTGTTGATAATTATATGTTTGCCTTATTATTTGTCTTTCTTTACATACATCCCTGTGTTGTGACACTGAACTGAGATCTTTTTTACTGTGCCTTATTAAAGTTGTTTATTGAACCAGCATGACAGCAGCCAAACCTTTTTTACGCTCGTGTGTTTACATCTCACTAATGAAAAGGATATCCCAAACTGCCAACATGAAACATTGTGAATTCTTGTTCAGATATTACAGGTCCCAAAGGAGCAAATGTTGATAGCATTCAAAACACACATGGCAAACCGATGTATGTTTTGACACTCATACTGTGAAGTGTCCTTTGAGAAGGATGCTTGATCATCATAAAAAAAAATATATATAATTATAATACATCAACCTTCCATGAGTGCAATACAGCTATGAAGTACACAACGCATAAACAAGTGATACATATTTACATCAACATAATAGAATGGTTTGTTTATTTGGTTTGTTCCATGATATTTTGCATTCACTGAGCTGTGAAGAAAGTGTGTAAATGTTTGCTTATGTTTGATACAAATAAAGCGTGTTGTTTTTACTTTAATGTCCTTTTTCAGGATTGCATGTCTACAATATTTGTGGCATTGTTTTCAACAAGATGAGTACAATTCCTGTACTTTAAATTGTTACTCGTCAAATAAATGTTATTCTGATCAAACACATTAATCAGCATTAAGAATTCAATTGAAGATATTTTTCTTCAGTAAAAAAATAGATCCGCTGTGTGGCTTACAACAACAAAAAACGCCTTGTTCACCGTGAATCTGTTTCACGATTAACTTTGAAAATCATGCTCTCAGAGATGGTGCATCGCTTCTATAATATCATGACAGTTCATTGTTCGCCAAGGCGTGCCACAGCTGCCACACTGGTTCCTGCAGGCAGCAGACAGGCCAACAAGATAAAAGTGGTGCCAATACAAGGCTCCATTCTTCAGCCAATCAGGCAAATGTGGTCTAATCTTCGCTCTGATTTATCTGGCTTTAGTATGGCTTCTTTGCATAGCAGGGTGGCATTGATTGACACCATGTTCCATGATTGTCTTTCCTGATGGCCTAAAAGAATGTGCGTTCTGCACCAACTTTCAGTTTTGTCACTTTGCTCCCACACATTGTTGGCACTTACCAACACGGATGTAATGTGAGGAAATAACGCCTCATGCCATTTTCAAGAAGTAGTCATCAATCTTCCAGTGTCATGGCTGATGGCATTTCTGATTGGCAAACAGCAGGAAACAGTCTTTGGTTAAAGGAGTTTTATATGTGTGGTTACAATTGACGATCGAATTAAAGAAAGAAGATTGCAACTGAGAGATGATATAAACAGGGACTGCTCCTGGTTTGATTTTTATAATCACTGCTGATTGCCATATTGTTATATTACTTTACATGAGACAAGCGACAATGCTTTTCAAATTGAAGTGCATCTCCATCATATTCCATTGTTTTGATTCTGTGTTGCCACAATAAAGCCCACTTCACATCTTCTCTAGAGCAGCACTAATTAAGGCCCCTCATTTGAAATATACACAAAAATAAACAAAGATGTGTTTTCATGATTCACTTGAATACAAATTAAGATTATACATTTCATGCAAGTTTTACATCCTTGAACAATGACAGAAAATGAGAGAGCTTGATCATGCAAGTGCAACAATTCAGCAGTCAAAAACAAAACACATTTGCCATTATGCAAAGTATTTGTGCATTATTTACCCTTTACCTCTAATGCTTCATTGTATTTGTTAACCACAACATAAACACTTAAAGGATTGTACATGAACATTAATATGACCCAAAGAGATGAACATCTAATCATCACAGGCACAGATACGCGTCTGAAATGAGGCCTCAGTTTTAACCGATGCGGATGCTGCCGTGAGCTGTGCTTTGGGAACACGTTTGATGTGATTGGGTGAGGATAAGTTAACAGTTAGGCAAATTGTCTAGACTGATCTTACCCATGAAGCACAAAGAGACCGTAGCCAGATTTCCCTAACAGACCACTGCCCTGTTAATGCAAACCAAAGCTTTACATACCCTCAGTGTGTAAGGATCCATGATGGTCACTCAAATCTGATCTAAATCAGATATCAGAAGCATTGCAATATCTATGTGAGGAGTTGTGTGTGTGGTGACCTTAACTTTTCTGATCAACTGTTTGTGAGGAAAGATGATGTATTGTTTGGGAAAGCACCGTTAAACCTGCATAACAAGTATTCACAACACTTGGTTGTACAGTAAGCCACTGATAGCACCTAGACAAACATGCAGCCTAACCGGTTGTAAGTGATCTGGGAAGGAAGAAAAACTCACAAATGCAGCTGAGAGGTGATATTTAATCCAGGTAACTTACTTTAGCGACGAGTGGTTTTGTTGCACATAAATATTAAAAGAATAGGCCAGATTGTCTTGGGTGATGACTAAACATTTAGCGAAAACCTGTACCCTGATGAAGCAATGACTGCCTTTGTTTAGCAAGAAAACAACATTCCATATCTCCCCCGGAATTATTGTATCTTCATGTCTGAAAATTATTTTTCCAAATTGAATGAGCCACGCAAAGGCTCTTTATTATTTAAAAAAGATTGCATTAATTCAATCAGATAGACTCTGGAGGAAGAACAGGGAAATTATGAAAGATAGGCTGAGCATGAGCATAAAGACAGCCAGCTGGGATTTGTGTCTGTGTGTCCTGTGCATGCTCAGTGGGGCTATTGTGTTCTCTCAGCAGATACACAGCCAAATCTTATCAGGCCCCCTTATCATTTTCTCTTCACACTCAAATGGACCTGTGAGGCATTCAGCCCAAACTGTGAGTTGGACAGATTAGGACTGATGCAAGGGTGTGTGTGTGTTTCTGCTATGTTGCAGATCACTGTCTAGTTAGAAGTAACACACTGCTTTATAACATTAGCAATGTTACCAATCAAACTATCTCTTTTTGCATTTGTACTAAAATAAAACAGCCCTTATGTTAAGTCATGCACTCGCATGAAGAAATTAGGACAAAGTGGAGTTTATAGTCTCCTTTTGCATTTTAACAAGACAAAAACACAATTATTGATTAGGATCCAAAGATGTCTCGTTATGAAGTGTAATTCCTGCTCAAATGTTTGGACTCACCATCAATATTTTTTTCCCAACAACTTGATGATGATTATTTACTCACCAAAATGACCCCCTTGTTTGCACTCAGTTTCACAACAGTTTAATAATTGGGCTATAATGTAATGTTGGTAATGTATGTAAATATAATACTTGATTCATTGATAGAGCACTTTTCTAAATACTATTAGATGCTTTATAATAAGAAATAAAACATTTCAATCAGAGCATGAAAACAAACTCAAAAATGAAAACACAAGATGCATACCATGAATAAGGAAAGCAAAAAATGCAACGCCATGAATGATTTTTACCAACGTATTTAAAAATTGTGCAGAAGACTTTTGCCTTACCCCCAGCAGAGGGCAGTAAACAAGTGAGCACTGGGAATTTCGACCGATATTGAACGCAACAGAACTACAGTGAAAAGGACCTCGCAGGACCCAAAGTAGTTACTTATTTATATCCTGCTCATTTATATCTAAAACAATATATATATAATTGTATATGTAAATAAATAAGATAAAACATTATCAGAGATTCTCAAAGGTATCTGGAGCTGATTATATCAACAGGGTTTATTATAATTATAATGTTTACTTATGCTCCCGCCTCCCTGCCGTTTTACTATCAGGCATTTGAATGGACACTACTCACTGACGGAGGACGACAACATGGCGGCCTCCTTGCGTTTGGGTCGTCAAGGGATATTATTTGGCCTTAAATTATCTAATGTTAATACATGTTTATGTGCTCCGCACCCATGGCAGGAGCATGTCAGACACTTCTTTCGGTCCCCATGGATCCTCGGTGAGTGTTGACAGTAATACGCTAACATAGATGTTGTTGTTGCTTGCTGCTGCTGCTGACAGATGCTATCATCGTTTTTATACATTTGGTAACTCTAATCGTGTAATTAGGTTCGTTTGTTATTGTTTGTGACATTACAACTAACAACGGGTTTGTTCAATATGCGGACTGGTGTGTCGCATTCCTGCCTGAATAACGAGGGTCCTTATTTGACCTCAAATAACAGAAAGGCGGGGTCTAAAAATGATGTGAGAATGTAACGTAGGACTAATTTTGGTCAAGTCATTGCCCACCCATGACAGTGTTACAAATTACTAAAGGTTGTTGTGACTTTTTGAGAGGTGTTGACGTGTTAAGGTATTAGGAGAGGGACAACGTAATAAAAAAATGTGCCTCTGAGTCAAATAGTTATAGACCTGTCACCAAACAGCAAGTGTTGAAGGTCTGTAAGCTTTGATAGATGCATCTTTTTAAATGTATCTTTTTAAATGTGAGAGACTATTAGTTACGACAGAAGCCTCTGGAAATGTCACATAGACATTTGTATTTGTATCTGACCTAAAGCCTTATTAGTCCAGTCTTCAAATAGTGTTATTGTGTTTACCAATGGGTGAATCTCCCTTCCCTTCCAAGTGGGATCGAGATAATTGTATCCCACTTTCTCACTCTTAAAACAGTATTCACAGTTCCTTTAATGCAATGCCACATTTATTTAGAATACATTTGTAGGTGTTCACAAGTTGTTGGACATAATGGATAGATTTAGAAAACATTTGTATTCACCTCTGTTTAGCACTTTCTTTTGAACAATTCCAACTACTTCACCATCCATTAGATTAGCATACAATTGATCTGTGTTACTGCACTGCCATAAGACAACACACACCATACACAATACACAGCTAAGGTTTTCACTGCAGTATGCATCAATTATTCATCCTAAAAATCTTAAAAGTGACTTCAGTTTTTGGAGAGGAGCAGTCAGGAACCTCTGACTGCATAACAAGTAGACGCACGGTATTCACTATCAGTTATAGGCAAAGGAAAATGTTCAGGGTTGAAATAGTAGCTTAGCGAAAAAACTAGAGGATAATGTAAGAGGAGTGATGAGAACCAAGAGTTATGTGAATGTTTAATTAATTGTCTTTTACAATGTGGCATTTATTTATGACTTTGGACTACTATATTACTCATCTTTTCAGTAGATTTTCTTCGGTGTCGGACCAGGCAAAGCACTGATTTACCTCATCACATTAATGATTACTCCAATCCAAACTGTGCCAGTAAGCATGCAGATTCAGAGCCATTATTGATTTGATATGTCAGAATTTCTGACGGAAAAAAGTCTTGTTAAAGCTGTCAGCTTTGGTGACAAAAAACACACTGACACAGAGAGAAGGGATTCATGTTAAGTCTAAATGATATATCAATATATTTAAGGCAATCAAGTCAACATCTTTTCTTTATACACACACCAACAAAATATACATGTTTGACAGTGGAAAATGGTATTCCTAATGTTCAGATACTGAAGGCAAATATTAATAAGTGAAGTAACAAACTGCTTTATACTATAATTGACCTGTACTTGCCTTCCTTATACATGCATTCACATTTTGTAATATTGCCAAATATCCAGCAGGTGGCAGCAGCACACAACATGACGGGAGACCACGCCGCAAAACCTATATGTCCTCTGTCTAAATGTCTAATTTAAGTAGGAAAAGTCTTAATCATTGCCTCTCTGATCCCTTTACTTAAATGGCAGTTTGAATTTAATGTTAGATTTGTGTTATACTTTCTTTGATTTAAAACAGCTTAAACAAAAAGTGCTATGTTCCTATGCATAGAATCGTTATGGCAATCTGCTGGTTTGAGAGGACCACATTTCGGGATATTTCAGTTATTTCATTGCTTTTTTAATAACATGCAGTTTTACATTTAACCTATAAAGATAGCTTAACATTTTGTTTTAATTCCAGTGATATTTTTATTAAGTTCCTATGTTGAATATTTAAGAAACCAGTGCCTGTATCAACAGGTCTCATGGGTGCCGTTTGAACCGAAAAACGTAAAATAAGAAAAAACCTTTCATCTGCCTAATCCGTTAACTTTAGCGCTATCATTTTCTCTATCAATACATCGTAAATGGCTGCATTATGCAATACGTTCACTCTGCATATACAATACACTGAACAAAGGGTTTTCCTTTGAGTTGGGCTCAACAATACACTTGTCAGGTCTTTTCTGAAGTAGCTCTGCAGGCTAGTTGTAGAAAAGCAGTGATACCTCTGGCAGCGTGCAGAATGGAGACGTCCACCACAGTGCTGTGAGCCGTTTGAACTCTGACCTTCTCGGTGACTACAGCTGGTGACAGTAGGGGGCTTTGACGGCCCCTTAAAGGCCTGAAAGAATACGAGTGCCTCTCGTGCAGTGTCAGCAAGGATCAAAATGACATACGTGACCTGCCGGCATTCAGTCATAGTGGCACTGTCACTTCCTGTGCCCTGCACCCAGGCTGAATATGTTGAGGCCTCAGGCTAACACTGCTACTTCTGGGGGTGTTACTTGATTTATTTTGGCGTTCACATTGCCTATTTGACGCTGAAAGATATGCCTGTAGGGAGATCCTGAATACGATTTTTATGGAACCATGTCTGATGTGGTTTTAAGTCTGATGACCCTTGAAGTGATTTGTATATTTCTCTTTCTGTCCTGCAGGTGTCAGTCCAGTCCAAGTGCAAATGCCCGCACTCTCCCCCACCATGGAGGAGGGAAACATAGTGAAATGGTTGAAGAAGGAAGGTAAAACAATCACAATATGTCATTTCTAAGCTCTCATTACCACACATTTCTGCTGCACTTTCTCTAATGGACCTGCCATGTCTACTCTTTAGCAAGTTGGTAGGTTCCTCAGGTTGGTCCATATGTACGTAAACCTCACAGTAACACCGTCTGCATCTGTGCTCATCGGTTTAAAGAGCACAGCATTTATTTATCTCATAATGATGGACCAACTGTAGAGCTAATCATTTATTTGATGACATCACATTGCTCTGTAAGGCAGAGGGCTGAGCATTGGTAGCACCTGAGGGCCTTTGGTGGCTAATTGGCTCAAGGAAACGTGGCAGTCACTATACATCACGACTTAGCAGCTCTGCTCAGCCAGCCAGGTGCCTCAGCCATGCTCAATTATCAGGAGGCGGCAAACTGATTTCTGATTGGCCGCTCTGCTGTGTTGCCATGTGCTCCTGTTACTCGGGCTGAGATATGTACATGTGTATAAATGTGTAAGTGAGAAAGATACATTTTAACACATCCGGGATGCTACTTATCTACACTTAAATTCATCATGGGGTTTAGGGCTGTACGATTTGGAATTGCAATCATTTTGACTGATATTGATATTGCGATATGATTCATGACATGGACAGGGATTGCTCATTTTGTATCATTATTTTCATAATCGTTGAAAAATACGATAAATGATTATGGAAGATCTGTACTAAATAAATATGCTTTGTAAGTCTGTAGAAAATGATTTTGTAGGCCGGGATATCTCCGCAGCTTCGCTATAGTTTATTCAAAAGAATATACAACACATATTTAGCCTTTAACAAATATGGTTCTTACTGCGATTTTAATATTGCCCTAATTCATATTGCGATTACATAAAGATTTGTATTAATTGTTCAGCCCTATATCATATCATAGTCATTAATTGTTCCAGAAATAATTATTGTTTAAACATGTGTTTTTGTAGTGTAGAAAACCTGGTTTATAGCTTCATCAATTTGAATTCAACAAAGACAAACATATTTTTTAGAATGTTAATGTTAGTATTCCATTTTGAGTTTTTCTTCAAATTGTCAAAAACATTTAAACATCTAATTATAGTAGATTGAAGTGTGAAAGTGATGTACGGGAACAAAGCTCTTGCCTGCATACTTCTGTAGTCTATACCCTATTTTTGTTCTTATGCCCATTGCCTTTGTCGTCGAGCAGAGCGGAAAAGGCTTGTGGTCGTCTGTTTAATCTTTAATGTTGCACATCACACCTACCCCCTGGGGTCATACGGTGTTAAAGCCTCATACAAATCCAATTTTGACTCCACTACTGCTTGCTCTCAGGGGCTTCCAACATCAATACTGCTCTTTCAATCTTCCCCTCACCCATCCCACTCTTCCCTTGACCCAACCCTTTTTCCTTCCCACTTATGTGTTTACCTTAAAGTGGACCTATCATGCTATATTTGAAAAATATATTGTAGGGCCATACCTATATAAAACTTGTCTGTGAAGTTTTTTTTTCAAAATACCAAACAGATCACCCATTGTAGCCATGCCTCATACTGCTCAAACCCCTCTTTTGCAGCCCTGTTATGGCGCATTTCCACCGCAGGCCTCGCTCGACTTAGTACGGTTTTGTTAGGCCTTGTTAGGCCCGGCTCACTTTAATGCTGCGCTTCCATTACAGTTTAGGAACTGGGGTAGTATCTATAGTTACGCAGTGTAGGCGGAGCCGTGACGTCATCTTCAATGAGCACCCCAGAAAAACAACATCAGCCGTTAGCTGTTAGCACTCAAGCTCACAGCTCCTCATATCTGTTCAACTAGACAAAAGTTAAACAAGTACACACCACAGACTGCCTGTGTCATGGTGAATACAGTCGCTGCTTTATTTATGTCTGTATAGGCCGTTGTTGTGAGTGTGGACGGTCGGGGCATATACTGCGTTAGCTTAGCCAATCTCCATTTAGACAACACGCATTTTAAAAGGTTTTTCCCCTGCCGTCTGTCTGCAGACTTGTCAAAGCATTAATTCATGGTTTTTACTAACCGGTATCAGTATGTTGTTACTTCGGCATCATTTTGAAACGTGTATTACAATTAAATCGCGGTCAAATATGTTCATCTTGTTGTAGTTGTAGCCCCCTTGCCAGCAATTCTCTCTCTAGTTTAGCATACTCAGCCCGACTCAGCCCTGTTTGTTGGCCCCGATAGAACCACGATTTTGTCGGGCCAGAAAAAAGGTGAAAAAGTAGCCCCGGGCCGGAACTAGGCATAGTGGAAACGCAACCAAAAACGGGCCCGGCACGACACGGCACGCTTAAACCGCGCTCCGCGCCATGGTGGTAATGCGCCATTAGAGAAACGCAGATTTTGGGTCCTTACCTTGAAAAAAAAGAAAGAAGAGGAGGCGGAGCTAATGCCTGATCAGAATTCTACCGGAGATAAAGTTAAACATAGCCTACCAACAATCATTCATTTGAGGTTTTGCAAAAATATCCTTGCCTTTGTCATAGTACTGTCCTTGATTTGACTATTGTCTGCTAGATGATGCACCCTCAGAAGATAGAAATATGACCAGATGTCAGATTTGGATAACCTTTGCCCTTTTATCTCATATACACTCCTCCTCCCATCTTAACACATGGACATATGTCACAAAGATGACTCAATCATAGTAACTCTCCACGTGAAATATATTGACTGCAAGGGCTAAAGCTAGAAATTGCTCAGGGATACAAATTAACCAAAACATTCTCCATCTTCGAAATCAAATCATTGCTAAATCACATTTCCTGTACGAAAAGCTGACTGACAACAGTAGTTTTTCCCCTTTGACCAAAGACACCATAAGGTCCATTTGTCTCCCTATTATTCCATTGCAAGGCCCATTTAAGTTGTTGCGCAAAACAGGTGTAGCACAAAATGGATATATGAGCGTGGAAGAATTGAACCAGTGGCTCCTAATTGCCATCCTCTTTCATTGCTAAGCAGATGGTAATGTATTCCAGCTCTCGCATGGCGTGGACCAGTGGGAATCTTCTGGGATTCTAAGGATAGGCAAAGATCTCGCCTTCTTTCAGACACGCTGCGTATCCGTATCTCACATTCTTTCCCATGAAACATTGATTATGCTCTTCACTTGATATGTAGGCCAAAGCCCGAGCAGATATTTTCTCCCATAACCTTTTTGTCCCATCAATGGAATTCTTTCATTAGTTGGCAACCAATGTGTCCTCTGTGCGTGTGCAATGTCCCTTTGAAAGATTAGTGGTTTTGAACCTGCTGCTGGACATCATGATTTATGCATTTCCAATAACAGCTAAATTGAGTCATTTGCACTTAAACTAAGGTCATAAACCCCATAATGAAGACATTGTTTTGAGAATTGGGTTCTTATTATGCCAATTACGTGTTTATGTTATACTAAAATTATGTAATGCGTTTCCTTTATATTGCAGGTGAAGCAGTGGCAGCGGGTGATGCCCTTTGTGAGATTGAGACCGACAAGGCTGTTGTCACCCTGGAATCTAATGACGATGGTGTCATGGCAAAGATATTGGTAAGTAATCAAAAACACACTTACACCTCTTCTAGAAGATGATGGGTTTTGGGATTACAGATATATTTAACTATATAAGTTGTGGTTAAGTATTCAAATGCTTTGTATCGAAATGTGTGTCAGCAACAGGATTTTAAATGCTGCTTTTTCTCATACTCGTTAAGTCCTTTTTAAAGAACATTCTTGTTCTATTATTTCCCTTCTTAATATGTTAAATCAGCAATTTGCAGTAGTAACAGGTATGTTTTTGGAAGGATTTTATATGTAAATAGAATATATTCCTGTTAATATTTGTGTGTGAGTGTTTCAGGGTTTCCTCCTTGCCTATGCTAATTGGCTACGCTTGTTAAGTCTGCTGCATAGTGACAGCAAAGCTTTGACAAGGTGTCTATAGTGACAAATACTTCTCTCCTTCCAACCAATGTGCAATTTGTGTTTGAATTTTTAATAGGCTGCCGAAGACGCAGCGATCAGTTTTTCTTTCATCAGTTCTCCACCACATGTTCGTCCCCCTGAACAGAAAGATTAAGATGTTTTATCTCCTCCTCCTCCCACTGAAATCTTCAATATATTAAGTGGGAGGGAGGGGGAGGATTTACCTGTCGTTTGAGCAAGATTTGACTTTTATTCAGTTTCCCTATTTAAAAAACGATGGGATTGCACTGAGATATTTCTGCATGTATTCCCTTGCATGCACAAACCCTTGCTCCATGTTGCTGATTATTGCCTTAAACACAACTTGTTCCCTAGCCATGACGTTTTGGACATGTTCACAATTTGGGGACGCCTGAGAGGACGGGGGTTTAATTAGCCAATGTGTCTGTTTGCGCAACCTCTACTAAAAAACAAATACACAATCTGCACGCGCTAATGAGCATCACAAATGAGCACGCAGATGCATTGTTCATGAACAAAAACACCACCATTTCTCACATATTCATGTACGGACAGAAATGTCTAAATTGATCAATTACTGAAATAAGCGGAGGGGTTATTGTCACTTATAAACTGCAAGATTATACCTCTTGTTTTTGTCCTGCCTTTCACTTGCTTCCGTTAGTCCACATTCCCTTACTCCATCCTTGTCTTTGCCACTGTGTGGTTGAGGTAGTTTCCATAGCAACCACCCAAGAATTGGGGGTAGGGGCTTTAGAGCTGTAGCTGGCAGAGAAAGATGGTCTGCATTAGATAAGCCCCCGAGCTCTCTTTCTTTCACTCAGTGTAAGAGAGTGTGTGTATAGTTAATACGAAGAACAGCAGCTAGTGGCAATATTTCAGAGATTTCTGCACCGTTACATGGCGCTGGCAATGTGGCATACACTTTGTCTGGGTCAGTGTGTTAGATCTTACTAGTGTAATTGTCTCTCACTCTAATTTAGAGGCTACCATAATTACCAGCCTGTGGCCAAACGCCTGGGCAGGCTTCAGGAGGAGTTGGACTTCCTGTGCTCCTCAGGGGTTATTTATTGGGGTCAAGTACTGCTCTGGCCCTCTACCAATTACCAACCATAGCTGTTGGGGGTGGGAGAATAGGGGGATAGATTCTGCTCATATTGGGAGGTGAATGTTGGGGGTAGGGGGACCAGCAGCATGAGCACAGATTACTGTATCTCATCAGACTCTTACTGCCTTGCTGTATCCTGACCCGGGGGCTTCAATCTGAAAATCAGTCCTGGGTACAATCAATCATAGCCTTCGGGAAATGACACGCATGTATTTGCAGATATATAATGTTTATTGCTCCTCTGTGTTCAGCTGTATAAGAAGAGGAATGCTTCGAACAGCAAGTACTCGTCTAGAAATGTAATGATGGGTACATAGGAAGGTTGTTGATTGTGAATGAGTTGGTGATTAACCTAATGAATTTTATGGCAGATAGGACTGATGGATAGGTGTTTAAATATAAGGCTAAATTGATGAATATATCCATCACATGCTGCACTGCCAACCTTTCAGTTTCCCATTCATCATCCCCTTTTCATCACCACACACTGTCTCTTCATCACCACACACTGTCCTATACGGGATCGATTTAGACACCAACAGTCATGCGTTCTCTAAATCAATTGTTGGTATAAATCACTTTCTAACTGTGCAGCATTCTTAGGTCACATTGGGCAAAAAGCCTGTGTCTTTGTTGGCTTTAAGATTTCAAAATCAGAGTAAATAGCCTGTAGGCTTTTGGCAGAAAGACTGAACTGAATTGGTTTACAGACTATATTTCTCTTCAACAAAAGCCAGCAGTGTATTTGGGAAAGTGACATAGTGGAGTGGAGAGCAATAGAAAGTGCATGATAAAGGTTCCTTGATACCAAGAATCTTGTGGTTATTTGGTTGGAAAGCTATACAAACATGATGCTTAGAAGGAATGAGTTTCAGCTTGAATTGTGTTTTTTATTTGCAAGATTACATTGCACTGACAGCCTGGTATTGCTCAAATGAAGGATGTGGCGGCAATATCTGTCATGCTCTATCAATCACAGTCAGACTTTATATCCCTCTCTCTCCTCTTCTTTTCTTTTTACGAGCATTTCCACACCAAATATCTTAACATACTCAAACACTATATAATCGGGGGTTGGTCTGTGCTTAGCCCTATTCATTGTTTGACCATGATCTGATGCCTTTGTAATGACAAACCTAGAACAATCATGTTTTATAGCAACCTCAGCCAATAGAGAGTTTATAATTGTCCAGGTCAAGCTTATTGTATCTCAGCTGTTTATACTCCAGGGACTTGTATGGCTCTATGATAACAGTTTGCAGATAAGTGGGTTTAACCTCATAAATGGTGTGGGCTGGCTTTGTGATGTCATTAGTCTAACTGATGGCTCTGCAGATAACACTGGATCAGGCCAGCAGACTGACTTTGTTAACAGTTATGAGCCCATTTTTATGAAGCATCAGAGAAAGGATGGTTGCCAGTGAGAGGACATAACATGGAGATCAGAGATATCATCTAATCCATCTATCACAAGATAAACTGTTTCATAACTGTACAAAATGCACATTTATGATATTGGAACAATATCATAATCTGACTAAAGTAATAATACATATTAGTGTATCTGGCCCAAAGTGTGCAGTTAAGTGATCGCAAAAAATGTTTTAGAGGTTTTTCAAGCTCTGTCACAATGAAATGTTCCCTTCTAATTTCTCTTGCGCACAGTATAAATTGGATTTGGGCATAAAGGAAAACTAAATGTACTATAGAGAGCAGATACTTGAGCCATTGCAAAAGCTGAGTTGAAAGCAATAATACTTCCCATAGGTTTCAATGTATTCTATAACCATTTGATGGCAGTGTTGAGCCCCAAACCACAACAGTGTCCTAAGCATCTGTTTACGCAACTACCCAGCATGCATACTGTTAACAGTGCATATGATTTGGCTGTGAGGAGTATTAAGGTGTGCAGAGAGCGTGACTACCTTGTGTTGGAACTTAAAATGAAACCACTCTTGACGTAGTTACAATCTTAAAATGTGGCGCCTACTGTATGTTATCATTGTTTTCAGATCTTAACAACATTTGCACTATTATCAAACTGTTCTTCTCAAACCACATGCTGCCAAAGCTCACTGTTAAACTAAATTGTCTTTACCAAATACGCCTTTTCTGATAGGCATACATCTACTCAGACTGTTACATTTACACTGATCTCGTACAATAAGGTTATAGTAGGATAAATACTAGGCAAAATGTCCCTGAGGGTCAACCACCACAAATACATTCTGAGCCTGAGAGGTGGGGGATGGCGCTAAGGATAAAGTGTCAGCTGCACAACAACATAACATTCTCAAGCTAACTAGGAATCTAATTGATCACCATTCTGTTAGGCAGCCAGTCACTCTGTACGTGCAAATGTATTTCCTCACAGAATAAACACAATTTCCGGATAGGTTCAAATCTATATGTTATCCAAAACTGTGTATACTGTGATCCTTTTTAATAAATGAATGCCAGAATTATGATGTAATCTCCTGTGACCAACATCTATACTCTTAGCATGGTGAGAGTGTGGGAATTTGTCATCACTTCATTCTGGCAAATAAGTAATGTAGTGCGTTATGGATCCAGTCCTTTGGTGTCTTTAGGGGTTACATTTTGCCCTTCAGTTACACACCGATGTATTGATAGCTGTTGTAACATCATATCGTATAACACAGTGGAGCTTGTGTCGTTAAAACCACAGGTACTCTGGGAAGTTTATTGCGTCTTGAGTCTCTTCCATGACGAAAAATCCCTTTGGGACTGAGCAGAAAATCAGGACTTCACTGACAGGCCTTACCCTTATCTACACTTCCTATAGCAGTTCAGTGTTAATCACACATCAGGCCTATTGTTTAAGGTTTATACTCCGCTGAACCTTTGGTCATTAATACAAATCTAAGTTTGAGTCTTTTAGGGCTTTGTAATCACCTCCATCACTCTTGTTGTTTATAAAAGTACTTCACATTTCAGCAAAATCCAATTAGGTAGAAATGTTGGAGCCTAAGATGCCTATCAAAATTAATGATTCAACCAACAAGGTAAATGAACCTCAGTACGACAGATACTTACAGGTCTGCATTAACTATATAAGCACAAAATACCCCTGCCACTGCAGCTCTGTGGGGAAGGTGTTCATATGTTCTGCTTTTCTTTCCAGTTAGCTGGATACAATCATTAGAGTGCTGCTTTTGATTTGCAGGCCTGCTAGAGGGAGGGGGTTGGGGAGGAGTATGTTGGTAACCGTGGATACACAAATCGTCTGATGAATTTGCACCTTTTTAGTGTCAAATTGTAAAATATTTATGCATTTGGTCAATTGTTAGAAAATACTTCCTATTCTGTTGTGTCTTCTGATATTGAGCTACACCTTTAGGAGGCAGCTCAATACGTGGATACCTTTTTTGATATAGATGAAGTGCAGCTGCCCAGCCCTGTGTATTGTGCCTGGCCTTTGATTTGAACTGATCAATATTGACCGAGGAACAACACCTTGCACTGCTCGGGGAGGATAGCGCAAGGCTTGCAGTGGATTTGGATTACTCCTCAACAAGATAGTGAATCAATAGCTGACAGCTTTGAACAGCATGAAAACACATCCATAGCACTCCAAGAACCTATTGCAGCACAGCTGGGTTTTCGTATGATTTGTGCAGGTAACAAGGGGGAAACAGGAACGATGGAAATTGGTGCGATTGAGAAGGCAGTGATTTTTCAAGAGGTCTCCTAATAATGCCTGTCCAAATATGTATCAGTTATTCAATGACCAATGTATAACTGATCAATTTTAGAACCACTTTTCCTTCATCCATGTATCTTTATAATTGTTGAAGAGACATTTCCATTTAGTTAATTCAGTTGCACTTAAGAAGTGACTGAACCAGTGCTGCTAATGTTCTCCCCTCACTGTGTATGTGCATCTCTCACCCTCTTTACAGATGGAGGAGGGAAGTCGCAACGTGCCCCTTGGCACTCTCATTGCCCTCATGGTGGAGGAAGGGCAGGACTGGAAGCAGGTTGAGATGCCCCCTCCAGATGCTGCAGCTCCACCTGCAGCTCCACCTGCTCCAGAGGCAGCCGCGGCTCCGGTTGTGCCTCCTGCTGCCCCCTCTCCAGTTACTCCCCCAAAACGGGCCACGTCGGGACCGTGAGTGTTGCCTTCCTCTGTGTTAGCTGCTGATGTACGAATTTGCCTAATTTCTTCATTTAAACTTGCAATTTAGCCTTAAACAGGATTCATATGCCTCCCATTTCAGCCCCAAAACTAAAATGTTTACCTCTTAATTAACATGATCTTGTCATAGTTGTTTTAATATGCCCACAGTATGAGTCAGTTAATTGTCATTTGAGTTGCATATCAGCTCATATGGTTAATGCAATATTAGCTCTAACTCAGGCCTTGGTAAGGACTAGTGACATGATACATAAGGTATCATCTTAAGCTCCACCCTTTTGCCATACAGCCATGAGGATTTCAGGTTGTACAGTATTCACCTGTACATAAAGTAAGATGAATTTCCCCTGTTCATAATTCAAACGTGTGTGAGATCCTACCTACCCTATAGATACTCTTTTGGAAAGCAAAAGACAGGGTGCTGGAAATCCTTGAAAATGCTTGAAATTGTACGAGGTGTTTTCAAGGTTTGAAAAGTGCTTGAATTTTGGGAATGGTGCTTGAATTTGGGATAAAGTGCTTGAAATTGTAAATGCTTTACTTCGCTTTTTAGATTAAAAGAAAATAAAGAAGTCTGAGCGCGCTTAATTGCTTCGCTTTTACATAAAACAGCTCCGCTCCGGCCTTCCCGCGCTATGCGCGTGACCGGCAAGTGTTTTTGTTACGTGTGTGACCTGGGCATTCTGATGAGAGTGATATATGACAGTATGCCAGGAGGTTGCCGTTTCAACGAGCGTTGGCTAGCAGAAGACAAATACAAGCCATGGCTGAGACGAGGGTCAAGCGAAGCCCAAGAGTAGCCTCCTGCAAAGTGTGCAACAATAACGATGCGAGAGTCTGCGCTGACGAGCCACACACCACACGAAAGGTACGCCATAGTAGAGCATTTTAGATTAGGCTATCGTTGCATGTAAAATACATGACACTTTTCTCTGTGCGCGGCAAAACAAGCTCGCCAAAATGGCTTCACTAGTCTGGCAGTATTTTAAGTGTCCGAAAATGACAATAAAATAGCGGTATGCAACGTGTGTGTGAAGCAGAAATCCTGCAGCTCCACCCGCTGTGACGGACCGGTGAGCGGAGCAGAACACACATTAAGAGTTAGACCTAACACACTTAGCTATTTGATCTACCTCTGGAACAAGCTAAACTAGTTATAAATATATTTATTCTTCACTGTCGGGTCGCTCATTACTGGATCAGTGAGCTGCAGGAGATACTGACGGGCTGTCAGGAGAGAGAGAGAGGGGGAGAGGAAAAGAGTGCTTCCGCTCATTTCTCCCGTGTTATTATCCAAAGTTAATGTAAACTTGAATAATGTACTTCATTTGAATGTAATAATTATGTTGGTTGGTTGGTTTGTGGAAGCGCCAGTGAATGAGCCCCATTAACTGAGTTTTAAACATCACATTAAATGGAAGATCCCCATAGGCCCCGCCCACTCGATCGGATCGGCGATCGGTATCGGCCGATACTGATTCCGGCGATCGGCCCCAAAATTGGCGATCGGAGCATCCCTAATAATTGTATATGATATGTTTTATAATGATTGATCATGAAAGTGTTCTCAAAGCTGGTAAAGTTGCAGCTAGTTTGAATGACTTTTTATACTACAGAGTAGCTTGTGAATTTACTCCAGGTGGAACTAAAGTCTGATTTAACACTTTATTATATTTCACATCATTCATCCACATCTGTAAAGTAACTAAAGGTATTAAATACATGTAGTGGAGTAAAAGTACACCATTTACCTCTGACTTGTGTTTACTGCCAACCTAAAAGTACCTAAAAAATAGTAATCAATAATGTATTGAAAAGTTATTTGGCTGATTGTTTTATATTGGCTCAGCCAGGTTATATGGGATGCCCAGTCTACGTACAGATGGGTCACTTATTTTGAAATATTAAACTTAGTTTTCTTTTCTAACATTTTTAATTTGTCATCCTCATGTAGAATGCTATTATGAAACACACATTTGGTTGTTTATAGCATAAAGAACATCTGATTTAATGTGAGGTAGGGAAATAATCATTTGAGTTTAAGTATGTGTATATAAATATGTAATTTACAACAGCTGTAAGATGCTTGAAAAGCTTGAAAATGCACCTTGAAAATGCACCTTGAAAATGCTTGAAAAGTGCTTGAATTTGACTTTCGAAAAGGTGTAAGAACCCTGAAAAGAGGCACCGCTGTAAAAACAGGCCCTATTTGTTATGCAAACATTTTACGCTGAGCCCTTCCACATTTCTGATTTGCACCTCGGCTGCATCGGCTTGGCAGGGTTGATAGGTGAAAGATGGATGAGTTGCGGGGCAGGCAAGATTATCAGGCAAAGGATACTGAGATGGGCTTTATTACAGCAGTCAGGTTAAGTAGAACTGAAACAGAAGATGGTATCTGAGCTAAGCTAAAGGTGCTTTGACGTTTTAATGAGCACACAGTCAGTGATGTCCTAAAGCTAGACTGAAATGCTTAATGTAACCTTTTACTGGACCAGGATTTAATTTGGTTAATTGGGTACCCACTATTCTCTCTGCGAAGATAAATACATTTAGTATTTGACATTTTCAATGATTAAAGCCATAACCATTCATGTTTGGCCGTTTTAAAGCAAAAGTTGGAAGTTAAAACTATTATAAAATGATTCCTGACTCTCTCGTCCTCATCCAGGTTGCGTCTGAGTCCAGCTGCCAGACATATCCTGGACACCCATGGTTTAGAACCTAAACTGGCCACAGCCACAGGACCAAGAGGACTTATCACCAAGGAGTGAGTATGGATGAATGGATTAGCTCTAAGACCTGTTAAGGCCTGCTTAATGAAAGCAGGTATGATACAGAACCTCCCTGCTGACATTTACCAACAAGCAGACATCAACTTCATCAGGCCCAGTCTGAGGTGATAAGACACAAAATAATCTGTCTTGATGTTGATGAAATAGTTTTGATAATTTTCTTTTGCTTTATTATGTAATTCAATAGAATTTTATAAGATTTTGAGGTGGAGTTTGTAATTATTTATAAAGTCTATTAATACGAACATGGCCTATCACACATTTAACATTTAATCAGCGTGATAAATCAAGAGTTTTTAGCAAGATACATTTTATCATTGACATCCTGTTTTGATTTGTTTATTAGCTTTTTCCTTTATTCCGGTGAAAGAAGAGAGAAAGCAACATGCTCATCAGGCCATGCAGATCAATCAAACTGGTCAAGAATTAATGATGAAGATATTAGTCTTATGTTTTTGGTGTTAAACTTATTTTTTTACATAGGAAGTGATGTGGCAGCAGTGCTTGTTTATTAGTAACAAGCCTAAGGGCACAGATGGTAGGGTCCCCTGGTGGCCACCATAACACTGAAGTCCCTCTGAGGGGAACTGATGTCAGTCAGGGCAAGGCGGGTTAGAGCCAATGAAGGCAGTGTGAATGACAACGGAAATGTGGGGGAGACTAGATAAGTGAAAAAATGCGACTAAGGCGGTTAAGATTTCATGTTCTTTAATCCTGTTATGTGGTGAATTCACACTACAGGAAGCTGTGAACACACACACACACACACACACACACACACACACACATCACCAGTGGTTACCTGCTGTCAGAAGGGACCTGATTGAATACTCTCCTTACCCACCTAACACCCTGCTGGGGAATCTCATTAAGCAACTTCAGTCGCCATAGCAACCCAGTCTCCAGAACCCACTGGTGACCATAGAAACGCAGACCATATGTTTTCCGAGATGTATGTCTTAGACAGTATAGGAGAAATGTATTTTAAGCTTTATAAACCAAAAGGCAAAAAATAATAACTTCTTAATTTGAGATACAGAAAGGATCATTAAAAGATGCATTTACAGTTTTACCCCAACAGTGTGTGTGAATACAAACACCTTATTTATCAATCCTAATAATGAATGTGTTTACCACTGAAAGCTTCTGTTGAGCGCCATTATATGACCAGATTGTTTTCTGTTTTTTTTAACTCTGCCAACACAATTACAATCACAACACTGCTGAGAAAATGCAATTTCAGTGTTTTTGTCCCTCTTTATTTGCCATTAAGATATCATTGTCTAGGTTAATGAATAAGGGCATGTTCTCTGCTGTGTGTGTGTGTGTCAACGTGATTTCTAGGTTTTGAAGATTACATTGTTCAATTAGTAATGTAGTTTTAATTATATCCAAATGGTTTGATTTGGCACGCTTGTTCGGTTAATTCAACCATTTGTTGGACTCAGGATTTACTCCCAGACTCCTCTGCTGGTTAATTAGCTGAGAATGTCTTCAGAAAGAAAAAGCTGCTGCTGAAAGAAAGTAATGTAGTGCAGGGGATAAAAGACTGGACACCAGAGGTTTAATAAAAAAACTGTACAGCATGCTAAGAAAACTTTTTGAATATAATGATGTGCTGTTTGCTGGCAAAGCCACAGACAAAAATAAGTATATATATATTGTCTCTTTTTAAGCAGTAACATTTTTTTTACTATTCTTTCTCTTTTTTCATGTAGCTTTAAGTGTGTTGAATGCCTAACTTCATGAATAGAACCTGATGATTACAATTGTTTATTAGTTGGTAAAACTTGCTAATAGATCCATAATAAGAAAATCAAATATGATAAACAAAATAAACTTCCTTTAAACTATTTCCTAACTATTTGGGAAAAGTGGAGAAGCCATTGGTGGCAACGTTTTTCTATTGGTTTTATCCTTTTAGTCTATAGGTTTTAAGATATTTTCATTTTGATCAAAGAAGATCCGGACATATAGGCTATTAGCTTAGGTGTGTTGTGAGACTGAACAGTTGTGCTCTTGTTGGAAACCAAATCTCCCTGGTGAGAAAAGCTCACATAGGCTAAGCTTCTTCATGAGAGGGCAGAATAGACCCCATTTCCCTTCCTTTGTCCCTTGGTACATCAGATAAAACTGAAACCAGGGAAAGGTACCCCTCCCATTCCACTCTCTTCTCTAGTGAGGCCCCTCTTCTATAGTGGGCATGAATACCAAGAGGTCACGCAACCCAGGAATGAGATCATGGCATGTTATATAATCCCCGACATGGTTTAAATACAAATTGGGTACAAAGAACACATTTCTGTTACTTTTTTCTCCCCAACCAATGTCATAAATATTAGCCAATAGGCAATGAGAACACAAGGATGGAGCGGTTTCAAAAATGTTTACCTCATTGTGGTCCATACCACAGAATGAATATATGACCGTAACTTGTTTAAATGCAACAGAGCACTCGCGTTGTTAAGGAGACGTGACACTGAGGAGAAACCCATGACGTATAAAGCCCTTTCAATTTCTAATGAATCATAGGTTATAACTTTATAAATAAAAACAAGTTTTCGGGTTAACTGCTTTACAACTGCATATATTCATTGTACCCTTTTGATTTCACATATTAAGCATGAAATTATTACGGTGGTTAAAGCATGATACACTTTGGAACTTCAACAGTGAATCCAATTAGCTTCAAGCTGTCAGCCTCTTGTAGCAGCTTTAAGCTATTTGTAAGTGTTACTGTTGGCTATAGGCAGCTGTATTGGTTTTGCTTGTTAGTTTGAACTAAGTGTTGCTTTAATGCAAATGTCAAATGTATCACGCTGAAACTTTTGTTTATTTCAAGTTGATGCTTTTTATGCAACATCTAAAATCGTTGTTTTGATCTGTGACATCTTAACTTACAAAAAGGGATTAAATAGCAATAGGGCTGTCCCTAAAGAGTAGTTTAGTTTGACCTTAATCAGCCCAGGCATTTTATAACAAAGAGATATTTTGTTGATCCCAGACTCTCTGGCATGTACAGCACCAGAACTGCAGTTTAGCTGAAGTTCAAACATTACTTCAAATTACTCAGAATACCTGCTAATGACAAAAATATACAAAATCAAAAGTCAAAGCCTGTTCTGTTTTTCCTACAGTTTTGTTATTATGTTTTGCATAGTCATGAATTGTTACAAAAGCCCTTGCTGCAACACTTGTAGCAAATGTAGAGTAAGTGTAGTTACTGTCTATGTGTGAGGCTTCTCTTCTTCTTTTACTCAAGTCTTCATTATCTATAATTGTTAATAGAAAATGACCAGTCACACCAAAGCATAGTCTTCAATGAACTACTATTTAAGATTGTCCATAAGTTTTATACTTTTAACACAGTCCAGTAAAGCCTGACTACAACCCCTCTCTTCACCCTAGCCTGTCCTAGGTGGCAGTAGAAGACAAACTTTATTCATGTGTTGGTGCTTTTGTGTGTGTGTGCCCCTCATTCCCTCTTTAATATTCTACTCATCCTCTCCCAGTCTCTCAGAGGCTCCTTTGCCTTGGCTGTCAGTACGGGTGTAAATGGTCAGTGTTAAAAGTGCATGCCAACCAGCTACACAAACGGTATCTATGGCGTCATCCACAAGTGTCCACTGAAGGCTGCTGTTGACTTGCCTTCCTTTTGAACTTTTATTGGATATTCTTAATACATTGTCATTGAAGGATATGGTGGAGTTTACACAACTCAGTCATTTGGATCTTTTTATTGTCTTTACTTTTACTGTTTTATAACCTTTTTATAATATGTGTCTAAATGTCCTTGCTCTCTACCCTTTTCAAAGCATTCGAATTACAGTTGCAAATCACATTTTTAATGTGGCACTCAGTAATCATTAAAGCATTGTTGTGGTACTCTCAGGTTATCTGGGGGATTTCCATGAAACCTCAGTCCTTCCACAAACAAATAATCCTATCAGTGAAAAGGAGAGGGAGGAGCTAGTGTGCTAAAAGGAAATCAAAACATACAGCTCAGAGTGGGAAGTGTAAAAAAATAGCTGTGGGGCCCAGACGGTTCCCGGCTACATGTGTAGGTCAGTGGCAGCTGGTCCAGACAAAAGATTGGATGCATGTGGGTAGGTGGACCCCAGAGCACTGAACTGGAACCACAGCACTTCAAGCAGGCGCACCTGATACCTGCCCCTCCTACCTCTCACTGCTGAATAAGGGGGGAACAAATCCACTAAATTGAGATTCCCTTCTTCATAACCTTTCTCCTTTCCCTGTACACTTCAGTTCTGCAAGATTCAGACCAATTCAAATTGTCTAAAATAACATAATAGAAGAGACCTTAATCTGTGAAATGCTTTCTGTATGTCTTATGGGGAAGTGTAATATAATAGATTGTATTCTAATAACAAGCTTAATGATACTGGCTTTTTACTGTACGCTTGAGATAGAAAGGATCTCGGTTAGCCGTGGGATTACTGGGGAATTAGATTAACACTGCAATTTAAAACTGGTTATACCAACAAATAAATGGCCTTTGCTATTATATTGTAGGGCCTTAGGAAAATATGCTGTTTAAATAGTATGGATGTCTAGGGCTCGCCTTGACAGTGGGAAGTATAATGAAGCCAAGGTTTTGAATATCTCTGTCCCTTGCTGCAGCTGACACCTGATCCTGTCTAGCCTTACCCTGATGGGGTTTGTTTGTAACTGGCAAATTATTCTCATGACACCCATCCACTGGAGGATAGCCGAAAGTTACCTCTGTCTACAAGCCTGACACAAATACAACCCAGATATAACTACCACAGTGCTGCTTATAAGCTTGCCAAGTGGGAGCAAATGAGTGAATAATGTATTATTGTACCATCATAAGCTATGCCAGTGTTTTTTCATACATCATGTCATTTATATTGGTCAGAGCAAAACAAAAAGTGACAGGGTTTCATCATTCAAAAGGAAGTTTGTTGGATTTAGCTTTCAAAGCAGAAATGAGGCCATCCGGGTAAAATAAAGGTTAAAACAAATCTAGAAATGTAGAAAAAACAGCATAAAAGAAAAAAGTTTGCCAGAGGCTTGAAACGGCATCGCTCATGTGTTTACAGAGGCACACTGGGACTCAGTGCATTTCGCACGTCAACAAAAATAAACCCAAATAAAACAAAAGCATTGCAGTCTGGAAAATATGGCTGGAAACATTTGTTCCCGTGTAAATGTTTGTGAATTAACTTTTATTAACATCTTGCATATTTTATCTTGTTCTGACCCAATGTGTTAGACCATGTTAGTGAGTGTTGATTTCTATAGTTTTTTTTTCATTTATTTATAGCTTGTTGAACCTCTATTTTCACTCACACCACAAGTGGCCGACTCAAAATGTGTATAAAGAATGCATACCTGCACATTAATAAAAAGTGAAGCCTAAAGACAGAAGTATCTCTTCCTCCGGTTATCACCAATGCAAACCTGCCATCAAAAAGTTGGCAGTTTGTGTTTTGGGTTTCTTTTTAGAGAATAATACCAATATAATATTATAGAAACACTAAATGATTGTATGAATTCATATTTTTTTTTATTATTATTATTAATATGAAGACTTTTTTTGTTGAATATATAAATATTATCGTGAATGTGGATAAATACTGTATTTTAACAATACGGTATTCTGTTTTTCACATTTGTTATTTTTTATTTGTTATTTTTTTTAATCTGTTCGAAATAAAGATTGAAATGAAATGAAATGAAAATATTCAAGTGAATATTTAAAAAAATGCATGTGTTATATCTCTTGTTTTGTGTTTCTCTTAAACAGGGATGCATTGAATCTCTTGAAGATATCTCCCGCCGCCAAAGCAGCTCCAGCCCCCGCTGCCCCGAGTCCGGCCCCCACCCCGGCAGCTGCCCCCCCGCCCCCAGGCAGCAGACCCAACATCCCTCCTCTCTCTGTACCAGGGAAACCAGGAGCACCGGTGAGCACGCCTCACACTATCTCTTTCTCACAAAAACACTTGCACATTATGGTGTCTGTTTTGTGATAGTACAAATAAATAAATAAAGTGTCATTAACCACAGGCCCTAAATGACTCCTCCAACTTTTGACTTGTGTCAGAGCCCTAATAGGAATGATGAAGGACCATTTTAAGTATTGCATGACTGCAGTTGGCATTTTAACTCTTGTAGTCCTAACCCTTTATATATCTGTTTGCCTCGGAGCACATGGACTGGGCTCATTATTAATGGAGGTGTTAGATTCCATCGATCGGGATATTTATAAATCAATACGACGATTAACGATCCAATATTATTGATGCATACGGAGAACATCAATACATATAATTATTTATAAGATATGCTCATATTTTGAAATATTTAACAGATAATTGTACTTTGAAATAAGCAACGTAGCTCTTTATAGTGAACAACAGGAGATCTATGAATATACTGTTTTTCATTATAATGTCTGAAGAACCCCATAATAACATTGACTAATCTATATTAGTTGTTTTTCTGAGTTGATATACTGTAAATGTAACAAATTTGATTTTGTTTCATATTGATTGCACGCCCCTGAATTGAAGTGCATCAAAAGTATATTGTGCAGCGTTTGCAATACCACAAAATATACTTATTTTCCAAATAACTGATATATTTTCATATTGTGATGCTACTTGTACTTACACCCACCAAGTCATTGATAGTTATTACACCATATTCTATCCCGGTCTTTATTATTATTATGTTTATGATGTAAAATATGACGTTTTGATGTCAAAACAGGGTAATAACAACCACATATTTGACAAAAAACATTGATTCTATCATTAAACAATTAACACATTAAAACCAAGGTTGTCAATAGTTTCTTTACATCGTTAACACTATGCATTCTTTGAGTGATCGATGACAGCTGAGATATTTCCAGCTATCAATCTTTTTCTCGTCCCTTGCCCTTTCTCCTCATTCAACTATTTACCTCCCCTTGTCTTCCTCAGGGCACTTTCACTGAGATCCCCGCCTCGAATGTCCGTCGCATTATTGCTCAAAGGCTAACGCAATCGAAGACAACCATCCCCCATTCGTATGCGTCCGTAGACTGTGACATGGCGGCGGTCATGAGTCTCCGCAAAGACTTGGCCCGAGGTAAAAAAAAAAAAAAAAAAACACTCAACTTTGAGGGAGTGTTTGTACATCAGCGCTATTCTTCACATGTAAGTGTTATGTCTTGAGTGAATGTCTTATTCCAAGGGAAAATGTCCATGAAGTTGCAGATTTCAGGGTTTTTCACATGACTGCCCTCTTGACAAAGAAGTCTTTTGCATTTAGAGGAGCTCTGGTACATGAGGTCTCAGGTTGGTCATGTAGCTCTGGTTCAAACCAGTATCTCTCTCCATCCTGTGTCTAATAACCTGGCATGGCGTGGGTGGGTGAGGGTTCACATGTCGTATGTGTTATTAAGATGAATTCAGGTCAAAATGACTTAATAGTACGTATCTTGGAAAAATCCTTATCTGAATGACGAGATTAAATGTTCTTTATTCTGTACAATTTATTGTAAGGCCGATAAGACAACATCCATTTAGTCCAGATCCAGCACCTAACTATCAAACGTAGTAAATGAGCAAGTAAGTTAATGGAAGCTGTTTTTCAGTCATCACAGTACGACTGTATTCATAAGGATGTTCCTTTTTGCTTGGAGGAAGAAAATACTGAAGTAATCGTTTCTCTCTGGTTCACAGTGGATCAAATGGATTTGTTGGAGTGTTTGCCCTTTGGTGCACCTCAGTATTCAGATGAAGAAATTATTTAAAAGACTATCCACACAGTATCAGTTTGTTAGGTACTGTATGGATAGATTGAACACTTGAGTGTAAGTAGAATAAATACATTACTAGCAGTGTTTGCTGTGTGACTTTCTATGCCTCACACACTTCCCTAGCAACTGCAATTGAGCTAACCGCAGCAACTTGCGCAACAGCCATCAGGATGTGTGTTTGTGTTTTAGGTGAAGTGAGATTTACACCACAACCACAGAAAGAGAACATTGCTTATGAGTCAAAACTCTTCAGCAATTTGCTGCATTCAGCCAAGAAAATATTTATCCTTAACGGCTTCTTTCCATGGATTCCTAAAATGTGACCGTTGCTTACTTTGGGACATTTTCTGTTGATATAGCAAGAGTGCTTTACCAATTTCCTATTTTTAAACATTTGGTTCAACACACTATCACGTATTGGCCTTATTTAGCCTAACTGTGCCCGGCTGTCAAACAAACGGTAAATCTCTCTGGGTCCTGTCTCAGTGATGGAGGAAATGGGGCGGCCATTCCAGACCTATTAGCGAGGTTGTGTGTGTACTGAGGGATTCTCTGCCCGGTTGTTTTTGTGGTCTCTCATTGTTCAGGAGCAGCGCGATTTCACGGTTAGCTCGTTAATCATGCCGCTCACAGCATTCATAACCGTCTGGTACCGCACTAATGGACACTGGTACAAGTTGGCAGCGATGCCAGGCCAAAACACATCCCACAGAGAGGAGCGAGCAAATAGTGACTCGCATAGAGAGATAGGTGATTTAGAAGATTTCCCCCGGATGGAATGTATTGTATAATTTATTTTCTATGTGCAGCTGTGTCAAATGTGTCCATTTGTTGCATAAACCGTTCTAACAAATGTATTTTCTTGTCTCTTTTCAGATCAAATCAAAGTGTCTGTTAATGATTTCATTATCAAAGCAGCTGCTGTAACACTTAAAGTAAGTACAGTATATAATAACCTTTTTCCTTTTTCATTTGTTAATTTAACCTATGTACCATTTGTAGGGAGTTTGTTTTGTTTTCTGTCTGTTGATGGGAACTCTGAAAAAGCACTTGCATACGGTGGCTGAGAAGGGCAATCGACAATTACAAAGTGTGAAACACTTTAACAAAGCTTGAGACAAATTTACATTTTAGAAAACAAATTTACATTTTATAAGACAAAATTACATTAGCAAAACACTTTTACCAAAGAAAGAACTATTTAACAAGATGCGAAACACTTTTACAAAGCTAGAGACAAATTTACATTTTATAAAAACAAAATTAAATTTTATTAAACAAATTTACAAGTGTCGAAACACTTTAACATTTGCCGAAACACTTTAACAAACTAGAGAATCAAACCGGAAAAGGGAATGCCCATCATACCAGAAGTGACGTGCAAGTGATTGACACAAACTTAAGTTTGTTTTGGCTGATAGACTGCCGGTACCTATGGACGGTACGAGTGTGTTTATGGTCGTTAAACATGTTTTGTCCGTTCTGTGGAAACCACCTGGGCCAAGTGACATGGTTTTGCTCATCACGATATACTTTCTCGTGCGCACGAAAGTTACAGGTTCACCAAGTGGAGCTATGTCTTTTACACACTGTGTTTACCTTCATTAGACAGCTAAAGAGCGACTGCAGGCTGCTTCGTTTTAACCACACACACACACACACACACACACACCGAACTGCCCGATTAATATGCCTTATTATTCGTTTTATGAAGGAGATGTCCGGTCACCAGGGCGTGTGTGTGTGTGTAACACTAGATTGATTATCCTCTCCTGCAGGGGGGCGTGGTCAGCTGCAGCTCACAGAATCAGCCCCCTGCAAAAACAGTGCTGGAAAGGGCAAATGGAGCGAAATGAGGCATGGCTAAAATGCATGATCTGTTTGGTATTTTGAAAACAGAAACGTATAAATATACCTTATATAGGTATGGCCCTACAATATATCATTAAATATAGCATGATAGGTGTCCTTTAAGATACTGTCGTCCGTTCCGGTAATGCGGTCAACTCAGCCGTCTCTCGCGTTTGCTTCATTTTTGAGTGCGCAAGTAATCGCCGAGATGCGGCACTGACGCTAGTAGTACAAGAGTAAAATAATGCATGTTTTTTCTGCTTTATTTGCGATACAAATAATTTGCACTATAAGTTCTTAATAAAACTGACACTGTTTGACTCAGTCCTAGTTTGACTGCTACCAACAATAAAATGAAGTACTTTTACTGTGTACTTTTTGGGTAATACTCTCTCAAATCCCCTCCTGAGAACAAAATCATGCCACTTCTGCTATATTTGATGAGAGATAAAATGATTTCTAGCCATAAGTTCTTAATAAAATTGGTACTGTTGGACTCAGTACTTGTTAGACTAGTACCACAAATACAATAAGGTACTTTTACTGTGTACTTTTTGAGTAATACTCTGTCAAACTCCCGTCCTGAGTACAATAATTCATGTATATGTAAATGTGCATAATTATTTACTAATGCCAAATAAAATGTGACAAAGATAACTATATTTTACTCATGAAATATTTATTAACGAAATATTTCAGAAATTAATTTGAAACTTTATCAAATTAGGCTTCATCAAAGCACAGGGATGAAACGTATACCAATATAATCTGTGGACTCTCAGGGCTCGACATTATAAATGGCCCGCTGGCCCGGAAGCATTATTTAGACACCGCGGCCAGCATAACGTACTTTCAACTCGCCCCACAGCTGTTTGCGAGCAGTCTCCCGTGAGCGGGAGCGCACTCCTTCACTACAGACTCTCTCTCTCTCTCTCTCTCTCTCTCTCTCTCTCTCTCTCTCTCTCTCTCTCTCTCTCTCTCTCTCTCTCTCTCTCTCTCTTACACAGTTCTAGTGTTGTCCTTCAGCCTTCGATGTGTCACGGTCTTATAATTCCCACCTGCAACTGCGTTAACAGCGAAATATGTTTCGCTGTTAACGCGAAATTATTTTTGTGTAGTTGTATATTACACCGGGGGTGTTTCTCAATCGCGAGTAAAGCTGCTTCAGAGCCACTATTTCAAGCATACTACGTCATCGAGTGCCGCCGAAGTACTGTTCCAATCTCCAGTATACTTGGAAATCTACCGAGCCCGGCGTACTCCGTTTGGAGAAATATCGAGTCTGCACATGAGTAGACTTCGCGGTCTTAAAATCCCCACAATGCTTTGCGCACGGACCAATTTCCCCAAATCTGTGGCGGAAGATGTAAGGCGGGGCCTCTCATATGACGCACACCTGCACACTTGCTAGCCTGTTCCACTCTTCGTTTTCCGAATGCCAGGAAGTATTCTTGACTCGCTTCTGAAGCAAGATGCTCGGCAGACATGTGCTACCAAGCAAGCGTACTTGCGATTGAGAAACACCCCGGGTGTTTCTCAATCGCATTGTGGGGATTTTAAGACCGCGAAGTCTACTCATGTGCAGACTCGATATTTCTCCAAACGGAGTACGCCGGGCTCGGTAGATTTCCAAGTATACTGGAGATTGGAACAGTACTTCGGCGGCACTCGATGACGTATTATGCTTGAAATAGTGGCTCTGAAGCAGCTTTACTCGCGATTGAGAAACACCCACAGTTTGGGAACCACTGATGTATGGAATACTTTATATGCTTTAGTGAATTTGTGCTGTACTGTAGGAAACAGCTACATGAAGATCAAGCAGCAGCTGAGAAATCTGCCTGTTAGTTGCATGTGTTACAGTAAATGTGAGGAATGTGGAACACAAGTGTGTACGTTTTCCAGTTTCTTTAATTTAGTGTTGAATTCCAAAGCACCACGTGTCCGGACACTATGTCCCACACCATCAAAATACCTCTTTGGATTGGCTTTTGCTCTAAACTAAGATGCGTGATTCACTGTGACACCAGAAAATTCCAAATCAACCGTACTTTCCCTCGGAGTTGACTTTTCATCAGGACGCAGCATCTGAGGTTAATGATTTACTTTTTGACAAACTGGACTATACTTTTTTTAAACAGATAACCCACAAACTCAACATGAGTCCCTTCCACACAATCAGTCTATTACTGACATGCAGGAATCATGTGTGAATGGAAGCAGGTATTGATAGTACATGTTATTAAATTGTCAGAGAAAATGCTGGTACGCATGTGTTGTGAATGAAGTGATACCAATGCAGGAACATGCCATAGTTATTCCATCTGACCAAAAACGCTTTAATTGAACCATTCAAAAGTCTCCACTGATGACATATCTGCATACTGTTTGTTGACCCTTCTATTCCATCAATGCCATGAAATGTTTAAGAAGTGCAAGGCCGAAATATTCCTGAACGTAGTGCCTGTGTGAATAGAGAAAAACCTCAGTGGGGGCTTTAAAGTTTTTGCAGTAATCAACCAAGAACTGTGTGTGAAAGAGGCTTTAGATATGTTGTTATTGAACCTCCACCACAGCAGATTCCTCAAGACTATCCAGATAAATCAGATTATTCCTGCATTGATAGCTACAGTGTATTTTAATGCTTAAAAACTGTTTTTTCCCCCGATTTGCAGTCCTGAAGAGCAAGTGTTTGCAGTACATTCACCTTCCAAATGGATACATGATTTTCCCACAATAACTGTAATATCATTTTTGTAATATTTGTACTGCCATCACAATTAATTCATTTGAATGCTACTCATAGGAAATAACCATTTTTGTAATTGTATCAGACATCTGCCTGGATTCACAGTGCAACCGATAAACAGGGAGGCATCTTATCTCTGTGTGTTTGTTATTTTGAACTCCACATATTTGTCAAACCTGTGCTGACCTCTGACTTCCTCTCCTAGGAGATGCCAGAGGTGAATGTGACTTGGTCTGGCGAGGGACCCCGCGCGCTTCATTCAGTCCACATTTCAATCGCTGTGGCCACTGACAAAGGCCTCATTACCCCCATCATCAGGGATGCTGCAAACAAAGGAGTGCAGGAGATCTCAGCTAACATCAAGGTACAACATTTTTTTATAAACCTGAATGTTGTGACAGGTGTCCCCTGAAGCCTTCTTGCAGGGGGAGTTTTTCTCGTACTTTCATTGCTGTGAGTAGATTATAACGTCAAGGTGCCGAGGCGTTTGCTGTTTACTTTTACGTGGGAATAAATAAGAGGGTTTGGAATTGAATGCTGCCTAACCGTATGGGAAAAATAACTACGTGTGCATCTGTAGAGCTGTGCTCACCTTCTGGCTGGAACTTTATCTTTTATTATTTAAATATCCATCTGATCATGTAGAGTAGAAATCACAATATAATTTCAACTGGATAGATCTGAAGGTAGCCGATTGGATTCATGGTAGTCAGATCTTTAGCTTGTTAGGCTGCAGGTCTCAGCTGTTACTGGCCACAGATGGAGTGCAAAGCATCACTGGTCAACTCCTTCTCTCACTCCCAGTCAGCAGCTGGGGACAAACATTTATTCACATAGATGTGCTCTCGAAATCTAATATGCATGTACAGACACACACTTGATGATTAGCCCCTCTCTTTCTCATCAAAGCCACACACACAGATCACATTGAGAATTTCTCAATGAGGGTTATGCACATAATGTCTCACCAGCAGTGACCACGTGTCATATTCCTAAATGCTCACTTAACACTGCAACACTGCTTCTTAACCTAATGACTCAATATTAGACTACAGTGGTGACATCACATTTCTGTCTCAGTGGCAGAAGAAGTATCGGTATGATTGTATTTGTAAAAGTGACAGTAGCAATTTCAACTGGGGAGAGGGAGGAAAAGGTGAGATGATCAATTTTTCAGGGAAAACACACATTATATCTGTAAATGTCAGTAAGATGTGTTAAGGGAAGGAGTGAGTGGGTGTTAAATTAGATTTTAGACACACTTCTGCTCAGATTCAAACTTTTACCGTATGACTGTGCTGTTATGGCGTAACTCCATGCAGAACAGATGTTGCAACAAATAAGAGAATTCTTGTCACTACAGGCAATTTAGCCCACTAACGTCAATACTGTAATTTTTAGCAAAACTATTGTGGCAATGATTGTTTAATGGCGTAGTGTTCAGTATTATGCATTTGGATAATGTTCAATTAAATTATTGATGTATAAAGTAATTCAAACCCAGGTTTTTATTTTTGAACATGCATTCTTTAGCAAACTGGAGAATGCATTTCCTGCTGAAGATGTGTGCGAATGCTGTAAACTGTGTACATTTGTTGCTGAATTTTGCTGAAAATACAGAAAAAGCTGAATATTTTATTAGTTGAATGGTCTCTGTTGCTGCTTTTAGCTACACAAACCAAGTAAGTGTGTTGCTGAACTTAGTGGAGAAATGCAGAAAAGTGAAATGATTTGAATCAAAATTGTTACAGCTCAAATGCATTGCAATGACTTTGTTGAAAACTTGAAAGTTAAATGTTAAACTGGAAGAGTAGGAAAACTAGTGAAGAAGCTTAATATTTAAAAGAAAATGTTTAAAAAAGGTATAAACAACAGCATGTATAGCCTCAATGTCCTGAAATAGCTGAATAATGTAATAGTTGAATGGTTTCTGTAGCTGAAAGTATTATGTGATAGCGTGGGACATCAGACTTTCTTTGCATGAAGAGCTCTTATCTCAAATGTGCCCACCATTTCCCACTGTCTCTCACCGTCCTGTGAGTCATTCCTGACTTTTGTGTCGGTCGCGTCCCCGCATTAACCTTTAAGTACATTTCCATTTGAATAAAGTTCAAATTATATAAAGATGTGGCGGCCACCCAGCAGTGTCGACTAAAAGAAAGAGCTCGCAAAAAAGAGAAGTGTAACTGTAGCACTGTTATTTGAGCAATGTCTGTAGTATTGTTGATCCGTGGCACCTCGTCGTATGTTTGGAAAATCATTATTGTGAAAGTCTAGTGCAGGGGTGTCAAACTCAAGGCCCGGGAGCCAAATCCGGCCTGTGACTTCATTTTATGTGCCCCACAAGAGCTTGCAAAGAATATAATATGTTTATTATACGGTTACATGCCGATTTACAGAAGCACGTTGCCCATAATCTACATGTAGCACAATACATCTCAAATTTGACTTTTTTCTCAGAATTTGACTTTTTTCTCAGAATTTGACTTTTTTTCTTCAATATGCATTTTTTTCTTAGAATTTGACTTTTTCTCAGAATCTGCCTTTTTTTTCAAAATGTATCTTTTTTTTTTTTTTTTTCTTCTTTTTTTTCCAGAATTTGGCTTTTCTTTTTAAATCATTTTGTGACATTCTCACTGAAGAGACTTGCAATTATTTGCCCTAGACTTCTGCTTTCAGACGTAGTTAATCATGAAGTTATTACCCTATCCGATAATCATCCAATGCAGGGGAAATAATGTAATAATGTAATACATTATTTTATATATATTAAATATTTATATAAATTGAGTTTGACACCCCAGAGGCCTGTACGACGAAGCCGGTTCAACATAACCTGGATATGTTTGAGTTAGCCGGTTGGCCTTATCCAAAACATACGCGCTCTCGCTAAGCGGTCCTACGACGCGGGTTATCAAGTGGATCGCTCAAACCAGCCGTGTCCTATCTAGTTAGGTGCGCGTTCACATGAAAGGGGTGGTATTTGGAGCATTCGACCACAAACATGGACAAGTGTACTGACAGCGCAGTCAACTATAATATTAGTCAAATATGAAGAAGTCAAACTTTAAACATCCATGACTTAAACACTTTATCCAGGATAAAAGCCACATAGCTGCACCAGCAAGGTGAATACAGCTGGTAAAAGAAAAAGCGTTTGAATGCGTACATTAACAGGTTTATTAAATCACTGCCCCGTCTAAGACACAAGTGGATCTGACTTTAATTACATTTGACTCGAGTGTTTCGTCAACTTAATGTGTTGCTTAAAATAATACTTCTGCATACAGTATGTGACACTGTGAGTGTTGCACGGCCAGATACGGCTCAAGAAGCTGACTCAAATAAGGAAATATGTGATACATTATGATGTGATAAGTTTGCATCCCTGCATTATCATTCATGTCACCTTTCGGCGAAATTCGCGGTTTTGAATCCAAAATAGGTCGTTTGTGTGATTCATGTAGATCTGCAATAAAAATATTTTTGGGGTATGGGGGGGGGTCTGGGACCCGGAGTAACCTGCGGCTGCGAGCTGTTATGTGCCATCATGACACGCATGGTGTTCTTTTTTTATATATTATAATGAAGCGCGAGCGGTGTGCTCTCGGCTCTGCTCATGGATGTATAATAAGGCTCTGCTGCTCCGCGATGATCGTCTAGCTTCATTAGCTACATTACCTACGGGTGCGTTCGTTAATATTAACTGTGTGGTCCGGAGTCACTGTGGCACAGACTGGGCCGCTGGTGAACAGCTGTTAGAACGGGCCGTTCAGGTGAGCTCCCTGTCGGAGCGGCAGAGCGTGATGTGCACTGAAAAGTGTTCCTGTCGCAATATTATCGTTGAGCTAGCTAACTAGCATACATTGTCACTATCTGCTAACGTTAGCTTTAGCCTTCGTTTTCTAATAGTTTTTTTCATAGGCTATAAACGGAGGTGGTATAAGTATAGATCTTGTACTTGAGTAAAAGTAGAAGTACTCAGATCTTGTACTAGAGTAAAAGTGGAAGTACTCAGATCTTGTACTAGAGTAAAAGTGGAAGTACTCAGATATTGTACTAGAGTAAAAGTAGAAGTACTCAGGTCTTGTACTTGAGTAAAAGTAGAAGTACCAGAGTGTAGGAATACTCTGTTACAGTAAAAGTCCTGCATTCAAAATGTTACTCAAGTAAAAGTAGAAAAGTATCATCAAAATATAGTTAAAGTAGCGACAGTAAAAGTAGTCATTGTGCAGATTGGTCCATTTCAGAATAATAGATATGATATGTTTTATAATGATTGATCATTAAAGTGTTCTCAAAGCTGGTAAAGGTGCAGCTAGTTTGAATGACTTTGTATACTGCAGGGTAGCTTGTGAATTTACTCCAGGTGGAACTAAAGTCTGATTTAACACTTGATTATATTTCACATCATTCATCCACATCTGTAAAGTAACTAAAGGTATTAAATACATGTAGTGGAGTAAAAGTACACCATTTACCTCTGAACTGTAGAGGAGTAGAAGTACTAAGTAGCAAAACATTGAAATACTTAAATAAAGTACAAGTATCTCAAAATTGTACCCAAGTATAGTACTTGAGTTTATGAACTTAGTTACTTTACACCAGTGGCTATAAAGATAGAAAGACTAAGCCTTGAACAGAGGCATGAAAATACATTTTCAAAATGCTCAACAGTCCTGCCAAAATTATAAACTGACTGCTACACAATTAAAATAAATGCTTTTATATATTTCTATTAGATGTGACGCTTTGGCGTTTCTGTTATTATTAACTGCTGCTTTAGTTGTTCTGACTGCTAAAATCCTCTGTTATTCCTCATTTTAAGCCGATATTCCGTGGGGTCGGGGGGGCTCGGATCCTTGTCACCTTTTTCATACCTGATGAGTTTGCATCCCTGATAATGGGACACATCGACGTCTGCACTCACAGTGCCGCGGACTGTAGGTTACTTATGTTGTGGCAGATATTTAAGTAAGCTTTCTTAACGCTAATGTTATAATAGTCAGATTGCTCTGAAGATGGGAGGTGATATTCTATTCATTTTCACGTTCACACAGTCGGTGATTTTTGCCGGCCGTCTTTCCTGCAACGGCAATTTAAACTGTATTTCCTTTCTCCTGTAATATGACTTGATCGCTTTAAACTCCGCACACTGAGCTCTGATTGGTCAGCAGGCAGTGCTTTCACTGAGTTGATCTCTTATCCTGGAACCTAACCTGCTCCGGAGCAGGCTAACCGTTCAGCATAAGTTACCGTGGAGATCTAGCCCGCTAAGAAGTGAACCAGCGTCGTAGGACCGGAAATCCAGAGTTTTCCCTGAAGTTAGCTCGCTAAGCGAAATCCTGCTTCGTAGTACAGGCCTCTGGTCTAGTGCATCAGCAGATATGTTCCTCCAAGTGTGTCACTCTCATGCTCTGTTACAACATGGCAGAGCCTGGCTGAAGCAATGTGTTCCCTTCTGGGTGATGTCAATCCCCTTTCTTCATTTTAGCAATGCACAGTCTGATAGTTTCCATTTATCTCAGCGCTTGCTATTGGACATTTCATACATTCCTTGAATAAGGTTTATGAAAGTTTTCCCCTGTGGCCTTTCACCAAACGTCTGAACGATTTTAAAATGTAAAGGACTGCAAAAAGAAGGATTGCTCTCAATAAGAAGTGTGTTTTTCTGTTTGTATCTGGCTACATCAGATAGAAGAGGCTTGTTTGACTCTTTCATTTTCAGTTGAAGATGATTCAGACCAGGATGTCAGTGTATAAAAGATTATGTCTGCCACTTGATTCTCACTACATTGGCAGAAAACATGCTGTATTGTGATTAATATTGTATGATATATGAAAGAGATGTGAAATGGCAATATCACCCAGCCTTAGTCAGTCTCTTGGTTGGCTCCCCACTTTGGTTCAGTTTGGAATAATCTCAACAATATTGTACAGAGAGACATGGTCCCCAGAGGTTGAAGTCTAATTAGATTCCCTGACTTTTCAGAGTCTTTGAATTTAATGGAAGGATTATAATATTGTTTGGATAATCATGGTGTCTAGAGAATGAATCCAGCGGACTTTGGTGTTCCCCTCAATCTTGGAACGGCCATTATTTGTGGGATTCTGGTGTAGCCTGTTAAAAATCCAGGGCCAAGACTTCCTCTTTCCTGTGGCACTCACTGTTTGTGGTCTGATCAGCCACGCCTAAGCCCAAATCGTTTTACAGTTTGCCAGTTTATAAACTCATTTTAGGCCGATAAAAAGCTAACTGTCTGGTCAATACTTGTCGGACCATAATGACATCTTCAAATCTGGTCCTGTGTGTGGCCTATATATTCCGCATACGTATGTCGATATATTTTTATAGAGGGAATTTATCTCCTTAATTCACTACAAATACAGTGTGTGCTTAGGTATTTTTTCATGTGGACACGTGTATTTCTAATACTTTGGATACCAACTTTGTCTTCTCTGTCCAATACAATGTGTGGTTTTCTTTGTCACTGTATATATCCTGCAAGTTGTCTAAAATCCTGCTTGGATCTCTGAAACTAAGTTTAAGAGTTGTAATGACAGTGAATCTTTCCATAGGCTCTGGCCCAGAAGGCTCGAGATGGGAAACTTCTGCCTGAAGAATACCAGGGAGGCTCATTCAGGTAAACACACACATCATCTCTTGGCTTAAAAAAGAGACCTATAGAAAGTCACAAAATAATAAAATCATAATGTTTCCAGCCACTCCTCTGCGTTATGTAGTATTCCACTGTCAAATTTCTCAATTCAATAAACCGCCTTTTTATCTCTAACCCCTTAATTCTATCTCACAATTTCCTCTGTAGCTCGGCAGTAAGATTATATCATATATTTCCGCTATTATGACTTATGACTTAAATCCGGTTCCACAGATAGTTAATATATTATGCATATTCCACATTAAATGCAGGGCCTCAACTGAATGTGGTCCTGGGCAAAGAGTACCATCAGTAGCTGAGCCATCAATTTCAGAAAAGTGGAAAGGGGGACTTTACAACTCATTAGAATTAATGGTGTCATTTAGACATAAATGGGGTTTCTGTGTCAGGCAGGAGCGATGAAGTCCTATAGAGAGGCAGCCCTCTTTGTTCTCCCGAGGATATATGTGTACGCCCTTCCTCTATTACTTTTTCCATCCCCCTGAGCTAGAATTCTCATTAACGCAAACAGCAAACTGCCCTTGGGGTCAGTCTTGCTCACCATCAACAACACAGGAAGAGACTTTGAGCCCTGCGCTGCTGCAATAATCTTTACTGATCTGTGTTCTTTTAGTAACGTAAGATGTTCACAGCTGATTATATTTATATTTATTCTCCCCTCAATTTTTGTATTCACTCACTTCTAGAGGTAATGTCCATTTTTGAATTAAGCGGCTGGTTTAAAAGCCCCCATATGCCTATTTTGTTGATTTGAATGCATTTGTTCCCCTGCTGAGCGTGACTAATGATGTAACATGTTTACTGTGTCTTCCCTCTTCTTTTCTCTCTCTGTCAGTATATCTAACCTGGGGATGTTCGGTATCAGTGGCTTCAGCGCCGTGATCAACCCTCCTCAGGCGTGCATCCTTGCGGTCGGTACCTCCAGGTCCGAGCTGCGACTGTGCGAGGATAGCCAGACCCTGCGCACCCAGCAGCTGATGACAGTCACACTGTCCAGTGACGGAAGAATGGTGGATGACGAATTAGCCTCACGGTTTCTCAATAAATTCCGCAGCAACCTAGAAAAACCACAACGCATGGCCCTAGCCTGAAATATATATAAAGTGAGATAGCTGTTTGAAAGGGATTCTAAGGTCATAGCAAAAGAAACCTGCATGACAAAGCCTGTGTCATGCTCTTAAAAAGCTCATTCACGATCATGCTTGGATTAAGGCTTACAAAGTAGGCATGTATATAGTGTAAACGTGTGTTGTTGGCTTACTACTGATTTAAAATGACCAGGCTTTGTGATGCAGGAGTTCAATTTGGATTTTGCTAAGAGTGGTAGAGGATTCTTGCCACTGTGCCAAATATAAGGGCAGAGGTGGCATACTGTAAAAGGGGTGGTTTTTCAATCACACCAGTGTTGTGTATATATGAAGAGGTTATTCCACTTCAAGTTCTTTTCTTCAGAACCTTTTCATCTACTTTGTCACTATTAATGCACATGCAAGTGGTTCTGCAACATAAAAATATATTTATCATTGAACATCTGTAGCAATTCAGCTTCCGATAAGGATAAACCTGAATGAACCATTTCCTGCTGTTACATAATTCATGTTCAAGAACTTAATGATTGTTCATATTAATACATGTTAACTTATTTAAAACAGATTGTTTGACACTTCTTAAATTGAATCTCAAGTCCATGTGTATACAAAATAAATACAATCATTTAGGTTTTGATTTCCCTTAGATGCCAATAAATCACTTGTTATTCCTTGAGATGTCTCCGTGCCTCATTAACACATGTTTCTCCCCATCCTCATACACGCAGCTACCAGGGAAACTATGTCTGTGTGTATCTAACTATTTAATTAGAATCTAAAGAGACTACAAAGTCATTATTTCATAGAAGCCAATTAGGATAATTTGCTTGGCTTAGTAAACAGGTCAGTCTCTGCTGGCAGATGTTTATCTTTGCTGTAAGCGGGCAGAACAGCTGTTTACACAGTTCTCCGCAAAACACGGGTGGGCAGAGTTTATCCTAGATGGGCTGTTTTTTTAGATGAAGTGAAAAGCTGCTGAAAAGGGAAAAGTTTGAATATCTGACTGACTCGCGTCTCTGGTTTTGATTTAAATGTTTCACACCACATATGAAGCACAATAAAAATACGGGTGGAGTTAATGCAGTTTGATGAGGCTAAGAGATTCCTCTGAGGCGGACCGGGAGCTCACCTGGTAACGCGGGCAGCCCATGTACTGAGAACTAAATAATTATTATACTATTACAATTTGTCTGCTACTGCAGCTTTTCACATTTAACCCCTTGTCAATAACTCTGGAAAAAGGAAGTGTTCTTCTGTGGTTTCTTTGGAGTCAGATAGAGTTGTGTGCATTCTCCATCCAGTACAGAAGGGGTACATATGGATGAGAAAGAGGAGAGGGGGGCAATTGGCAGAGGACAACTGTTTTCTACAGTGTGCCAACTGTTCTGAAAGCCATTTGCGGAGACACACACACACACCAAAGTGCTAGTTACCAAGGTGATGGAAGGTACACTCAAATAAAAAGAAACCAAAAAACAGATCCCTTTAACATTTAAACCTCAGCCATCACAATACACCTTTACAACAGTAATCCAATGCTTTTAATTCTTTACACATCTTTTAGTTTTTAACTCGACCTCTTCCTTCCAGCTATCTCCTCCTATTATTACTTGGTGAGACATGCTCATAATCCAACCGCTGCATCCTGCAAATGCTTATCTGTGTGCACAACTTCACCAGCTGGGAAGAGATACAGTACTTACCACTGATCAACGTGATATCGGGTCAAATAACGAAATTGAAAAAGCAGCAAGAGAAGGCAAAACCAATATGAACACTACCGTTAGAGCATAAGGAAAAAGTCCACACACTTTAAGTAGTGTTTTAAGTTGTTTAACATGCCTAGATGAATGGGAGGATTTGTTGAAAAATCAAAGCTAATGATAACCACGTGTCCTTTTTTTTTTTTTAAGCTAATTATTTGTCTCATGGTCTTGTGCTACCAAACCCCCCGTAGCATGATGAGATGTTTGTATTTGAACAAGGCGTCCTTGTGTCATTGGTATGCAATATCCTTCAGGCACAATATTTCTTATGAATTAGACCATTCTTGCAGCTGACAAGAAACAAATGTCAGTTCTTATATGCCCTCCTGTTCTGTTTCTCAAGATGGTTTCATTATTAGATCTGCCTGCTTTATCCCATTTTGCTATCAGCTTGTCAACTTCCAGGACACAGCAGTTGAACAATGCTATTCTAAATATTAGCTCTGTGAATGCAGCAAAACAGATTCTGACATTTTCTTTGCTTTTCTGTCACAGTCTGACATTTACTTTTCTGACTGCCGCCTGCCAATCTTTCACCCAGCAATCTTGTTATGTGAAACAGCTGGATAAGCGAGCCACCAGACAGAGGGAATCAGATTGCTTCCCGCCAAGGTTTTGATGAACTGTGCACAAGGCCTTGAAGATATTGCGGGGGCTCTTGCCGGCGTGTAGGTCAGACTCATGGACACACAGCATGTGTTCAGAGAGAGTGAGTCAGTTGCTATGGAGACCAAAGTGGGCAAATGTGCATTTCTGTTGTGCTGATATTTGGATGTCCTTCAGATCGGTTGTCTGATGAATGTGTTGGTCCAAAAATCAGAAGTGGTCAGAATTCCATGTTTGAAGGGCTTTGACTGCACAAACAATGAGGGGCTTGAAAATAAGCCAGGGTGGGGGGTTAGGGAGTAGCAGTCTACCAGTCTGCATCCACCCCTTTCTTTTAACCTCTATAGCCGCGTTCACACCAAGTACTTTCCTGTACTTAGTTCCGGCACTAAGAGCCCTGGCGCTTTTAACCCCAGGGTACTTAGTACAGATCGCGTTCACACCGGAGTACTTTTCCCTGAGGGAAGATTACAAGTACAGTAGGTGGCGGTAAGCACCTTAAAGTTGTTTGCAACCCGCTACAAAACAAGAGAAGAAGAAAAACTGATACAGGATCTGTTTAATCGCCATGTCGGTTTTCTTTATTGCACTCTCAAGACATAACATTAAATAGAAATATTTTAAATGTAACTAAAGTGTCAGTTGTACATGTCAGTAAACATTGTCAATATAAAATAAAGTGTCAGTTGTACTATATAATAACAGTAATAACAATATAAAATAAACTCCCAGGTGTAGGGAGTCTCAGCAGCAAACCCACCTTTATTATATATCTTCCTGAGACCCACTGCATCCGTCTGCCATAAACACTATGCAAACATACATGTTAGTTTTGGCCCATAGTGGACTCCATGTTGTGTTGTGTGAAATGGGGGGGAATTAAAAGTTTAGGTCAAATAATATTTAAAATTATATAAATTGTCATATTTGTGTATGTGCCCCTGCCATTCCCCCACAAGGTTGCAACATTGATGATAAATAAATGACAAATAAAGCTTTGCCAGTTTATAACCGATGAAACATGATGGTATCAGAATAATCACTTACATGTGATGTATAGGATGCTACACAGGTCACAAAAGATAAAGTGTCAGGAGAAATAAGCTTAATCGCCATGTCGGTTTTCTTTATTGCACTCTCAAGACATAACATTAAATAGAACAATTTTAAATGTAAATAAAGTGTCAGTTGTACATGTCAGTAAACATTATATATAAAATAAAGTCATAACAGTAATAACAATATAAAATAAACTGTCCCAGGTGTAGGGATATTCTCAGCAGCATGCACACCTTAGTGCAACGTTGTGTGTCGTGTGTCAGTATTTACAAAAACTATACCAAATAAACTGTTATTAAATGCAGTTTGTCGCTCATCCTGCCGCTGCGCCGACGCTTCCTCATGGCGCAGCGCCCACACTTCATCCTGGTGCTGCTGGCGCTCCATCTGCTGCTTGAACACTTCTGCCTGGCGCTCCATCGAGGTGAGCATCTTGTCCTCCGTTTGAATCCCCAGCCATTACTACATTCAGTATCAAAGCTTGGAACCATTTTGTATTAACAGTCCAAAAGCTTTGTAATTATATCAAATTATGGTAACACTTTATATTAAGGTACACAAATTCACCATCTACTAGTTGCTAATTAAAATGCATATTAGCAGTATATTGGCTCTTTGTTAGTCATTATAAAACACTTATTAATGCCTAATTCTACATGACCATATTCTACAATAATATGCCATTAGTTGAGGGTTTTTCCTCAATAACCCTCTAATTAGTGCTTATTTATTGCAAGTAAGGAAGTTGTTGTACATGAGTTTTGGTCTTAATATGCGCTGCTCAATATGGGCCTAATAAGGCAGTAGTACCACAAGAATAGTAATTCTCCCATAATAACACTTAACAAATATGATCTATTCTTATGTAACAAGACATGAGTGTATAAGTGTTAATTGTTCTAAATAACTCAAAATTAGGTATTTCTATCTAAGCACATGTTCCCTATTTTAAAGTGAAGTCTTGTTCATAACCAATAAGCTAGTAGTTTGACTCTAATTAGGTATTTCTATCTAAGAATATGTTCCCTATTTTAAAGTGAAGTCTTGTTCATAACCAATAAGCTAGTAGTTTGACTCTAATTAGGTATTTCTATCTAAGAATATGTTCCCTATTTTAAAGTGAAGTCTTGTTCATAACCAATAAGCTAGTAGTTTGACTCTAATTAGGTATTTCTATCTAAGAATATGTTCCCTATTTTAAAGTGAAGTCTTGTTCATAACCAATAAGCTAGTAGTTTGACTAATTGACCTGAACAGGTTCCCTATTCTAAAGTTGCCTCCTCTTCACACTTTGTAAATACATTATAGCACGCAAGTACTGAAATGAACCTCAACAGTAAATGAACAAAGTAGGCACACGTTGAAATATCTGTTTTATTAATGAACCACTGAAGAGAGGTTCAGACACATACCAAAACATGTCAAGTTTCTCCAAGGCTGAGAACACATAATGCAGCCTGTACTTTTTAATAAAAACTGATTTTTAACAGAGTTTATGTATTTGTGTGATCATACTGTGTGACCTGCTTGTATGTACTTACACACTAGGTGTACTGTTCTCTCTATGTGTTGTACTGTCTCAGTGTGAACATAGATTAAACAGCCAGCCAAACTCTTTTGAGAGCCATGATGTGCAGCCATGCTCCTTTATTGACTTATTTGCAGTCCACTGACATTCAAACGGAGTGAAACTATAAAAAAAGAAGTTACAAGGCACTTAATTATCTCATACATGCAAGTGTAACATACACAGATTAACACATAGGGCCGCTAAGTGTAAACAAGGTAAACATAGCTAATGCTAGCTGTGCAATAAGCATGTTGCCATAGCCTACTACAGGCTAGTATGGCTAACGCTAGCGCGAATGCTAACACATTTTCTCATTGAGTTTAAACATCTCCAAATGTCATCACATAAACACAATACATGTTACTAATCCTTACAGTGTAAGTGTAAGGCTTACACTTACACTTACAGTCATTGCTTTCTGACGAACTTGACCCTTTTACTCTTCAGGTTGCATAGGGAAAATTAGTAGCAGTCTACTGCCATGCAATTCAGTTCACTTTCTCCTACCTCCTGTACCCGGTTTCCTGTCTAACCTTCAGTACAAATTTTACAAAAATATAAATGTGCAAATAATATGAAACATACAGGTCAATATCACCTTGCATAGCTGAACTGTCAATACCCCAAAACATATTCTTAGATAGAAATACCTACTTTTTTGTTATTTAGACACAATTAACACTTATAGTTTCATGCCCTGCTGAAAAAACCAGCTTAGACCAACAAGGCTGGTCTGGCTGGTCAGGCTGGTCACCAGCCTGACCAGCCAGTCAATATTAGGCTGGATTAGTTTGCTGGTTGAGAGGGGTTTTGGACACTTTAGCTGGTCAGGATAGCTGGTTTGGTCACAGTGGTCTAGCTGGTCACCATTAGCTGGTCGGGATAGCTGGTTTAGCTGGTAAAAGCTGGTGGTCACAGTGGTCTAGCTGGTCAGGATAGCTGGTTTGGTCACAGTGGTCTAGCTGGTCACCATTAGCTGGTCGGGATAGCTGGTCTAGCTGGTAAAAGCTGGTGGTCACAGTGGTCTAGTAGCTGGTCACCATTAGCTGGTCGGGATAGCTGGTTTAGCTGGTAAAATCTGGTGGTCACAGTGGTCTAGCTGGTCACCATTAGCTGGTCCGACTGGTATGATCTTGAGTAGAACTTTAACTGGGATTACTTGATGGTTAAGCTGGTCATATATGATGATGAAACACTCTCACCCAATTGCAGTAGCTCAATGAACATCTATCATTTCAGATCAGAGCACCTACCTTACCAGAAAGGTACCAGAATGTATAGAATGTCTGTAAATAAATACTCATACATCAAATGATTAGAAGCAGGAAAATAATTTATAACACACAATGAACATTAACACACATTTGAAAACATTTTCAAAACACCCATTACTTCATACTTAAGCAATTTCCTTCAACTGTTTCTTTCCGTTTTTCACAAGGTCCTGTATTTTTTGTGAAATGTAGTAACCGGCCAACTTTTCCCTCTCGGTCTTCTCCACGTTTTGTGAATTCAGCCATCCTCTGAAGCACTCTTGAAAAGAGAAAGGAAAAACAGATTACATTTTAGCTTTGTGTTATGATTACTTAAATATGTGCACTGTGAGATGAAAAAGACAAATGTATCAAGTTTAGTTTTGAACATTCACTGTGATTGGGTCTATTGTCCACGCAATACACCGTATTTAATTTTTTATTTAATATTCTGTTCTTGTAAATATCATATTCTATTATATTACATGTATATAAACTTTTTGCACTACTTTTTATTTTGTATTTTTGTACTTTATTGTATATGTTGCATTGTTGGAGGAGCTCAGGTCAGAAGAATTTCATTGACATTTCTACACTGTAGCTGCTGAGCATATGAGAATAAAAGCTTTGAATCTTGAATCCAACACTTTTTTCAGTGGAAAATCCTGAATTGTAGGATACTTTGGCCATAATAATGCTTTATGATTACATTTCTAGTGAGAAGTGTATATTTTACTTTCAGAATCTTCCTCCAGTGGATGTGTAGCATCTACAGTATGATAGATATATTACTTTACACCCGGAAGTATGTATTGTCATTCTTATTGTCGATAAATTGAGGGATATATACTATATTTTATTAACACCACTTTATACATCCACCTCGAGTGTTTGTCTCTGCACCGGAAATAATTTTATTTTAAAGTTCAACCACATATTATATAAACTATATCAGCGCCACACCTGCGTAACACATGGTGCCTCTTGTCTGAACAATTTTTTAAGCGATTTGTAATCTATTCTTGTCGACTTGCAGCCTAAATACAAAGATAACTCCACTCTCCTACCACTGCTTACCTCTAATGAGCCTTGGTAGAACTAGTGTCCGAGTCATGGGGTCCAGAACGGACTGAAGACATGTGGAACAGAGTCATAGAGTCCAGAACGGACTGAAGACATGTGGAACAGAGGACAGGCATGGTTCGATGTACAGGGAACTTTTTGAACCTTTCTGCAGCGATGAATAAAGAAAACAAAGAAGACATTTTTAATAATAGTAATGATGGTAACAACAATTATATTAGTATAACTATTTATATAGCACTTACACAATTGCAAAGTGATTCTCACAACAAAAATAAAGAACAAAACAATATCAACAATAAAAAAACAAATGATTATAGGAATGTTAAGAGACAAAGAAATGATAAACATTCTGAGAGGCCGACTACAAAAGCTAGACTCAATGGCTCTTGATGACATCAATGAGCAGTCCCAATAGATGCTGTGGTATAAAAAGAAATAGAATAGGTCCAGATTTCTTCTATTTTGTGTTGGATGATTTGTTTTATTGATTGCTGATGGATGTATATATATAGGGTTTATTCAACAGCAGTAAAGCATTAAGTTGCTAAATTAACGTACACTGAACTGTTAAACAACTTACCACTATTTAGGAAAGGCTCTGATCAGGAGGGTTGACTAGTAGGACAGCAAAGAGGTGGTGTCACGTACAACCATTGGTAGATGTTACACCTGAAAGAAAGATAAGGAAATAAGAGAAGACAGGAGGACAAACATCCTCTTAAGTAAAAGACCAAATCAAGTCAAGCTTTAACCTGAGCCTGTTTTTTCAGTCTTTACAATGCACTGTTGGAAAATACCTTCCAAAGGCTACATTCAAACTCAATACCATAAATAACTGGGTACCAAAGTGCTTTACCTGATAGAACACGTTCCACACGGAGCAGCAACCATCCGGCTCGGCCTTTTGCTGCATATCATCTCCTCCCTCTCCACTGTTTCCAGTAAACAAACTCTACTATCCAATAAAACTGAAATTCCCCAAAAAATCATATTAAAAAAAGTTAAAAACAATAACTTGCTTTTGGCATTGAAATAGATTAGATTAGATTAGAATCTCACCTTTTTCCTGGATGTCAGGAAGGCGTTCCCTTCAAGTCCGCAACCAGTCATAGGGGTTCAAATGCAAAGCCTGAACGATGACAAGAGCGAGATTTACATTTTACAATTATATTTTTAATTCATACCAGAGCAGTGTGTACGACATGCAAAGAACAGATCAAATCCCCTGACAGACTCACACACTTTGGTGATGTCCTTATCTGATAATGTTTCATTTTTTAGCAGCAAAGTAACATTACTCAAAGTATATGTATGTTTTGCATCTCCTCAACAATGGTCTGTATCATTGAGTAGAAAAAAACTGTCCCCACAATTTCAGCTAGATTAACACACATTTGTAAGAAAAGTTTACAATGAAGCACAAAAACCCTCTTTGTATTAAGCTAGCTGCCACAGAAAGTACAGCTTAACATGCTAACCTTTGGTGGAGAGCTACAGTTAGCTAACTTCATGTTCAACACAACACCTCTAATGGCATTACATTGACGATTTTAAACAAAACGTAACTCTCTCAACTTGTAAGATAACGTTAAGTTAACTTACAACTTATAGCTGCATCACGTTTTTCAGGGGAAACACAAACTGCAGAAAACGTTAGCTGCTAACTGTTGTTAGCTAAGACAGCTAGCCTCCTAGCAAACGTAAGGTTAAGTTAACATTAACGTAACGTTGTAAGAAAGCAAAACGAACCTTCGAGAAAGCTTTTACTCTCAGACTTGGTGAAATTGTGTAGTGTTGCTTACCTCCAGAAGGACTTTTAGCGCGTTTCCCAGTAGACAGAGCTGTCAGAGCGGTGCCTCTCAGAAGAGCAGCCGCTGGGCGGAGTCACAGAAACGTTCAACTGATCTTCACTCCTCGACCGTTTGTGCCAGTCAAAACATACCGCTTTGTTTCAACCACTGCCGTCTCGCCGTTCCCCCGTGTCCCGCCCTCTCTGTCTGTCTGTGTCTATTTCAGTTTCGCTAGCAAGACTGCTGATAGACCAGCTTCACCAGCTTCACCAGCATAGACCAGCTAAAACCAGCATAGACCAGCATGACATCCATGCTGGGCTATGCTGGTTTAGCTGACCAGGCTGGTCTTGAACCAGCAAGAACAGCCTGGCCAGCTTGTCCAGCCTGGTAAACCAACTAAACCAGCCTAACACCAGCCTAACACCAGCCTAACACCAGCCTAACACCAGCTAACACCAGCCTAACACCAGCTAACACCAGCTAACACCAGCTAACACCAGCTAACACCAGCTAACACCAGCTAACACCAGCTAACACCAGCTAACACCAGCTAACACCAGCAACCATCTTAAGCTGGTCTATGCTGGTTTTTTCAGCAGGGTGTCTTGTTACATAAGAATAGATCATATTTGTTAAGGGTTATTATGGGAGAATTACTATTCTTGTGGTACTACTGCCTTATTAGGCCCATATTGAACAGCGCATATTAAGACCAAAACAACTTCCTTACTTGCAATAAATAAGCACTAATTTAGAGGGTTATTGAGGAAAAACTCTCAACTAATGGCCTATTACTTGTAGAATACGTTCATGTAGAATAAGGCATTAATACGTGTTTTATAATGACTAATAAAGAGCCAATATACTGCTAATATGCATGTTAATTAACAACTAGTTGATGGTGAATTTGTGTACCTTAATATAAAGTGTTACCCAAATTATTATACGTCTGTCTTTTCAAGGAGGGTAGTGTTGGGGAGGAAAAACAAGGATCACTTAATGAATTATCAAAGAAACCCTATTATTGTATCATCTAAATATTTCCTATTTTAGTCTGATTTGTCTCTCTGGGGTCTCTCCCTGTCCCTTTTGATCTCACAGACACATATTTCCCCTCTGTGAACAGGCTGAATGATCACCAGGGTTGGTGAGAGGCCTGATCTCATCCACATTATCTCACGCTCAAGTTTGTTCAACCATTGTTGACAGGATTTCCTCTGGTCTCCCCATTTTCCCCTGCTCCCAGCACTGCTCTATTCAGTCCTTTTTTAACTGGGAGGCAGACCTTGCTCCCTGTATAATGCACTTCCACTTCCTCCTTCTGTGTAAATATACTACATTTAGACCTGTTTGTCATGTCTTAAAAAAATCCCTTTTTTTTCACACTCAACATAAGGCATCCTGTTTGAGTTTTCTGAAAGGAAGCACATGTAAATAACCCAGAAACGGATTACATCTGCAAACACTTAACATATGAGATCACTGACGCTGAACCTCACTGTGCTGACTGAGAGTCCGACCCAGATGGCTATACAGTGCTTTGTGACACTCACTGACTAAACACACCCACTCTGCTGTCCGAGCACCCAAACACAAGCTAGGCTCTTGGTTTGTTTTTGTTGTACAAAGCCCGGCCTTTTGAAGCAGTCCACTCATGGTACCATGACGCCAGGACAGCTCATTCAGCCTGGGACGACATTTGGGGGGTGAGGCAGAGCTCATCTATCGGCCACAGATACACAACACGTGCACACCCCTTCTGACGAACTCATACACCTCCCAAGAGACCCCAGTGTTTGACTAAACATAGATCTTCTTCTGATTGACTGTAAAGGAAGTAGTATCAAGAAGCTGTCAAAAACATTGATCTGATAAATACTAAACATTTTACATGTTTTTTCTTCTTTGGTTGATCAGAGAAAAATGTGTGGAAACTTAATTTTGTCTTTATCCTCAGCTGATATTTAAAACACTATGTCGTTTTAAGCATCAAACCACATCTGTGTAAACACTCATATTCACTGGATGTGAATGATTTATTTCATGTCTCTGCTCTGTACTTATATGGACATCTTGCAAACTCTTCTAGTCGCTAACCAGTGACTGCGCTGGTCTGAGGGAAAAAGGGACGTTACCTAACAGGAATGCTGAGGAGGAGTCATTAGTCAGCCATTACCACGAGTATATCCAACCACAAGAGCTTCTGGAGAGAGCGTATGTGGGCGTCCTCACCGAAAAGCTATCATGGAAAAACCGAGTTCCGAGCTGGATGAGTATTAGTTGACTCAGCAGTCTGATGTTTAATTTAGGCCTCATTCATGCCCAATTTACAGCTGTTCACCTTCTGTTTTTGTTTTTTTGTCCCGTTGCAACAGCAAAGATAGCCACATAATAACCCTGACACCTTATGATTAGTTATTAGGTTACAGATAGGCTTTAATCATCTTGGGTTTTTCTTTACATGTTCTATCAAAGCCATTTCACACATGAATGAAACATCTGACCGACCACATGAGGTCATGTTCATGCTAACAGAGGCCAAGTTGAATTTACTTCTATCGACTGACAATGATCGAGAGGTTTGTGCATTCCTCCTTGCTCAAGTGTTGACCGTAATTCACCTTTTTTATTCTTGCCTACATGTGTGTATGTTTGGCTGTTTGAAAAGAGATTTATCAATCACAGTTCATGTTACACATTCACCCAACTATTCATTTAGGGATTATTTGCAGTTTGTCTCAATGTTGTTTCTCAAGAGAGAGAAACTGGGACAGAGCTTGTTCTGAGAGGGAAACTAAATGAAGGCTGAATAATCATTTTTCATCCTTAGTTGCTTCTTTGGCTCTTACACTCTTTTTCATTATCCTATCCTAGCCAGAATTTCACTTATACTGTTTAATTGGTTTGTTATAAACGGTATGTTATCAGAGTGGACTTTAATCAATATTCCTTTAGACATATTTACACTAGTCTTCATATCATAGATAAACTACTATTACAAGCAAGAGAAGGCAAACTATATTATTATAGCCAAACACAGGGGGAAATTAATGTGGTTAACAAGAAAAAAAAAAAACTGTAACCCAAATATACAGTAGGTACAATCTTCATTGGGTTTCCTATATTCAGACTACAGATGCTTGTTTCTTCATGTTTTGCACTATAAACAAGTTTGACTATGGCAACAGCTAAAACAGGAAGTGACTTGTATTTGTAGATTAGGAAGTGTGAATCTATCTGATACTCTCTTCTCTTTATGACCTTTATTACTTGTGTGAAACCATGGGTGGTTGGGTGTCAGAAAAGTTAAATGTATCTGAATCTGTGCGTGAAATCATAGCCAGAAGTCAGTACGACAGTTTTAAATCTTAGTCTTTGAGTTTACCCAAAAACCGATCTCTATGTTTTTTTGTCCTTATTTTATCAATCCAAAAGTAGTTTATTCCCAAACTAGATTAGCTGTTTGAGAAGGGAAGTCAAGTGCTTAGTCCTGATCATCTGTGTGAAGTACATTGTTTGTATATCAGTTTTGTTCCGCAATTATCCCACTAGTTCCTTTTCCTGCATTTGTCACTATTAGCCTTTGTGTTCAGGGGTATATCATGCTGGTGACTTGGCTCTAGGGATGTTCGTCTGTTGGTCACTTGATTGGTCCACCACCTAGGTCAGGACTGAAATATCACAACAACTATTAGATTGTTTATTGGTATTATTTCTGTATGAACATTAAAGGTTTCCAGGTGTTGCATTCAAAAGTAAGTGATGATAGTTAATAAAGTCTGTTGAAGGAAACCTTTTTTTATCTGTTGTCCATCAACAGCTATTTTAGGTTTCAGTAACAGGTTTGATGGAAAAAATAACTACACGATATTTCAGAGTGGTATTCTACTCTTCACCATCGGGTAGCCGGAGGACAGTTGTTTTCTATGATGCTGAACCTCAAACCTCAAGTAAAAATGGCTTTCTGTTTTGGCAGACTCGTTATTAAGCCTCACCTTTTTTAACCTTGGCTATATGATCCCTTGACTCTTTCATTAGCACCACCATGAAATTGAAAAGTTTGCTTTTGAGTCAAATCACAACAACTATTAGATGGTTCACCTCAAATCAGCATGAAAGGTTGTCATTTGGAACATGTTTGTATTTTGACATTAGTATTTAGCTATATTAGCATATTACTGTGCCAAAGTGACTGTAGACTCTCACTCTGGTACATTTCCATTTCCTGTGTTTCACACTTCAGCCGTGTATCTGGTAAAGAAGCATATCTAGTACAATCTCTTTTAATGATTTTTTGTTTTACCCATTACCCTGTATTTCCCAATTTGTCCCATCCTGATAGGCTAAATGAGCTGGAAATTCAGTCATTTAATTGCCATAAGCTGTTGAGTGGAATAATAACTGTGTTCACCTGAAATAACAGGTCCCGTTTGCTCATTTGCTGTCCCCATGACAACAACATTACTGGCCAATGGCCATGCTGAGCAATCACATACAATTGTAATGTGTGGTTGTTAAGGAAGTTACACATGTACAGAGCAGCAGTCACACATTCTTTACAAACTAGTTTATTTTAGACATTGCACACATCACATGAGATATGCTGACGTTGGGGGAAGATTCCTGAAACCAGAGATGACTCCATCTGTCACCTGGTGAAGTGAAATGTTAAACCCTGAGTTTAAGGGTGAAGAGATGTTTCACATGATGAGAGTTAAAAGGAAGGAAGTTGAGATATTGCAGATAGCATTGACTATGGTTATCTTTGACTGGGCTCCTAAGCTTGAAGCATAACTGGAACCGATTTTACGAACCATCATGTGTGTCATCCCAACTACATACTAGACACATGTTTGAAAAAAGCTCGGTGAAGCTTGCTTTTTCTTTTGGTAAAATAAATAGATGCTAGACAGAGAGAAGTGTGCAAAATGTCTGTATGTCTAGCACTTGCTTTCATCAATGTTTTGGATCAATACAAACTTGGAGGATGAGGTGTTTCACTTTGAAATGGATGTGACCTCTTTTAAACTGTGGTACAGGATCACACTGAGACATACAGCAATGGAGAAAGACAAGAGAGACAAGAAAATCGGATGAATTGAAAATGGAGAGGACTGAACAAAAGACCAGATGGGCTCTCAGAAACTGTTGCTGTAAGGAACATGAAAAGAGGAAGAGGTGGAGTGGGGTGGGGAGGGGGGCTGGAGTGGGAGACGGTGAATGAGGGAAACGAGGATAAGCAGCCAGACAGAGGGAGAGATCACCTTCTTCTTTACCATTAATACATGTAGAAGTGAAGACGGGAGAGAAAGAGCAGTAGAGGAAACTGTGTGAGGTGGGGCGGGAGGGGAGGTGGGGCGAGTGAGGGAGAGGCAGATGGGTGTGTGCTCACATGAACCACTCGTGCCCTTCTGTGTGTGTACCACTGGTCTCTTTCGGGCAGAGAATAGAAAAGTTGGGGCAAAGTCTGAGTCAGCTCCAGCAGCTACTAGACACTCACAGCAACTCCCTCCACAGTGACAGACTGCTTCTCTTTCCTTTTTTTTTGTACTGCTCTTTCACTCAGTCATTCACTCTCTCTCTCTCTCTCTCTCTCTCTCTCTCTATCTCTCTCTCTCTCTCTCTCTTTCACACACACACACTCACACACACACACACACACCACCACCATTCACTTCTGGCAGAGGGAAGACAGGACCACAGGAGAACAGTTACACACCTTTACTTCCAGTTATTCACCCAGCCATCGCCAGACACTTTTTCCCAGGATGTGGACGCTTCTCTTGGGGGTCACCTTCGGATTACTGGCCTCCTCCAGGTCCGAACAACTTCAAGGTGAGATGACTGTGCCTTTGACTAGCGGAGACCTCTTTGTTTGGGGATTATTATCTTTTATTTATTTACCTTATTCTGCCTAAATTTTCCCCGCTGGCATTTCTCTGATTTACGATTAAGGGACTTTATTGTAATGTGTGTTCCTCCTTTTGAGCCTGTTGAGGAATTGAGTATGACAAAAGACAGGCTTTGCTCTACTGCTGCTGCTTGTAGAGTGGATGAGTGGATGCCGGCAAGCGAGCGCGTGCTACACCAGCACAGACAGGCTTGCGTCTGGCAGTCTCCTGACAGACACAAAGGAGACTCTTGCTCACTCTCTGTCTCACACACATTTACACTCTGGGAAGTGAACCTTATTTATCATGCTTTAGGATAATAAGTGTAGCTTTCACAAACAGGTAGGAGCAGAAATAGAGAGGTATTTTGTTCCCCTTTTTAGCTGTGCCGCCACGCTTAATGCTTTATTCTCTGACACAAAGGATGTTCAGTAATCGCTCTAGCCCCCCTCAATATCTCCCCCTTTCCTCTCTGTCTCACATGTGCTTTCTGTGTAAGGTTTGATTGGATTTGTTGCTCGGAGCGATATTTCTCTGGAGGTGAAGTTGGTGCTGAATCAAACAGGTCTGGGTTCGTCTGGCTTGTTCCCAGGAGGTGTTGGTTGTTCACAAAGACTCCTTCTGGCTCTGTGCCAAAGAACCATCAGCATCTGGCCATACATTTGACCAGTATTTAAAGGCAAATAAGAGGCTGCTTAAACAGCTTGTATATGCACTGTATGTGGGAAGAGGTAGGAGATGGGGCAACCCCCCCTCCCTGTGCTTCAACATGTGTTGTGAGCTTTTCTATGTGTGCATTTGTTTGTATATCACTGTGCCTGAGTGTCCAGAATAATTGGTGTCTGGCTAGAACTGTCCTGTGGAGATTTCATCTCGTCCTGGTCAAGATGTTACTTGAACCTTAAACCTGTGGTTTTTTGTCCAGAGCAGCACTCTTGGACTTGTGGCCTGTCCAGCTATATGGTTAGGGAACTGATTTGACCATGCTGACTGTCTGCCCACCAATAGCACACATACACACGTAGGATTCAACATAGGATTCTTCTGCCTGAGAACAAAATAAGTTTTGACTGGTAAATGGAGTGAAAATGCCCTAAGTGGTATTCAAATTAATCCTGCCCCTCCCCCCACCCAAAGTTATTAAATAAATGTATTTCATCTGTTGAAATTCATTTGAAACTATGACCCTGCTTTAGTGTAATACAACTCAATTTGGTATGATTTAAATGTTAATACTTTGCACTTAAATAATTAAGTTGTCCATTAGACTGTGGAGTTGTACTATCTGTGATGAACTTTCCAATTTGAATTCATGCTCAGAATGACAACATATGCAGAGCTTTCCAATATCCAAACCACTCATTAACGTTATCTTATTGCGTGCGTAGTGTTCTTGTATCTTTTGAGTTTCCTATAAAGAGATCAACTGCAGATATCCTCTTACTACCATTATCGGAGTCCTACTTCCTCTAGTATTTTTCTCTCTCTCTCTCTCTCTTTTTCTCTCTCTCCTCTCTCTCTCTCCTCTCTCTCTCTCTCTCTCTCTCTCTCTCTCTCTCTCTCTCTCTCTCTCTCTCTCTCTCTCTCTCTCTCTCTCTCTCTCTCTCTCTTTCTCATACATACACACACACACATACACCAACTTAAATGCACTCGGGCCCACCTTACCGCTGGACTTCCTGCAAATATGGCCGTATTTGCCTCCTTGGCGCGTAACGACCCCTCCTGCATGCGCCAGTGTCATGTTTCAAGGTGAGGGGTGGTCAGGGGCCCTGTTGGCTGGGACTGGGCCCTGACAAAGAGGGCTTGTGAGTACCATCTCCTGCCACCTGAGACTCTTAGACACGTGTTTCCCTTCTCTACCATCGCACCTCCTCTACAAACCAACCACCCAAATGGCACCAATATCCTGCACAACTTGTCCGCTCTTTTAATTTTCTTTTCTTTACCCCTAGCCTTTGACATTGATTGAACTGGTCTTAAGTTGTGCAGGGGTGCTTGTATTTCATGTTTTGTCTATCTCTTTGTGTGCTGTTAAAGCTCCTTATTACTTTTTAAAACATGTATGTGAGTTTCATGCTCATAGCCTCTCTAACCCTGTGTTCTTCACCTTATCATATACACTAAAGTATTTGTGTTCATGGGAAAACTGCTCAGAAAGAGCTCTGTAATGTACACACATCTTTTCTGCATGACTGATTTCCATAGTCACTGTATCATCAGGCATATCAGCAGATTACATCGGATCTATACTTAGGTTTAAGCAAAAAAAGGCATGTTGGTACAAGAGGAAGAGGTCCCTTATTGCACAGTACTGCAAACAAGACACTGTGTAGGCTATATAGGTTACCATAAATAGGACTCCTGTTGCTATAGAGAAATATTTTGACATCTCTTAGTCCTCCTAAGGGGATAAGACGCCCTGAGGGCAAAGAATAATCTTAAATAAGATAAAATCATTTCAGGAGTGGATGGTCCTTAAGTGCAATATAGCATCAGCCCTTCTAATGACAGGCCTCTTATGATTGTCCAATAACTTGAGTCTCTCTGGAATCTGGCCATTTTATCAAGACTTCCAAGTCAAAGCATAATGATCGAAAACAGAACGAAACAGCTAATTGGCACTTTCCAAAGTGTTGTTTCTACATGTCTGTGTATGGACTAAACAGATGATAACACATGGTCATAGCTTCATAAATGCCTCCCAGTTCTTAGCAAGAAAGTGAATAAGTCTGTGCCTAAACAACCTATATATATTAAAATGCTAAAAGAACAGCCAATGACAAACTTCTGCTGTGACAGGAATGTTTTTACGTCCCCTATATCCTCACATGTTTGAAAAGGATGTTCTTGGTCATATTTCTTATCACATATCACCTATTTGGATTAATTTAAACCTTCTTATTCCTTAAGGGAGAGCTTGAATGGTAACATTTATAAAATAGAGAAAAAGTGCACATGCCTGTTCTTTTTGAAAGAAAGCTGCTTCCAGAAAGGTTCTATAAGGGATGTAGGTGAGAGAGGAAATGGCACATTAGGAAAAAAATCAGATAGGGAGAGTCCTTTTGACCTTCAGGTAAATATTGTGAGTGTGTGTGTGTGTGTGTGTGTGTGTGTGTGTGTGTGTGTGTGTGTGTGTGTGTGTGTGTGTGTGTGTGTGTGTGTGTGTGTGTGTGTGTGTGTGTGTGTGTGTGTGTGTGTGTGTACATATTTCCCCCATATCTCAAGTTTCACCTCTCCCACTGGCCCAGCTGCCCTTTGTTGTGACCAGTGGAGGGAAAGACATACCTGCTGAGTGGGCAGCGTCACTCAAGTGTGATAATGCAGGACACTGGAGCATTGTGGGAGTGACGGGCGACAAGGGCTCTCTCTGAACCAGCTTATGAACTATGGCTAAAAGGACGTTACAGTAGTAGTGGGACGTAAACAGCACGCTCTCTGTTCTAGCACAGAATTCCGCACGACATTATGGGAACATTTTTGAATAAGGTGTTTCTGAGTAAAGAGAAAAATGCAGATAAAAGATCAGTAGGATAAATAATCCGATATTGTGTGTTATTATTTTCGACATGTAGATACTCCGCATACAGGCTCCATGCTGTGTCGTGGCTCTACAAAGGTCGAGAAATTATCCGCCAACGTTCAAGTGCATCTGTGATCTGCCTGTGTGTTTGCACACCTGCATGTGGGGGGTCATTTGGACTTTATTGCTGCCGTAGCAAAGACAAACAGAGGGTAATGAGAGAAAACAAATGAAAAGAAAAGGGAGGGGGTGAGGCAATAGAGAGTCAGGCTTGTCTATTACTTGTGGAGCAGCTGGAGGTTCTGGCAAGACGCTGTGTTAAAGTTCCCTTTCTCCCAGGCTTGGTACACCGAGACTATGCAGTATCCTTGGTTTCAACTCTATTAGGTGACAATGGAGCCATTGGGAGAGACAGTGCCTTGGCATAGCATGGCTTCTCAACTCTATAAAGACACCCATGGCCATTCCCTCTGCATACTAATGGTTGCGCCTCAGATTCATGTCGGTCCCCTTTTCAGCTCACTGACGGTAAGCCGCCTTTGATCCCAATGTGCAGGTTTGCAAGGCCAGGACCGTCGTCTTGTTATTCACCCCTTCACTTTCAGGGGACAGTGTGTGTGTGTGTGTGTGTGTGTGTGTGTGTGTGTGTGTGTGTGTGTGTGTGTGTGTGTGTGTGTGTGTGTGTGTGTGTGTGTGTGTGTGTGTGTGTGTGTGTGTGTGTGTGTGTGTGTGTGTGTGTGTGTGTGTGTGCGTGTGCGTGTGCGTGTGCGTGTGCGTGTGCGTGTGCGTGTGTGTGTGTGTGTAAACTGAAACTCCCTGACAAAGTGTTGGCACTAACTCTAGTTGTTCAACTGCCACTAACAGCAGAAAGCTTGACTTCCTGCTGTTGCGAGTGCTCTGTTTACTCATAACAGCCAGTGGAAAAATAGTGGGGACTTTTTTTTACCATATCTAATCTGTTGAAAAAAAGTTATCTACTTTGTATTTGTATTCGTCCTCCAAGAGAAAAACAAAAAAACAGTTTATCAGATGATATATATTTAAATTTTCCTTTATGAAAGTCAGCCAAAACAAAACAGCACTTTACAAGTTCTGCAAAATGTTTTTCCTGTACAAGGTATTTAGTTGTGTGGCTTTGCATGAAACATCTGTCACTTCCCGTGCATCTGTCACCATGGCAGTGCATTTAAAGAAGCAGCAAACAGGTGTTTGTGTCTGCAATAGTATTTATGTTTTGTTTTTTAACAAACCTTCAGTAGCTTTTCTTCTATGAGGTCATCGAGAGATCACCATAGAGACAAAGTCACAGTTAAAATGTATCCCATTTCGCAAGACTCTTCCCAGGTGGTGTCGCTCTCTTTCATTCTCAATGCAAATTATCATCTGCTCATATCAGAAAAAATCCCCCGGGGTTTAAACTCAGAAAACAGTTTCTTGCCAATTCCAACCATAACATTGTTTTTTTTTAATGGACATATGGATTTTTGAAGGGGATCTACAGTAGATGTTTGCACATACATATGAACAAAAAGTTTTTTATATTTATTTGCGAGGAATCCTAACAACAAAATGAAAGAAAAATGTTGTTCAGTTATTAGACTGACCTGCAGTTTCATCCAAATATAGTTGTAGCCAAATTCAAAGTCGATCTGCGGTTCTCTGTTACTGCCTATACATAATTTTAGTCTTAACATTATAAGTTTAACAGAACATAAGCAATGACACTCCCTCACCCTATGTGCACATAGTAATGAATAAGATATAAGACACTGAGTCTGTATTTTCTTTCTTTCTCTGTCCCAACAGTGAATTCCCGCGGCTGCAGCTTTGCACGGGTATTTCTGGCTGAGGGGGAGAGCCGTCACGCTCTGACCTTTGAAATGGCTCAAATGGTGTGTGAGCAGCTGCAGAGCGTATTGGCCAGTCAAGAACAAGTCCAGCAGGCCTTTGAAAACTCCATGCAGACATGCAGGTGAAACCACAAGCCTTTCTTCAATAAGTATTTTTTATTATTTGTTTTCAACAAGTCTTTTTTGATTAAATCCTTTTAAAGATTATTAAATATATATTTTTTATTTAAATGTTATAAAAGGAAATACAGGACATTTATTGTGAAACATTTATGAACGCCAAATTCTCAAGAATTAGCCATTTCAACGTTTTAACTTCTGGAACTTTCGGTATTAAATGTCAGAGGGAAAATGTTATTAATAATCAGACTTCATGATTAAATCCCACAATGTGACTTTTAACACACTTGGGGTTCCACTATTGCATTTTATCAGGAAAACCAGAAAAGAGGAAGAAGATGTTTCAGTGTTTCAATACGGATACGTAATTGTTGTCATGTGGTAGACATCCCTAAACTTCACTTACTGTAAACTGTTCTTCAAGATCTTCTCTACTTCTCTACATTTCTGAGCAGTGTGATGTGTGATTCAGTTTTTAGTATGAGACATTTTGTATTTTATTTTAAAAATTACATTCTGCAACACACTAAACTGTGATACAAATCAAATATGTGTCAAAATATGAGTTTTAATAATAATATTGTTGTGTCTATTTAGGAATGGCTGGACCAGCAATATCAGTACTGCCATCCTCAGACAGGATTCCCATGAAAACTGTGCAAACAAGTCGACTGGCCTCATTATTAATACACATGTAAACGTTGATGATCCTTATGATGCCTACTGCTATGATGAAACAGGTGACTTAATCCACAGGACATCAGTGACACTGCATCACTGCAGTCTAAATCTGATACACAAATTACACAAAATGTTCATTTCAATTTACGTGATCATTATGGTAACATCTACTTCCTGTTTCCCTATGTGCTAGTTGGGCCTGAGAAGAACTGCACAAAACGATTTGTATTAAAAGGTTAGTATGATGTAAGGATTTGCCTCACATTATTGTGTTTACATCATGTGTTGTTTTGTTACAATATATATTAAAGATTTGTATACAGTAAACTGAAAAACTGAACTAAACTGAACCTTGGTCTAGTAACCAGTTTATCCCACCTTTATAGATAAAACCAACATCAGCGCTCACTGTACCAAAAACTACCTTTTTTTGAAAACTGCACAACCTATATCATATATTAACAGCAGTAACACTTTGATTGGTCTCATTGCGGCTTTGAATACTGCTTAATGCTGTTTAATATATTTCGGAATTAAATACAAATTATTTGTGAATCCATGGTAAAAAATGTGTGTTATATGTTAAACATTTACATAGATGTGACAACTTTTACAATAACACAGTCCCCTTCTAAGAGAGGCACACACTCCTGCTTTCACAAGAATAAGGAGCACTGTCAAGTAACATTACTAAAACACAATAGTTTTAATGTTTCAAATCTAAAAATAGAAGAGTTAAATATCATGATGTTGAAAATGTATCAAGCAGGATTTATTTTGCAGTTAACACTTATGTAGCACCTGCATCATGACATTTCTGTAATGGATTTCTCTACGATCTGACAAGACTTTGTTCAGTTCATTTGCTTCAGCCGTATACATATTGTGATGTAATATTGTTAATGTGATACCTGTGCTTAAGATTGTGAGACTGCACAGAGAATGTCGGAAGGGGTTAATGCTCTCACAAAACATATCAAAAGTAACCTGTGACTGTAACCATTTATAACCATCTCTATTCTCCAATTAGCCACACCAGAGCCTCAGGAGTCAACAACAGAAGGCCTGGAAGAGACGACTACAAAACCTGAGGATGCTTCTGGCAGTGAGGGTGGGGACCCCACAGCAGCCCCTGGGGAAGATGCTCTTACTGAGGGGTCTGAAACAACGCTGTCAGACTCCACTATTAGTCTAGAAGAGACAGAGACTGCGACTGAGGGCCCCGCCGTGGAAGAAACAACTGTGGAGTTCGACCTTGGATCTGGTATGATGCCATCTGGAGAGGGAAAGAACACTCCGACGGCCCCTGTTGGAGAGCCTAAGTATACACAAGCTCCCACTGAAGAGGGGCATGATGGAGAAGATGTCACAATAGAATGTAAGAAAAGCACAAGCACAGATCAACCATAACTGGCACAAATATCCTTTTGTTTACCCTTTATATATCTGAATATTAAATGATATAAAATGCAGATACTTGAGCTTTTAAATATTAAAACTGTACTTACAGGATGCTGTATGCAACAAGTTCTAGGAGGACTGAAGTAACTTTAAAACACATAACGCCCCCTTGTGTCAGATTGAGTTGTGGAATGGATTTATTTAAAAAGAGACGGCAGTGATTTAGCCTTTTAGTTGTATTCACCGCAAGTTGAGGGCCTTAAAATATATATAGTTCAATTTGCTGATCAAATGATTTAGAATTTGAGACAAAAAATGATTTTAACACCGATCATGTGTAAATAATCATTAAGGAAAAGCAACTTATAATGTAGCTTTCATTATGTTTTGCCTCAAAGCCTGCAGCTTTAAAAAGAGATTAACATGCATTCACAATTAAAGGCAATTTAATTCAAAAACGTCCTCTTCGGTATCAATTTGAAGGTTGAATTCAGTGTTTAGTTTCCAATGCACTCTTTATGTTGATGCTGCTGTGTTTCAAATGGCCGTGGGTTTACTGTATCTGGAATTATTTAAATGTTTAACTTTGTTGTATTGACTTGCAGCTCCACCAGAACAACCAAATCCTAATGGCAAAGGACGGGTGCTGGGTCCTACTGAGCAGGGCGGAGGTTCATCAAGTGAGGAATCACATTTCCCATACCTCTAAGACCCTGAAGTCCATAGGGATTTCAATCAAATAAGACAATTTTTGGACAAGTTGACTTCTGTTTTGTTACTGACTCAGCTTTAATACTCGACTCATGGCTTGTTATTGCTCCCTGCAGACTGGCTGGTTATCCTTGTAGTGATTGTTGCAGTTGCTGCTATTCTTCTCGTGTGCGCAGCTGTTGTAAAAAGAAAGAGGTATGTCTTTGATAATCGTTGTTTTATCATACACTAATAGAGCTGTCATGTAACTTGTTTTGGATATAAACAATACTGTGTCTTACTGTGCAGAGCAATCAATAGTCAATGTTCACATATTTCACATATTTCGCTGCAGACTGGGGAAGGGCAAAACAAAAATCAATAAAAAATGAACGTCTGATTATTCTCTTGCAGTTGGTGTGGCCAACAGCAGACCCTGATGATCACGTCCAAAGATGGCGGCGAGGGCAACGGTGCTGCAGCATCAGCATCCAGCTCGCACGCCCAGGAGAGAGAGCAGGAGATGGTGACCCTGATGAATAAGGAGAAGATCACGGAGAACGGCAACACGGAGGAGTTCACCGTCATCAAGCTAGAGGAGTCGCCAGATAAAGAACAGCTGGCGTGAGAGAGTGTAGAAGCAGACGGGGAAGAGTCGGGGAGGATGGGGAGGGTGGAGTCGGACGGGGGGGCGGGGTGGGGCTCTAAACACTGGGGGTGAAAACTGCTTTGGTGGCCAGCACTGGATGGACACTGAGTAAAGGTGTCTGATATTTAGAAATATGGTCTAACGGAAGTACACTGGGTGTGACTTTCATGTGCAGCATTCTGTGTGTCTGGTATGCCAGATTAGTGAGGACTGAATGGCGGTTTAGGAGCGTCATTCACTGTGGGGTATCATGCAGGGTGTGTGAATGTGTCTCATGTCTCTGTGTTTAATGACGGGATGGGTTTTAAAGGGAGGGGGTGGTGAGGGTCTTATTTGTGGAAAACTAGTTGTTGACAGACTCTTCTCTTTGTTTTTATAATTGGTTATTCCTAAATTATCTGGCCTTTTAGCCTTAATGGGAAATAATAAATAGTTAATGAGTGGGTTATTCTTGTTTGAGATACTGCAAATAGAAAACACATAATTTTGAGCAAAACAACCCGCAATGTTTTATTTCTTTGATTTATGTACTTATTATTGTAACCCTGTGTATATTTCAGCCGTGCCTGTGGACTAAAGTTGTTTTGTTGTTGCCATTTTCAAGACGACTGGGGATGTCACCACCTTAATTTATGCAGCTTTTATTCCCTTTTTCTTGTTCTCTGTATATAAAGTGTATGTTTTGCCTTAGCAATAGCCACCAGTGCTTTTTGTTGTTTGGTAGAAAGGAGGCGTTGTATCCCTTTTAAATAAAGGTTGTGTCATGTTTTGAGAGTTATTTAAATAGAAAAACAATACCTCAGAGGTAAACAATTGTAAATTGATTTTTGCAATAGTCAAAGTGGAGTGGATATTGCAAGCGAGTATCCAAACAGTACAACGGATGCACCATGGAAGTCAGTTAATATGGAATGATTTATTTTGGGTTGGAAATATGATGAAATTAAGTCCCTAATGTTATCCTGAGGATAAGTAGAATGAATATGATATACTGTATGCATACTATATACACAGTGTGTACATTGATTGAGGAAAAAAAGAAAGAGCAAAATAAATAACTGGATACATGAATCATTTTTTGAATGTAGGATTAAAACTCAACCGTGATAGCGGCCTAGCTTTAGATGCTAAACTGCATGGCACATATGATAATGGGGGGCCCATGTGCTGTAAACCATAGCAATGTAAAGGTTCCTTCATAAGAAAGGGGCTGTGACAGCATCGTCTATGTGCTTCCGAGGGGAGGGGGGGGGGGATGAATGAAGCTTGCGTGCTTGCCCATGCCTCAGTGTGACAGTCTCTGTACATTTGTCACATGTAAACAAAATGCTGCAGTTTTTCTACTGACCTTCTTATTGGTGAAATGTATTATTCATTGTGTCATATCGCTATTGCTTGTATGACTGCTAATTCTTACCGGTTTCAGTATGAAAAGGCTGCATTACATACAACGTTCTTTTGTTGTTTTTTTCTGACTTGTTCTTGTATTTTTCCTGCTTTTGCTCTTTTGATTTGTTTTGAAGAGAAGTAGCAAATGTACTAGTTTAGGCAGGTTTTAAGAAAAATTAACTGAAGATGTCGCTGAAAAGATTTGTAAAGTCATGGACAAAAATAAATGTGTATAGAGAAATATGCAGGAATGTGGTGTGTTCAATTACTGATTGCTCTGTATGTGTGAAGACAAAAAGGAGCGAGTGAATGGCATGACAGTGGGATGCGAGTGTACATTGCTGCCACATAGGAGGAAGTGAAGTTTCCATGGCACCGGGGTCGTGATGCGAGAACATGTTCAAGTCTTTGTTCATGAGGGAAACAAAGACTTAGATAAAGACGGCCATTTCGAAAGTTTCCCATAGAGTGTTAAACTGCATCAAGCTGTCTTCATTGACAAACTTTGAAGAGAGCACAATTACCACTTATTTAGCATGCATTCAGAGTACAATGTGCTCAATCATTAAATACTGCTCTCAAGCTGCTCAAATGCAGTGAGGCAATCACAAGGGATTCATATAGAATTCATTATTCTGATTCTGATAATTACTGATCATTTTGCAGTGTATTTTCAGATTTTGCATTAGTTTATTTCTTTATGTGAAGATTCAAGGTATACAGTACTAATGGCTATATATCCACAATCAGAAAACACGACTGTATAGAATTACATTACACTCAGCTAACACTTTTATCCAATGTAACTTATCTACTCTTCAATACTATTGGCCATGCCTTAGTGCCTTGCCCAGGGAAACTTTGACATGCCGACTGTTTTGTGTGTCGACAACAGCTGGGGATCGAACCACTGACCCTCTTATTGGTGGACTTCCATTTAATCCCTTATAGGCAACATCCGCCTTATATAAAAAAATAAGCCTTTTTTCAAACCCGATTGTGCCAATCTTTTCATAAAATGCTTATTTTACTCTTATAGATACTATGTTTTTAGATGTATTTTATTTGCATAAAAAATATATGCTTGACAAGTGCATTATTACTCAAGTCTTAAGTTCTAAACACATAGGCAGAAACCTCATTTTAAAACATATTTCAGAAATGTTTAATGCCAAACTGGATATCAAATAAAAAGTAGTATTCCTAATAATGGTACGGCGTCATACTAACTCTTGCTTCCATTCAACTGAACCGCCACTCGCACATTTCTATTTTTAGAGTTAATATTATTCTATGTCAAATGTTATGTTTTCCTAACACCTCCCAAAAGCTGTTGGACACGTCATTGATCAGACTGTTTTGTGTGCAGTTCATACATTGTGGTCTGAGAGAGCATATTATCAATTTTCAGCTCTTTTTGTTAGCATCTCTGAAAGTGATAATTACTTGTGTCTTTGGTGGCTCTGGGGATGGAGCATAAAGGACAAGGGTGACTGGATATGCTTAAAAATAGCCAATGAGCAGTTAATTGTCCATTTTCATCTATTCATCATCCCCTACTCAGTAATCAAAATGATTATAGATGATATTTTCCTGAATTATATTTTGCATCTATTAATGCTTTTCATCAGTAAAAGGTTCATTGTCCAGACAGTTTGGGAGTTATAATTACACTAACAGCTACAAAATGTATTTCTTGAATCATGTGAGAAGATGTAAAAAATCACACAGTGAAAAAGACATTTAGTTATGAATCAACATTTATTAGTTATATTTGTATATGTACACCAAAGGTACAACACTTATTGATATGTAGAAACAGATTTTTTTTATGTATACCATAGACCAAGTAAAGAATTCTGTATTTTTTTTTGTCCATTTTTTTCTCAATATTGTTTCTCCCCCACACATACGCTCTGCCTTTACATCAATATTACAACAGCTTTACAAAGAGGGAAGGCCTAGAAAAGTAAGATCAGGAAAGCACGTTGTAGGCAGGAGTGAGACAGTGAGACATCAGCTCTGTTTGGGAGTTTCTTCAAAAAAGACACATTGCAGTAGAAAAGGACAAGCTCAAAGATAAACTGGCTTTTTGTTTAAAATACTGTCAATCATTTTCCATTTGATCAGTGCCATTTAGCTCGGCAAGTTCCAGGTGTTTGTGCGTGCATAAGGTTTCTGTGTAGAAAGCAAAGAAAAGGCAAGTGGAGTAAAGGCAGTTTACCGAATGCGATTTCTAAAAAAACATCTATGATGTTGATGGCACGCCAGAGGTCGAATGTGTGAAGTTGTGGCATGTAGACAGGGTAACAGAATCTAAAAGATCTATATATCCATGTCATGCACCTGGTAAACAAAGATGCCTGAGACTAAAGCAAGTTTCTTTCATTGAAAAGAGAAAAATGTTTCAGATGAGTGACCTGAGGAGTGTTGCTCTCTAACAGGCCTCTGAATGCATCTAACCACTAGGCTCTATTTGATTCCTCACTCTATCCTACATACAGGGCACATTTGACCTTTTCCTTTTTATTTGTCTCTCTTTTTAGAAACCTTAATCACAGTAATTCCCACCAAAATATATTTCATGTTGGCCCCCTTTTTTTCAAACCAAAAACATCCCCTCGCTATCTTTCTTTCTTTCTATCTTTCTTTCTCGCTCTCTTTCTTTCACTTTGTCATGCAAACAGTGTTTGCGTCATGATCACTGTAATTTCCGATAAATTCTGCATCGCCACTGAACAGAACAATTATATATTTATTTATGTACAATGAAAATGAATGCACACTGCTTATATCTCCATGGAACAAACATTCAAAACGCTTACATTAGATGAAAAAAAAGATATTTATATATTGGTGTGTGACAGGTAAGTAAAACAACTAGTAAACAGCTATTAGAGAATAAAAAAACAAGCAATTTATTACACGATTTCCTCTCTATACATTTGTCTAATCTAATTTTACTCAGGACATAGATTATATATTTCTTTCTAGAGGATTACATAAAAAATGTCACAGCAATGAAACTATATTCCTATTTACCATTTCAACGCCCCCTAAAATAAATCCAAAGAAAGAAAAAAACATCTGTTACCTACAATATATACACAAAGTGCAACGAGGCACTTCAAATATCATGCTTTTAAGATAGTGGTGCAAAAAAATAATCATCGTTTTCATTGAATTCATGCTTTTAAAACCGTGTGTTTGAACATAATAGTGGTTCAACACTCAATCCCCATCGATGACACTATACATTGTCTCCTCACTAGAGATTTTTCTTTTCCTGAACATCACAAGGTCAAAAGGTCAGGCTCAGGGGCCTGTTGAGTTGTCAGTGCTGTGCTCTGCAGCTCACCGATTACAAATGTAGTGACTTCGAGGTTTAAGAGTGTTTGCATTTGAAGAAAAATAAAAGTGAATGTGTGTGTGTGCATGCTTGTTTTTGTGTGTAAGGTGTGCGTCAGTCTGTGCAGTGTTTACGGCTGAACACAAAGCGCATTCTTTGTTGTATCAAAGCTTCTGTTAGCCGAGCTTAAAAGAAAAGTGTTTCAGGGAACTAAAAGACAGAGTGCTGCGCTAATTGTTTTTGTTAAGTTCCCTACTGTTACTTTAATTGGCATTTGACGTTGGCATTTGTTTGAAGTGAACATCTTCAAGGCAAGGTTGTCATTAAGCACAAATACAAGGAAACAAGACAGGAGAGAAGGACACAATACTGATAAAGAAATCAAATCCACAGCCATATCACAGAAGTCTCACCTCTTATGCACATAAGCTTAAAAAAATACAAAATAACAGCCAGTAGTCCAGCTTTGTTTCTGTGTATTTTCAGCTATTTGGTTCTATGAGAGGTTTTGTTACTACCTGATAATTGTGGAATAACGCATGTGAAGTGTCTATTGTTCTGTTCTGAGTTTCCTGAAAACATCTTTGCACCCATATGGACGCACAGCTGCAGCATCTAGGGTTGTAGAAACAGTCTTGAGCTCTGGTGGTTGAATATATGGTTGTTTAATTGTTATGTCTGGCTAAACAAGAAGCTGGAAGAGCAAGATCACTGATCCATCTTTGTTTGTGCAGCCAAGATTCCGTCTGACAGCTGAATGCTTCCTTCCTGTTTCTTAAAAAAAAAAATTGGTGGCTCACTTTGTGTACTCTGTCAGTAATATCTGTGTCTGTGCTTTCTGAGAGTACGCATGTTGAGGATCAATAAACCACTGGAATGTGTTTGAAATATGTATGTGCGCTTCCTGTGTGTGCTTGGAAACTCCCTTCCCAGTATATTATCATATTATAAAATTACACTTTTTCAACAATGCAGTAAACTGTCAACCTTTTCAGAGTCAGTGCTTTATAAACTTGTGCTTTAAGAAGGCCATTTTAACGAGGCTCATCAGTGAGCAGGTAAACATTTGAGGATTTCAAAATTGTATTTCTGTGTAAAATATTTAATAAGAGTATCTGCAGTCCCTTATAATGTTTTCAACAGCTAACATTTTAACTTGGAATACGATCAGTATCGACATGAAAGGGTAATGTGCCAGACTTTGATTATGCCACTGACTGAACATTATCCTCATTGTCTTCATTTGTGCTCTATATAATCTCTTTTTTATGCTTCTAATTATTCAGATTTGTCAATTATTTTCTATTGTTTGTCTTGACAATAGTCATTTTGGTGCTAATGTTCTTTTAATTTCATTGGCATCACAGATATCTTTTGGAAGAAGGGAAAGCATATTTAGGGCAGTGATTTCATTAGCTTTGAGGGTCTGTCAGAAAATGTTGTAATATCATCTTCAGTGCCAGTCAGTTTTAAAATGATCCTGGAAAAATGTGTTGTGAGTGACGTCATGGAGGCAGTTCAAAGGCCTCTGTGAGTTGATTGCTTTTCTGCCTGTTTGGTCCCTATAATTGAATTGGTCATGTTCTTAACTCCTGCTCTCTTTATCTCCTTCTCTCTCTATTACTCACAAACACACACACACACGTTTTACATCTCACTCAACAGGTGACATAAAGAAATAAAAGTCCCTTTCCTTTAGAGTAAAACAACTGGGGGATGGAAAATGGCGTTCATGGTATAATTTGTGCTTTAGAATATGACTGTGACTGTGCTTGTAGGTTACGAGGCTCAGTGTGGCCTCCTACCCTTTCAGTAGTGTGCTGGACCGCAGACATAGAGGCTAATATTGGGCTTATTCAGTCAGATGCATTTTAAAATCTCTGACAGTACGAGAGTCAAGATTGGTGTTGTACAAACATCACGCTGGTTGTCATTAATAATGCTCTCACTCCAACTCATCTTCTGTCATTTGAATAATAAATCGCCTGAATGAAACTCGGAAGCTAATCTCAGGACTTCCCATGCTACACAGCCACTTCCTATCTCCTCTTAACTCCTCCCACAAATGTAGAAATGAGATGTATTGCTATGGGAAGCCTATCTTACGTTTGTTTTTCTCTTCCTTCCCTCCCCCAGCCTTGAAGTATGTTGTGCAAGTATATGCTAAACGGACATAATTGTGCTCTAAGTATACCTCTGTTATTATTTCACGGTTAAGTGAATTAGTAGTATATATCAGTCAGATAGACAGTTACAAAAACTTTTAAAGGGACTAATAAAAAAGAAAACTAATCTACATAGAAAACAATTAGTAGTTCTGTTCATGTGACTTTTTTTTCATTCACTCTTTTTTATCACCAGATGGGAAAGCTTGTGGAGCCCAGGAGCAGGGGATCTCTATGCTGCCATTATTCATGTTTCCATGGTCCCTCCTCAACAAGCGTGCACTCCGCAGCAGAGCCGTTAGTGGCTGAGGTTACCTGTAAACAGTTAGCAGGGAAAACTAAAACACTTGATCCAAGGCACTTCAAAAACACAATTCATTTCGAATTAAACGTCGGATAAGAAATAACATTGCATTGTTAATTCTGTGTCCCCTCTTAGTTTCAGCCAAGCAATGTGATTGGTCAATCAGGTTTACAGGGTTTATAAAGCATGGTTAACTATGATTTATTACTTGCTCTCCTAAAAAAAACGAATCTTTATCAATCAATTCTACTTAATCCTGGTTTTAAGTAAGATAATTAAATAACACACACGACTGTAAACACTTTATAAGGGTAAAACCAGGATACCATTTATCACATTATTTTCTGTTTTTTTTGGCTGCTGTAGCAATGGTACTCTATTGCCTCTTCGGTATCATAGCAATTTTGCAACATACAAAAGAATATATTAAAAAAACATTATTAGAACTTCAGTACGAGCACTGATGATCATGCTTATGGTAGTCTTAAGATAGGGGTTTCTTTTACTGAACTGGTAACACACCACACATAAATGATGAACAAAATGTCAGAAGGCAGTAACACAAAATAATAATACAATGAATAAAGGCAAAAATAAACAGAATACATTGAAAACAAGGTACAAACACTACAGTATGAATGCATTGTTAGGTTGTTAGCTATCAAGCTCTCTACTGTCTTTGGAAAGGGTTAGAAAGTAGTCGTGCTATGTACAGGCAAAACAGACCAACAAACAGAAAACAGTCATTGTGAATACTGGAAACAGCAAGCCTTTGTGTTAAATGTCATATAGACTCGGAAAGGAGAATATGATTTTTTTTTCGATGGCCAGATTAATTGTGTGTCAGGTTGCCAGCGTTGCTAGGCAACACCTTACATCCTTTAATAAATGAATAGGCTCATCAGTAGACCTTTTCTGCCAGGGTGTGAGTGTCAGGGAACCAGCACTCTGAACCCCATGTATTTTTCTAAAAGCCTGGAATACATTAAAGACCGTATTCAAAGTGCATTATGTTTTACATTAGGGGAGCTACTTCACAGCTTTCCATTTCACAACACAGTTCTCACAATGGGCAAAAATAGCTGGTGTCAAAATGATAAAAAAAACCTGACTGGGAATGACTCACTGACAGCGTGGTACTGTAGATGTGTAGGAAATATATGAGCTGCTAATTAGAACTAACACTTTCCATCGTGTTTGAAATTATACAGGAGAGGGTAAATGATTGGGAATAAACCTCTTAATAAAATTAAAATCAACTACATTTTAAAGATTTTTAGATAAGGCAGTATGGACTGCGTTCATTAGACTGAATCAAATGGGAGGAGAAGAGAAAACATTTAATGAAAACCTTCTATCAAGACGTTATGTTTTGGAAAAGGATATGGTGTGAATGTTTGATAGATGGGAGGGCTGCTAAATAATTCCTCAGGGTCATGAGAAGGATTATCTGGCTCTGCCAATTCAATTAGAGCCAATCCATAACAGGTTACAGTCATCTGATGAATCTAACTATAGATCTGTAGGTATGCACATAATGATGTTTTAGTATGTTTAAACCTTTTGGCTTTACATGTTTTGGATGTTCATTCAACACAAAAGCTGCTTTTCCAGTAGAGTGTAATACATACGTGCACATACTTCTGTTGTTCTTGAGCTTCATTTCTGTCTTAAAATAACATGTATTGTGCAATGCAATGAGTAAAACAAACAAGAGTGCAGAAAACATGCAGGGTGAGCGTGCGACAACGGTGAGGGTTATATACAAGTCTCTATGTCCGTAAGCATTAATTGTACCTTGCATTCATCTATTACTACTTCTACAGTATTGTTAGCAGTGGCAGTAGCGGTTGTGCTAGTTGTAGCTGTAGCGGGAGCGGTTTTGACGCACTGGTTGGAATTGTTTTCGTGGTGGTTCTTCATGTCATCGTAGTAAGACTGGGTCTTCGTCATTTCGATTTCGTCGGATTTGGCTGTTTGTGCATCCAGTTCCTCAAGCTCAAGCTTGGACAGGTGGTACACGATGCCTGCACCGTAGGAGTCACCCACCACGTTGACTGAGGTCCTGAATCGATCCCTGAAGAGAGAAAACACAGTTTAAAAAGATGGTTTTCTACACCTTATCATAAAAGGGAGTTCTGTACATAGAAAAGTAAACTAAAAGAATATCAATATGTAACTACAACATAAGCATGTGTATTTTATAACTCACAGCAGCCAGTCAACAGCAACCAGCAGACTGATGTCTTCGGTTGGCAGGCCTACAGCAGTCAGGATCAGGAGCATAGTCACCAGGCCAGCACTGGGAATACTGGCCGCTCCAACACTGGCCAGGGTGGCAGTCAGACTGAATGAAGACACAGCAAAGCACCAATCAATCACATTTTCCAAGCCACATCCTCCACAACCGATCCTACGCCCTGATGCTACTCCTCAGATGCCAATGAACATGATATGGTCCACTCCACACAGCTACAGATGAAGATATGTATTCTCTATGGCAGTGCTTCTCAAAGTGTGGTTACTTAAATTCATTAATTAAAGTTTTCCGCACTCTCGCAGGAATATCTCCACAATGGAGCGAGGTTAAGTTTCGATTGCATGATATAGCCCAGCGCAACACCTTCATCACACATGTTGCCACTTGTTTGTACCATTTTCAGGCGATTTGTAATCTGTTCTAGAAAAACGATGTGTTTTTTGATATTTGTGGAGTTAGGTGGTCCGCGAGTGTTTTCTTATTGGTTAAGTGGTCCTTGGTATGAAAAAGTTTGAGAAGCACTGCTCTATGGTACTTATATAAAGAGGAGCCGCTGAAGAGAACCAGAGGGGGTGCTCCATCACACTTGAAGAGAGGTTTAAATGTAACAGATGGGATGTTCAATTTGAGGGTTTCATAGATTGATATGCCATATAAATGTCAAGGTGAAGGTCATGCATCCTTGACTCACTCTATTAACAGAAGAGCATTTGGGGAAGATAGTTAAAGATACTAGGTTGATGTAATTCATTCTGCTTAGCTTGAGACATGGCAAGAAAACATGTTTTCGTTTCCTCATTACGGTTTATTTGCTCCTTTGTAAATCAAATCTTTGAAGTTGTTGCTTTGAGTAACAGAGGATTTTCTGTTCACTGTTAAACCTCTCTATTCTGCTGCTGGGTTTGTCCTCATTTATTAAGAGCTAACTGTGTTTGCTAAACAGCATCCTCATGGCTCCATTTAAACCCTCTTAAAACAGTGGGAATTGCAAATCTTACTGTTATGACCAAGCATAGCTTTGTTTGATCCACAGTTTTTCTATTTTAATAGCAGGATTGTTGAAATATAATAGAAGGTTAAATCATTATATAACTTGGTTATTGAGATTTTACTCATTGGCTTTTAACAGTGCAAAAAACAACCTATAAAATATGACGTGTTTGAAGTGTCTCCTGACCTGACAGTGATAATCTGACCAGGGTCAAGGTAGATGCCGTTCATTTGGGCGATGAAGATGGCTGCCACTGCCTCATACAGAGCAGTTCCGTCCATGTTGATGGTGGCACCGACTGGGAGCACAAAGCGAGTGACTCTTTTGTCAATACCTAAGTTCTCCTCCAGACAACGGAAGGTGACAGGCAGTGTACCAGCACTGGAGGTCAAAAGCAGAAGAAGGTTGGTTATACTGTGTTTCAACTGTATACATATCAACAAAAACAACTAGCTATTCATTTTGATGCTGACCTGGAGGCTGTCCCCAGGGCGGTGATCCAGGCCTGGAAGATGCCCAGGAAGAAGGTATAGGGGTTTTTCCTGACAATAGCAAAGTAGATTGCAGGCAGGAAGATAGCTCCGTGGATGATGAGGCCAATGATCACAGTGACCATGTACATGCCCAGCTGTCTGCCCACCACCTCAAGGTCCTTGATGGAGATGATCTTACCGCAGATGAGACAGGCAATACCGAAGGGAGAGTACCTAGAGAGACGATGGAACTTTAATTGTTACTAGTAATTCAGAATGACAACTTTGGCAGGACACAAATGATGTCTTTCAATAGCTTTAATCTTTAAAAATGCTGTAATGTCTTGAGAAATTACTTTTCAGTTATTTCTGACTCATTATAGTTGAGTTTTCAAATGAGTTTCAATGAGATTCTTAAGTGATACTAACCACATGATACAGATGACAAGTTTCATCACAATCTCATTGAGGATGTTGAAGAATTCAAGCATGAGCCTGGCCCTCTCTCCCATCTTGCCCATGCAGATGCCAAATGCAATAAAGAAACCAATCAGACCTGTGACAGAAAATAATAAATGTATCAAACGTTGAATATCCGCGTGGACGGGTGCGTTGACTACTACATGAAGGGGTTATCATTAGGAGATGACTTTTTAACATTCACAGCTAAAAACATTAGGTTTGTCCACATGTTTTAAATACTGTTTATATTGCTTTTACTTGTTGCCATGCTAGTAGCTTAGCCCTAGGAACAGCAATGTATGTTGGTTGGTCCACCACTTTGGCCCAGACAGAATATCTCAATAACCATTAGATGAATTACCATGAATTCTAGAAGGGATATTAATTGGGCCCAGAAAATGAATCCTTATGACTTTGGGGATCTTGGGACCTTTTTTAATATATTTGCAGAATAACATCAAAACTAAACATATGCAGATCAGCATCACCTGCACATTGTTTTGTGCTTATTAGCAAATTATATCATGCTGAAATGCTATTATTAGAATGGTGAACATGCAAAACATTGTATGTACGAAACATCAGCATGTTAGCATTAGCCTCACAGAGCTGCTAGCATGTCTCTAGACTTTCAGTATTGGTTAATGTTAATTGTACAGTGTACATACTGTGAGTGATGTTGGTGTGTTACATACCCAGAACATTCATGCCACTTTTGAACTGCAGGGTCTTTTCGACAATAATCAAAGGCTCCCTGGTAATGTTAGCCACCAGGCCTTCCATGACGGTTGCATTGACATCCTCAACGAAAGGCACCTCTGTCTTTTTTGTCGTGGTCTGGATCTGAGGTAGAGGATGAAAAAATAAAAGGGATTAGTTAGATAACCAACAACACCTAATTCAGATATGATGTTCCCTGTGACTCAAGTCCACTCAACTTTCTGTACAAGCCCACCTATTTCCTGACGATCAAGCTTCTTAGTCTCTCTTGATATGCAACAAATAATATTCCATAATAAGTGACTGCACTCATCCAAGATTCGCAGTGACATCCAGATATCACAGACAGACTTTCTAAGCATTTAGCATCTGACAGTCAAACTAAATATACGCTTTGTGCATCATCTTGTTATTGTCACCCTCCATTACCTGTTGGAAACAAGCCTGCACCAGATTTTCTGGGAACAGGTTCCTTATCAAATCAAAGAAGGCATCCAAGCTGGACACATCGTCGTTCTTCTCGCCCTGGCCCAGATTCTCCTTCAGTTTGGGGTTGCCAGGGTGGATAACCAATACAAGGATGACTCCCAGGATGGCAGCAATAACCGTGGTGGTCATGTAGTAGACCATTGCCCTGGTGCCCAGGCGACCGCTGGATTTGGCATCCAAACCGGCCAGACCTGTAGCCAAAGCAAACAAGATGGTGTTTAGTTATCTGCACGTGTTGAATAGAAATGTTGCAAAGTCAATTAGGGGGATGGCATAATGATATTTGATCATGTGCATTATGCAAAACATATTGTATTACATGCAATATTGTCATTTTTTATTTCAGTACTTTATTTGTAGCTGTTGTATTCAAACTCAACTGCACATGAGCTGCTCAATCATATCACCAACAGTTAATAATGTTGAAATGATCCAATATCTATATTTTTTCAGAAGTCATCATTTATACTCCACCTGTGATTAAACTGGAGATGATGAGAGGCAGGATCAACATCTTCAGCATCCTCATCAGGATGTCTCCAGGAAAAGCGATCACCATGACGATGTCTGGGTGGATCGGGGAGGCCACACGGAGCAAACACCCAAATACAGCTCCGAGGATCACACCTGAAGTGCAAGAAAGAGTGTTAGTGAGTGAAACTGGAAGTGTGTATAACAGCAAACTAGAAAAGAATCAGGAATGAAACCCAGTGGAAAATCACATATTACAGATTGATATAAAAAAGGAATCCATTTCATATCGGTGTATTAGTGTTCAATAGCTATACCTTAGATATAATCAATGAAATAGTTAATAGGCTTTAATTTTCTCCTTTAAAAATTCTTAATAATTATCTCCTATACTGCCAATTCAGATGTTAGGAGCTGTACAATGGGCTGTCTGTTTCATACTTAAAGAGGACAGTGGGTTGGGGAGATAAAACGGAAACCTGCTGAGAGAAAGTAAAGCTCACAGAGGATTAAGATCAGATCTCTTTGAAGCAGCAGGGAGGAGGCAAGCATGTCAGATTCCCTGGTAGAGCATCTGTCATCTGTACAAACCCTAAATGTTTTTGAGGATTCTTTTCACTTTGTGGCAGGTTAACAGACTTATACAAGGATTTAACAAAAAGGGGGGACAAGAGAAGAAGAAGACAGTGTCTTTTGAAAGACCAGCCCCCTTTTTTCAAAGCCACTGTTGACCCTTGAATTATGCCACTTCCAACCAAGGGTTCTTTTCCTGCCACCCAGTGGTTCTGTCCCCCAAAACTAAAGATGACCTCTATGTGCTCCAACACCCCCCACAGCCCAGTCCACCAGGCTGGGCAGTTGGCCTCTGCGTCTGTCCATCTCAGACCACACACAACTCCGGCTATCCCCCCAATGGCTGCACTTCCTCTGCCACCACATCACTGCCAAAGATCACACAGGCTGAGGCATTGTTTAACAACACACACTGGAATGAAGAAGCCTTCCAGCTTGTTTTTTTTTATATAATAAGCTGTCTTCTGTGGTCCAGTCTAGTAGCATCCTGGGGATTCTGCACACCCAATGACTTTGGAAGGCACTTCATATCCTGTGCCTTCTCTTTGGCCATTTTGCAAGTTCCCATTCAGACTCTTATCTGCCAAGTGACAGATGATCAATGATCATGCTGGCTCCCTTGCTTTGTGAGAGTCCTGCCAAGTGGGGTGAGATGTACACATTACAGATACTCACACAAACACACAACCATTTCAGTGGGACCCACATAGACAGGGACTCAAATCCCTAAATTAAATATTCATACATATTTATTTGTATACAGTTTAACAGGTTCACGGCCTATGTTTCTTAAAGGATAACATTAGGACACAGTTTAAATGATAAGTGTGGATTAAACACACATCTGATTCAGGGCATATTACCAGAAAATGTATCCCTTCTTTTGTGCCCTTTCCTCTTTTCATTAAATCTCCCCCTGTGGCGCAGTGAGCTATTACTATAATCACAATATTTTTCATGCACCACCGGAGGCAGTTTGGATGTCTAGTGTCACAGAAAGCGTTTGATAGCAACAGGTGGCACAGAGCTGGGGAAGGTCAGGACACCCAGTCATCTCACTGTCTGCTACACTGAACAAGCACAGATGGCATCTCCTCCTCAACTCACGAGTGAGCTGCATAATCGAGCTCGGAGTTAACAGAACATTGAGCTCAGCGGTGGTCGATCTCCGTCTTTAGCACGCCCTGTTTTTTTTGGTTCTTAAAAAAGAACGAACGGAACAATAATAAGCCAACAACAGGATAACTTACCGAGGATGGTGAGTGTGAGCAGAAGGTTCGTGCACATACTGGAGCAGAATTTGGCACATTTGGACTGAGGCCTGGCCTCAATGGGCTCCAGGTGACTCTCGTGCATCCTCACCTCGACTTGTTTAGGCATACTGTTGGTACTGTGAAGAGAGAAAGAAAAAGAGAAATTGTTAGTTACATAACAAGATAAACTCCTTCCTATAACACACAATAAGCTTAACCGTATTATTAATCAGTATAGTGTGGCCCTTTCACTCTGACAAAGAACAAGGCATCATTTCTGTATGCCTTAGGTCACAGGTCAACATGATTGCATCTCGTAGTCCTCTCTTCTCCTCGTAAGATCCAATAAACCTCTGGTGTCAATTATCATTGGTCTCCTGGAAGATTATTTTTGAATACTGTGCTAATTAACCTTTTCCTTTACAGACTAGGGCTGCAACTAAATATGTAGCAATTAATCTGCTATTATATTTAAAAGGTATCTGTTAATAGGTTGGTTTATAAAATGTCAAAAGTAGTACAACAATCTCAGTTTCTTAATGTCTAAGTGATGTTTCTACATTTCAGTCCAACACCCAAAGGTATTCATTATATTTCAAACTGAAGCTGAAAAAATATTTCCTGAAATGTTTGCATAGAAAGTTACTTTACTGATTAATCAATTAGTTGACTCATGGTTCTAGAATAAAATATAGCATCATGTAAGAGAAAAGCCAATAATTTGGATGTGGATGATGTTTCTGAAGATATGTCTGGTATATGGTTTAAACAAAAACAGCATGATTAAAAATGTTAAGCATTCAAGTGTGTTACCAAGCTGTCACTCATGCTCTGCCCATAGTTACCATGGCACCCAACAGATGGAAGCTGACTACAAGCGACTGCTTCTAAAAATGATTCCTTAGGGAATGACGTGCAGACACATGGCACTTTGAGTCAGTTTATATAAGTTCAGTATTGACAGGCTGTGTATATTGTAACTATAAAAACTTCCAGGATGGTTTTTATCATCAAGTTTCAAGCTATGGAGACTTTATATTTCAAAAAACGATATATCCTTATGTATAAACTACTGAATTTGTTGGGTTTCAGTGTATGCAAATTGCAATCAGAGAGAAAATCCCCTGGTGAGCGTATTAAAACATTAATTTAACACTGATGAAACAATGAAACAGATTCCCACTTGACATTTCAAAAGTCTATTGATTTATAGAGGGGGGGGGGGACATATTGTCTGTTGAGACATACACCCACTAACCATTCTTTCTCAAATGCGAAAGTATGAAGAGGGGGCTCGGTCACACAGCCTAATTAGTTGGATGAAAAGTGATTTCCCGTTACAAGCAGTTTCCTGCCGTTCCGGTGAGGTGTGAATGTGTTTATTGGCGAGAAGAGAGCCAGCTGTGTCTGTCACATGGCAGTTAGGCAGGTGTTCAACAACTCTGTCATAGCTTTATATCCATCGTCCCATCATGAAGCCACAGGAATAATCTATCAAATTGTTTGACATCTTTTTTGTCTATGAGGCCTTAAACATGTCTCTGTGTTTCGTTTGATCTTCAATAAGCCCATGTGAATGTCTGCTGTGATGGATAACAAAGGATAGCAAAGAAGAAATAATGTGGCTCTGACCTTTCACCTAACCCCTGGGGTTCATGGCCTAAAACTCACAAATGGTGGAGTCAATGTTTTTTTCCCCTCACACATCCCCCCCCATTGTCCACTATGAAGTCGCAACACTTCATAGAAATGAATCATGTTGGCTGTCAAGTTTTTTTTCTCAAAACTTGATCAAAGGCAAGACAGGGAGCTCGAATCAAAAGGCAGAACACTTCTTCTCAACCAAAGGCTCTTTGTGGAGTTATTGTTGTTGTGTAAGTAGTCTCTAATAATTCCACACGGCGCACACAAATACTCACACATTTACACACACCTCCCCCAGCTTTTTGTACTGCTGCTTTGTAAGCTTGCCTATAGGAAGACCACCTGGTCAGCTTCCAGGCAGACAGATGGACCAGTCCTGCCTCCTCTTATTAATTTCAAAGTGAAGTGTGAAATACAGAAAATGCATGCAAACAGCAGGCGAACAGTAGCCATCATTATTTCATACTTCAGATGACATCCGGATGAATTAGTAAAACCCCAGGAATAAAACCCTGAAAAATTGGCATTACCATGTAATCCCATTCCATAAGAGTGATGAGTCGGGTTAATTGAATTTCCCCTTTTTTCTCTCCCTTTGATTATTTTTAGCACTAAGACAGAGAGGAAGCAGACGCTGGACGTCACAGAGTTCGGATATTATTCTGTCGCGATCCTCTCATTAGCGCTTCTCTCACCAAGTCATGGACAGATGAGAGAGTGGGCTGGTGCGATCAAATGATAGATGAAAATGAAAACGTACAGCAAAGACAAATCCGCTGCAGCGGACTGTTATTTCTCATCGGTAGTTGTTTTTTATGTGAATGAATTATTTTATTGGACGGAAAATCTCCATACATTATATTAGCTTTGATTTAAATGTATTTCTCTGTCATAAAGAATTCATTGCAGATATTAAGCTTAGAAATGTTCAGCATCCATTGAGATCAAGAGATCTGGGCTGCTACTTTTATACACTGTAAGTGTAAAAACAAGTTGTTAATAGCTAGTGACTATGAAAGGATTTGTTAATAAATTATATTCATTTAATTTAATGATGACATTTGCATACTGATGCACACTCACTCACTGATCCACACAGTTTCTTCTCCTCAGTCTCTAATGGGATCATTTTATAAACCGGTTAATCTTAGCCGAGGCCTTAGTCAGATTAATTGCATTACAGGGCCGTTAATCCACGAAGGAATAATGATGAACTTAATAAAACAACACCTGGTTTCTACTCAGATGATATACAACCTAAACTGAAGAATGTCACATTTTTTGTAATGTATTGAGAGTTAAAAAAATAGAGGTTATTTTACTCTCACTTCATTTGCTGATTTACAGTCTGGTTACACTTACATTCAAATAAAATAGTTAGCCTTGAATTAATGAGAATACAATCTAGAGAAATGAAAAAAATATTAAGCCTAAAACTACAAATTGGGTGCGAGGACTTACGTCATTTCTGTTGGAGTTGAGGTAGGGACTATGTACATTCACCAGGATCAAAACTCCAGCCTTTGGTATTTAAAAATGAATCAGCTCAAGGAATCGTTGCTCCATTCACAGCTGATGGCAGATGTCAGCAGGTAAGGTCCGAGGTAAACACAGAACTCTGCTGACAGCTAGCAGCCCTCAGCTGTCCACCAGCTCTTCCAAAGCATCCAGAGAGGAGCGAGTCAACACAGCCAAGACGAGTCACAGCCAAAGCAACCTGAATTGCCCCATCCTGAAGTCTGCAAGCCCCCCTCAGCCCCCACCCCCTGACTCCACCACCAACACCACCACCCACAGCCAGCCACACACCAAGGCACACACACATCAGACACATGTAAAATAAAATGATAATAAAAAGTGGTGGGAGGAGTCAATATCTGAGTTTAAGAGTCAAATCCCTCAGGGACCCTCCATTCCCTGGACACTGTAATCCCCCTAGAGAGCACGCTCTCAGACTCACCAGGCTACATAGGACAGTGAGAGAGATGAGATGATGATGCCTGCTAATGGCAAAATGTCAACAGTAGTGCTTTGTTAGTAACCCTTTTGCTGAGCGAAGAATAAACGACAAAGGAATGATGGATAGAAGGGTTAATGTTTTAATGTCACAGTTTGTGAGCTTTGAGGTCATCCTGATGGACAGCAGATGATAGGTTAATGCTTTAGTTACTCTTGAGCCACAGTGGTCAAAGAAGATATATAATAATGTAACCTAAGATCTCTGTCAATCGTTACGTCACACTCAACAAAGCCCAAATCATTATATGCAAAGATGTTATATCTAATGTTCTCAATAACGTCAATATATAGTCATTTAAAAAAAGACAGTTACGATTTTAAAGGTTTTGACAAAAATGAGATGCATCCATTCAAGTCACATACAATCCAACATTCACAGATTTAAGTATCCCCACCATTCAACAAAACTCCTTAACTCCAAAGCCCAAATGACCGACGTGATTCATGTGAGGATGGTGTCACGCTGATTTCCTTCTAGTCTCCCAGCAGCATGGGACTTCACATTGTATTGAGCAGTATCACATTATTCTAATTAGGGAAATGTGTTGGAAAGCTATTTCCTCTTCAAACAAATGACCAACTGCACAACAAAAGCCAGAGGAATCCCATCCCTGTCGGCAAGGGTTGTGTCATGAGAAATCACTCATCCTAAATCCCTTGTCATGTCATACTCATTGAAAGGGCCCTCTCAGGGAAGAGGCAGTATTTTCAGGATGAGAGCGAGAGAGAGAGAGAGGGACAGAGAAGAAGGGGTTACACGGGGGAGTAAGAGGGACACTACGGGGAGAAGGGGGTACTGGGGTCACACCAGCACCTCTCAGCCAAAAGAGGGGCCTGTGAGGGGAAGGCTCAGGCAGCCATCCCTGCTTTTGGCTGGTACCATGTGAAGCTCGCTGCTTCCTCTCTCTTCCTACTGAAGGGCTTTGTTTCACACGCAAACAGCAGCAGTGGCCTCAACATGCCCGGCCAAGCGCTGCATCCAAACTGGCATGGGTGAGAAAAGAAGGGAGGGGGTTCGAACTGGAAGGGGTATAAGGGTATAGTGAGGGAGGGAGGGAGGGAGGGCAGTGGGCATGTCCAGAATGCCAGTTCTTTCAGGCCACTGATGTCATGCCTGTGCCCACCGTGGGAGAGCAGCGGAGGGACCAAGGCGCCCCTTTCTCTATCCCCCTCCACAGTCCCTTTTTCCACCATGAATGAATCTTTCAGAAGCGCCAGCCCATTGTGTGCCATAATCGACGGCGATTATCCCGATTTTATGCTGCCTTCCCAGTGCAAGGAGGTTCCCTGAGTGGTGGCATTGAGGACCGCTGCGATGCAGCAAGGACCACGAGGGGTTGTCCTAGCAACACTCTGTGGCTTAGAGAGAAAGGGATGAAGAGGAAAGAGGAAGCACACAGCCACACACACTCATATCCACAATCAAAAGCACACACACCATATTAAGATGGGAAACTTTAAAGATTAGCCGACAGGACGGCATATTATTTGTTTCCCCTCACCAAAGAACGTTTAATTTCATAGACAGGTTAGTAATTCATTCATTTTGTTCTATAATGATTTCTAAAACTTGACAGGATATGTCCCAAAAGGAGCTTCTTTGGTGTCAGGGCTGCATAATTGATGAGCTTCTGTGAAAGTCTTTGCCAACAATACCACACTACCATCTACAACATGTGCTTACATAACAATTAACAAGTTAGCATTAATGACAGGTTGCGTGATGATACTTATCTAATTCAGGTTGTTGGGAATCATGTGATAGCTAAGAGGAAGATGTAAATGAGAATACAAGTTTCCCACTGGTCTTTCGAGGGGCCCGGTGCCCGTTCTCATGACTGGAGCATCACAATATACTCTGAGGTAAAGACAACTGGAGCTGGGCCAGGCTCCGGATATATCTGCCCCCCCCCCCCTGGGCCTCAGAGCCACTTGCCATGCAGTGGGAAGAAATGGACTCACACATACTGGGTGCCTAGGAGCTGTGAAAAGCCCCCACACCCCCAAAATGAAGCTCTCAGCAAACACTTCAGGTTGTGCTGTGCATAGGAAGTGAGAGATAAATTCCAGGATCTGAAGAAGGGGAAGCTTTGTCACTCTACGACTCCCAATTATGTATTCCTTGATGGTTGTGGGGATGAATGCATTCAGTGATAGATAGCAGCAGAGAGATGTGGGGACTGTCATGCAAATCTGGTTTATTCCATCAGCAGTGTAACCTAAACAGTAGCAAAACAAGACCCTCTCAAAGTGCTGCTTGCTTAGACACAAAAGTAGAGGGGCAGTGGCCAAAGAACTTTCCCATCAGGAAGCTGCCTTCAAACTTTGCTTAGATTTAACCCCAAATACCAAACCACAATCAATAATCCTCTTTTTCCCTGTATACATTTCTCAAACAACGGCCCAAATTGAATGGAGCTAGCTATTTTTCATTCAATTCATCGAGACTACTTTCAAAGAATGTTAATGGTAAAGGTTCTCATCCGAAACACACAACCAACTCGGCCCAACCCCGGTGATACATATATGTGTATCTATATATCTATATGTAAGGATAGTTATATAGATATATCTCAGCAATCGACTCGAAAGCTGTCTTCAACAAATATTGTAACTGAACCCAGGAGTGAGAAGACAGTCAGATCAAAGAGTAACATAGAGGAAAAGGAAATGCACATGGAATAAAGCTGATTTTGCTGATATTCAGACAGGGTAATACCATGCAATTTGCTCAAATATAGTCCAATTTGAGCAGAACAATGTAGTATGTATCATCTATAACTGACCTCTGTAATATTTCTATTCTTTGTGCAATTATGAATGGCTAAATTGAATGTGTTTGGGCTGTTCTTGACGGGTTAATCCTTGAATAGAAACAGAGTAACAGGGCAGGGATTCAGTACCATGGTCAGTGACAGAGACTCAGGCCTCAGCTCAGGCTGAAAAGAGCTGTAGTGCTGAAAGAGCTGCTTAGGTTAGCATGCTGCACTCCAGCATTGAAGCTATGAAAAGTTATCATAAGTCATACACACAGTTGTTGACAAATTAGTAACACTATTCTACAAACCCTATACAGAGGGAGATAACGTTCCACAGGAAATCACACAAATTGACCCCCTGGGAGCAAATATTTTATAGAGCCATGCAATTTCCAGCCCAGTTTTCATGAGAAACAATGCTTCTGAGGAATGCATAATCTCCTTTTTCGGTCAACGTCCATCATGTGAAGCAATGTGCACAATGCTTTACAGTATACATTTTATGTAGATGTGACATTGAAACTCCTGTTGTGTTGCTTTCATCACATTTTTTACCATTCTGTTTTACAATCAGGCTGCATCAGCATCCTGGCAACGCATGATTAAACCATACAGTACGTGTCTGTCCCTCAGCATCCTCTAAGGTTTCCCTTTGTTTGGCACAAGTCTTTGTGTCCATAATGAGGCAGTCATTAGAGAGAGCCTCTGGGAATCCTGAGGCTAGCGTTGTAGTTTGCATAGGTCCCTCAGATGTGACCAGTCGCACTGTAATTATGTGCTAACAGCCTATTATGCTGGGTAGTGGCTGTTATAGGGGTGAATTGGGTAATTCCCATTCATCTGTATAATATCTGCAAAGGGATTTAGTTTGATGGAATTTAATCCAACTGCAAGCAACTTCAC